>NW_027507903.1:111660525-112148025 GCF_037356315.1 Lithobates pipiens | reverse complement strand
GAACCGCAATGACGTCACTCCCACGCATGCACACGGGAGCCGCTGATAACGGCACACTAACCGAAGCGACAGCACATACATGCCATTGCTTCAGTTTGCTTCAATGCGCATGTGCCGATGACGTTGGCACATGCAAATACAGGGGATATCTCCTAAACTGTGCAGGTTTAGGAGATATCGTGGATAGCTACAGGTAAGAATTATTATAGACTTACCTGTAGTAAAAAGTGGTCTGTAAGGGTTTACAACCACTTTAAGCAAGCCATAGATGCAATTTTCTATCCTGCAACCACAGGTTGCAGGAAAGAAAAAACACTAGATTTCCCCATCAAAACAGTCAGTGTTGATGGGGGCATCCCTCCCTTAGCACTATTGTGTCTTACCAGTGGGTAGACCTCCCTGCCAGCAGAGCACAATGATCACTGCTAGCTGCTATAACCACCAGCATTAATTGTATATAAAAAAAATCTGAAAGCCTGGTGGTACTGACATTGATCGATGGAATGATTTCAGTACAACCAGCCTGCCCATAGATGGATCGAATGTCAGCTAGTCCTTGCTGAACCAGACAAGATTTGATCCATCTTTGGACAACTTTAGACGTGATTTAGATTGGATTCAATCAAACTTAGATTAGTCAGGATGGAAAATTATCAATCATTTTGCATCTGGCAGCACTGAGATTCATTAGTGATGAATTTGATTGTATTTCAATTGATCAGATTATGAAATGACATGTGAACAACAATGGTGCAATTGACAACTTACAATGGTATCTCCCAACTATCATTTGGAATCCATTTCCCTATGTGTGACATGTCATTTGAATGGGTTGTTGACTATAGATCAATTATTCATGTCAGAAGAGATCAGTTGGAAAAGAAATCGATCATTTGTCAAAGCGTGTATGGCCACCACGGTGGTTGAGTTGGGCCTTATGATGGCCATACATGGAACGATTTTAATGCAATAGTATGATTGATTGATTACACAGTCCAGGAGTAAAATGTGATCGCAAGATCGAAAAAAATATTTGATGCACCATACACTACTGATGGCCATACATGCTTTAATAAATTATACATTTATTTTCCAATCGATCTCTTATCAGAGGAATAATCATTCTATATTCAATAACCCTTTCAATCGATATCACAAACATAGGGAAGGGGATTTGGATCTATAGTTGAAAGATATAATTCTAAATTATTGATCACATCTTCACTTTCACCATGCAGTCTCATAATTTCAATTATTGAAACAGTGGCGGCCAGTAATGCAGGGTGCACGGGCGCCGGACTTCAATGTTTTGTTTTGAAGCACGTGATTAGAGCCTGAGGCTCTAATAGGCTTTAAAAAAGGGTGGGCTCGGGGGGGGGGGGGGGGGCAGAGCACTGCGCCCCTAGCCCACCCAGTTGAGTGACAATAGCAAATTAATATTCACTATTGTCTTCCTGATTCTCCTCCTGGCCAATCAGGAAGCAGATCTTAAAACCTGTCACCCAATTGGGCGAGAGGAGAAGCGATCCTATTGGCTGTTGAGGAGAAGGAGGGAGGAGATGCAGGGAAAGCCACCGTGAAGCACCAGAAGAAAGAGACGCCTGGCTTGGGACTGACCGGAGGGGTGCCTGTGACTGACCCGACCAACCGATGGGGGGGGGGTGTTTGTCGCCCCCAGAAAAGATATACCACCAGCCGCCACTGTATTGAAACCTGATCAATTGTATTAACAAAGCATCTCAGCACTGCCTTTAGATGGAAATCAATTTAGAATTTTCCACCCTGGTTGATCAACTCAGTTTGATTCAATCCGATCTAAAGCAAGTCTAGATCAATCAGAAGGGAAGTTACGCTTACTCAGTTTTTTCGTCAACTCAGTCGTTTTGATCGAGTCACACATCGGTTACATAATAAAACTGAAGTGTGTCTAAAATAATTTTCTATACAATCGCAATGTTGGTTGATTTATTGACCTGGAGAAAAATATGATCGGAAGATCACAAAGATCATTTAATGCGCCAAAACATTTATGGTGGCCATAATAAATAAATCAATTTCAATAAATTATCAATTTATTTCATGATTAATCTCTTACAATAGGAATACTAAGTCTATTGTCAATAACCTATTCGATCGATATGCCACACACAGAGAAAATGCCAATCTGCGGTGGACTGCTTTCCAGAGTGTAGTTAATAGGTGTTCGGGAGGTGATTCTACTGTCTCCTTTGGCTTGCGGTTGCAACCATGCCCCATTAACTTTAATGGACAAGTATGACAGGTTGTGTTGACTGTAGGGACGTGCAGTCAGGGGTGGCAGCCATGACTATTAAAAAAAAAATTAAAAATCAAGCTTTGAAGGTCATAGCTCAGCGACCTGAAGTCACAGAGACCCCCTAGCCTAAGTCCTACCCCACCACTGGTAAAAATTCTGGGCATTTATTATTTAACTATTTACTGTGACATTACTGGTTTGAAGTTATAACCTCAAACTTCAGTAATTTGTCTGTTAAGCCACCTGCTTGAATTTTGAAAAACAACATTTAATAATTATTTGTAAATGACATGGTATTTAACCCCTTGCCATCCAGGCCACTTCTGACACTTCTCTCCTACATGTAAAAAATCATAATACTTTTGCTAGAAAGTTACTCAGAACCACCAAACATTATATATATTGTTTTAGCAGACACCCTGAGGAATAAAATGGTGGTCGTTGCAACTTTTTATGTTACACGGTATTTGCGCAGCAATTTTTCAAATTTTTTATTTTTTTTATAAAAACTTTCATAAGTACTGTATTTATCGGCATATAACACGCACCTTTTCCCCCCTAAAATCAGGGGGAAATCAGGGGTGCGTGTTATACACCGATCCCCCGCTGTTTCTCACCCTTTCTGGTGTTGTCTGCGGCTTCTGGGTATTTTCGTCCGGTCTCGGCTATTTTTGGCCACACTCGGCCGTTCTCGGCGGCTTTTGCCTATTTTCGGCCGTTCTCGGCTATTTTCAGCCGAGTGTGGCCGAAAATAGCTGAGAACGGCCGAAAATAGCTGAGAACGGCCGAGAACTACCGAGCGCCCCTGAGATACATTGGACATCCGCTGTGTATCTCGGCGGTGCCATTTTTAAACGGCAAACAGACTGCAAATGACTGACAAGGCTGCAATGCAAGGCTGCAAATGACACTGATAAGGCTGCATTGATGGGCATTTAAATGTCATTTTTTTTCTTTAAACTTCCCTCCTTAAAGTTTTTTCTTTTAAATTCCCTCCTAAACTTGGGGTGCGTGTTATACGCCGGCACGAGTTATACGCCAATAAATACAGTATATAAAATAAAAACACTAAAAATAAACTGATTTTTTTTTGTATAATGTGAAAGATGATGTTATGCCAAGTAAATAGATACCTAACATGTCATGCTTTAAAATTGCGCACACTTGTCGAATGGCGCCAAATTTCAGTACTTAAAAATCTTCATAGGCAACACTTAAATTTTTTTTTACAGGTTACATGTTTAGAGTTAGAGAGGAGGTCTTGGGTTGGAATTATTGCTCTCGCTCTAATGATTGCGGCGTCTGTAACCTGTGTGTATCTGGCTCTGATACTAACCAGTGCCTCACCAGCCACTGGCCTCACCGCACGTCCCTGGTTGACTGTCAACTTGACTTGTTGCGTTAAATTTGCTGCAGCCACAACGCAAAGCATATCAGCCGCAGCATATCAACAGCCTCCTCCAGCTGTTGTTTAGCCTTTAGGTGGGTGGCCAGGGAGTTGTAAAACCATGGCTCAGCTATCTGTTTTTAACCACTCCCTGGCTGCCTGTTTGAAGGAGGCTTGACCACGCTGATCCAACTTGTGGTTTAGTGTAGAATATGATTTCATGCAGAGCACTACAATGGGTTTTTTTTTCAGCCATGGATTTGCACGAATCATAGATGATTCCTGATTCTATCACATTGCAGTCATGTAGCACTAACCATGCTGCAACTGGCTTCCTATGGCAATTTTTTTATTGCAACCCAGGTTTTGTTATGTGGTCAATGAAAATAAAGGCCTTCATGAATAGTAATTATGCATGCATTAACCCTGGACGTAACTTGGCTGCAACTCTGGATTTATGTTCCAATCCTGATGCATCCCTCTTAAGCAACACATTCTGCCTTATTCTGTATTGATCCTCCTCCGGTTGTAGCATGTCAAAGTATTTTGAATTATTGTTGACCAATCCAATATCTCGGTGCACTGAAAACGTCAATCAAAGGCATTAGTGCATTTTTATAAGATTGCAGCAGTTTCTAAGTTGTACAGCATCAGACCTGGAAGCTCCTTATTTCACATTCAGCATTGATTTCTGAATTGCTAATATTATCTTTAGTTCTTCATTTGCATTAGCAGCCTTTTACGAGTGTTGATCATATTATCTATGCTTATAAAAAGAGCCCTGATTATCAGAATTAAAGAGGCTCTATAACTAAAAATATTTATTGTTCCTGTTCTAAAAACGGATCAATGAAATAAATTTACTCATTTTATTGTCTGATTAAATGACTTTTCTTGAAATGGTATTATCACCAAATTAGGTCATCATGATTGGTTGTTAAATTGTGTAGCATAAGGTAGAAATGGAAATATAAACATATTTTACCATATTGTGGTGGTTCTCAACATAATGAAACGTATAATGAAAGCATGGGATATTCAATAAAGCATGTAGGTGACTTGTCTGGCTTTTTTTGTTTTAAAAAACAAGCAAAGCCCCATTCAAATTAAAGGATTAAAAAAGTGGAAGAAGGAGAGCCCGATCATGTGACCTGCCAAAGTCATATGACTGACCTTTCTGTCAATCACAGAGAAATATGCAGCGAGTACTCCTGGTTATCGTCATCAGTAAGGTAAGAGTCATCACACCCAATCACTAATGTGTCCGTAAAATATTAATTGCACTTAAGATGGACCCTGACAATGTTGTTCACTTATAAAAACATTAACAGTTATGTGCAAAATTATATTGAATATTGCTTTAAGTGTGTGCACTTCTTTACATAATGACAAGAAGCAGTTGAGCCACCCAGTGCTATAGCCTTATGTGTGCACTGCCTATTTCACTAGAGTGTGCACCCCAAAGCTCAAACACACATGCATGAGTGTGGATGGGTGTGTATATAATATATATATATATACACATACACACACACTCGCAAACGCTCTTATAAATAAATGTAAACAAATTAAAGTTTATTAAAACATGGCTGGTGTCAGTAGAGCAGATATTGGTGTCAGTAGGACAGTAGATGGTGTCAGTCAGTACAGCAGTAAATGGTGTCAGTAAAGCCGCGTACACACGGGCGGACTGTATGGCCAACTTAGTCCGTCAGACAATCCGACGGACAGTCCGTCCTACTTTCAAATGAACGGACTTGACCACACACGATGAACAAACAGTCAGTTGAAAGCTTGCGCGATGACGTGTACAGCACGTACGACGGAACTAGAAATAGGACGTCCAATACACAGCAATGCAACCTTCTGCCGTGTAAATCCTTTCTGAGCATGCGCCATACTTAGTCCGTCCAACTAGCCTACTCACGAGCGGATTGTCCGCTGAAACCAAAGTCTGACGGACAATATTACGGAAATTACGAAATACTTAGTCCGCCAGACTGCACGCTGAAAAAGTCCGCTGAAGCCCACACACGAGCGGACTGTCCGCTGAAATGTGTTTCGGCGGACTAAGTTGGCCAGACAGTCCGCCCGTGTGTACGCGGCTTAAGGCACACGACAAGTCAGTAGGGCAGTGGGGGAGTGTCAGTATTTATTTATTTTTTTATTATTTGTTTTTACTATTTTTTTTTATTTTTTTTTTCTACTTTTTTTAAAAGTTTCTTATGAGCCCAGTTGGGTGGGGGCTTTGGTAAAATATCAGGGCTCTAAACAGACCCCTAATATGTCACTTTTAGGACAGAGATTCCCCAGTCCCTTTCTCTGCAGCCTCAGGTGCACTGGACTTTGAATAAATGGGAAGTGTTCTGTGCTGAGCGGCTTTCTATTCATTCACAAACTGAAGCATAGTAAAACCAGTTGAAGATCACAGTGAGTGATCTGTACCAATCGGCCAGGCAGCAGAATCTGCTGTTCAGGGGGTGATTAGGGTGTGCCCACTTACATCCAACACACTCTGTGCGCATCCTTTGGCTATAGCTGAAACTAATTTGTGGGATACTTGGGATTTATAGGAAGAACCTCACACTTTCTCTATTTTTTGGCTTATCCATTAACAACATGCAAATGTAACTTCACTCCTTTAGGCTGGGTTCACACTATAGCGAATTGGATTCGCATATCCAATTCGCATGTCAGGAGATTGTGACCGGTTCTCAATGGAGCTGGTTCACACATCTTCGGGACAGCTGCGGAGCGAATTGCACAGGAGTCCTGTGTATCTTCTGGTCTGTTTCAGGTCTGAATTCAGCCCAAAATTTGGACAGAAATCGGACCTGAAAGGGTGAACAGGGACGCACCGAACCCCTGCTGTGAGCTGCTCCACATGGAGAGGTGAACCCAGCCTCAATGAATGCATGAATTCATTTTCGTAAAGAAAGCTGGTTAATGCCATTGTCTGAGGGTTGTGCTAGAAAATGTATGCAGTCATCACTTATGCCGCGTACACACGTAGCTGACTATCCGACGGACTTCCCGCCAGACTGTCCGTCGGACTTTACGAACAGGCTACTTGCCCACACACAGCACTTTTTCAGCGGACTAATACGGCGTACTAAGTCCGCCGTACTATCCGTCCTACTTTTGAAATGAACGGACTCGCCCACGCACGCGGAGGAAAGTCCGCTCATTTCGAGCGGGTCTCCAGGAAGGCAGGGCCCACGAAGGAGACGTCGCTGGCCCCGCCACCTGGTATGGACTTAAAGGGGAACCCCAACGCTGAAAAAAAACGGCGTGGGGGTCCCCCCAGGTCCACATCAGACCCGAGCACACTACCCGGCCGGCCAGGAAAGGGGGGGACGAGCGAGCGCCGCCCCCCTCCTGAGCCGTACCAGGCCGCGTGCCCTCAACATGGGGGGTGCCTTGGGGAAGGCGGGGCGCTCACAATGACGGGGACCGGGCACGCGGCGACTTATATAGAGACATCCTGGATGATGTCCCCGCCCATTATGGTGTCACAGTCCCAGAGGATGCTGGGACTGTGACATCATAATAGGCGGGGACATCATCCGGTGATGTCCCTATATAAGTCGCCGCGTGCCCGGTCCCCATCATTGTGAGCGGAGGACTCGACGAGGCAACATCTGAAGAAGAAGAAGAGAAGAACAGAAGACAGCGGCGACAGAAGACCGGGCCACCGCCTGTAAAAGAGCTAGAAGAAGGCGCGGTGGCCCAGCAGAAGAACCGAAGAGGGGGACAAGACCCCCGAAGTCGGAAGAAGGGCGGCGGCGAGGCAGAAAGCCAGGCTCCTCCGCTAGTAAAAGAGCTACAAGAAGATAGCGGAGGAGTCCGGCGAGAAGACCCCCGAAGACGGAAGACCCCCGGAGCTGTGCAATAAACTATTTTATCTTGTGTGTTGTGTTTTTTTGTACTTTATTTTACAGGTGAATGGGTAGGGGTACATTGTACCCCATACTCATTCACATAGGGTGGGGGGCCGGGATCCGGGGGCCCCCTTATTAAAGGGTTCTCCCGGATTCCGATAAGCCCCTCGCCCGCAAACCCCGACAACCAACGGCCAGGGTTGTCGGGAAGAGGCCCTTGTCCTCATCAACATGGGGACAAGGTGCTTTGGGGTGGGGGGGCCGCGCGGCCCCCCCTTCCCCAAGGCACCCCCCATGTTGAGGGCACGCGGCCTGGTACGGATCAGGAGGGGGGGGGCGCTCGCTCGTCCCCCCCTTTCCTGGCCGGCTGGGTAGCGTGCTCGGACAAGGGTCTGATGTGGACCTGGGGGGACCCCCACGCCGATTTTTTTCGGCGTTGGGGTTCCCCTTTAAGTCCATACCAGGTGGCGGGGCCAGCGACGTCTCCTTCACGGGCCCCACCTACCTGGAGACGCGCTCGAAATCCGCTCATTTCAAAAGTACGGCGGACTGGCACACACACGGCCGGATTGTCCACCGAAATGCAAGTCCGGCGGGAAGATTGGAGTGCAAAACTACTTTCTAAGTCCGCCGTACTTTCGGGTCAAAAAAGTATGCCAGAGGCTACACACGGGGGGATTGTCCGGCGAACTTCAGTTTGCCGGACTTTTCCACTCGCTTGTTTGATCGTGTGTACGCGGCATTAGATGCAGTGTATTGGGAATATTAAAAATGTAATACATTGATATTACCGAGCTTGACCCAGGTTAGTCTACAAAACACATTTTTGTTGATTTTGCCTAATCACTCTACATATACGAGTGTTGCATTCTGTTCCTTCTAATGAAGAGCTCATTTTATATTTAATAATGAGTACAGAAGTGCAATCATTGTAGGCATGACCTTTAAGAGACTGTAGTCTGATGTGGCTGGTGACATTTTACATAATATTGCATGAATCATTTGTGAATTTCTCTGATTATTCCCGTTAATTTGTACAAAAGCAGATTAGTATGTCATGCTCTGGGAATGGTGCATATCACTTCTGGCCTCAGTGGTGTTGATTGCGTTGGTTTGTGTTGTCACACATCTTCTGCATGTACTAGCAGTATGACGCCACCATTCTAGCAATTTTGGTTACTCCTAAATGAAATATGAAACAAGTTAAAAATAAAATAAAAAATGCAATGGAAAAAAAAATCATATAAGTAGAGGATGCATTTACTAAAAACCATAAGTAAATATGATCAATAGAGTCACAGTTATTGTCAGGTTAAATTAAAACTAATTTTGACTTTTACTGCAACATAATCTTTGCCCTGCCCCTTCTTATCTCCAAAATCTTCATATCAGCCCTCTATGTAATGGGCTCCTTTCTAGGAATGCTCATATAGTGGAAGTGGCAGAGCCAAGCCAGACCTTTATGGGAAAAGTTTTATATACCTCTACATATACTGCAAATATCTTAAAGAGGAAGTAAAGCCTCTTAAGGAAAACAATAAAAGACACCCTGAAAGGCAAAGGCATAATGAGCTTGTATGCATGCGCCATAGAATTTGGTGCCGCTGTTCTTGCAAATATCTCCTAAACCTTTTAAAGAGATGGGGTTACCACTGCTCCAGGTAGGTCTGCTGAAACAAAAACGTTTTTCCTCCGGGAAATGAAGAGCCCCAGGTTCCGGTTAATGTATATAGCAAATCAAGGTGAGTAGAAAATTCTGGACAGCCGCACTCCAAATGAAATTTCTCGTGCCTTTATTAGAACATCAGGATCACACTGTACATGTCACAGCAAAGTAATACAGAACCAAAAACAGTTGACGCGTTTCACACTAAATGTAGTGCTTACTCATAGCTAGTGATCACTAAAAATGCTAACAAATATATACTATTTGTGATAGAACATGTGACTGAATGGTTAATCAATTAGTTGATTGGCTAACTCACTGGCTGAAAAAATCAGTCCTGGCAGATGATACCAATCTTGTGAAGTCTCAGTACATGTTGCAGAACCATAAATCCCAAACTAGCCCAAATTGTGATCATAAAAGTAAGCACAAAGATATAGTATCTGTGCACAAATAATTGGTGAACAAAAAAAAAAAAACAGTGAATAGGAATGAAAAAAATAAAGTAGTAAAAAAATATTGAAAAATATATGTATACAAATGAATGGTTTGGGAGATATTTCTTGCACCTAGAGGTAAGCCTTAATCTAGGCTTACCTGTAGGTTAAAGTGGTTGTAAGGGGTTTACAACCACTTTAAACTGCCTATGTCTCTGAATCTACTGATAATTTAGATTATGGGGGCACCCCTGATGTGGCCCACAACTCCAAATCAGGGAAGCACATGCCCATGCTCTGGGATGGCAGTTCGGCAAACCCAGATCGCGATCAATGGGTTGCCAACCTGCCAACCCAGAGTATGAGAGTGCATACACCTGTCTCTAGCAGTGGAGGAAGTAGGTGGCCGTAGAGGGAGCAGGACCCATATAGGCTGATGCTTCCTCTGTAGCTTTGGCTTCTGTTCCAGGTGGAGTGATACCAAGTGCACTTTGCTTGGGACCTTTCTAGCAGCCTGAAGAGTAATGCCAGCAGAAGCTGGAAGAGGAAAAGGTCAGTGTATTAAACATCAAATACACTGCATTTTTGCAATGGACATATTAACACCTATAAAAAGGGTTATTAGGCTGCTGTCACACTGATCTGCAGGTGCAATGCAGTGCACCTGTGGCTTTCCTGCAGGTATGCTGCACTGAGCCATAGACGTCTGTTATATCCTGTGGGTTTGGTGTGCTTTCTAAAAGCACACCAAAACACCTGCATGTAGGAGTTTTGGTGTGCTTTGAGAAAGTGCACCATGCCCACAAGTCTATGGCTCAGTGCAGCTAACCCACAGGTGCAATGTGCTGTACCCTCGGTGCAGGTAAACCGCAGCGCACCAATGTGAAAGCAGATTGATAGGGGGCTCAGGACACCAAGACCTTGTTTACTTTTGCAGTTTGGGAAACGGTAAAACCTCATGTTTTATTGTGGCCCGCAACTAGTTACCAAATTACTTAAGTGTCCCTCGCTCTTCAAAGGGTTAAGCTCCTCTGGTTTAGATGTTTTTTGTTCCCTAAAAGAAGCTTCTATTTATGCATTTTTGAATTATATACTCATTGTAAATCACCCACATTTGTAATGGTTTGCTATCAGATTGTTGAATCTAAGTGATACATCTTACTGTAAATGGACCAGTGGGTAGACGTGGTGGGTCCCGAAGAAACTGAATAAATGGTGCTCTTCATAAACATGTAAGTATGTCACCAACAACCTGATGAAGGGAACCCTGCATAACCCCAAAACATTACATTTGTTTATATGATGATTTTCAAAGGGATTTTAAGAAATGACGGTATCCTGGTAATGTATACCACTTACAGGTTTGCATTAAAGTCCAGCCCCACCTTTTATTAAAGCTACCCTTTAAGTGAAAAGTCTTAACAAACCACGTACTGTACATCATCAATGCTACTCATGCTGCTAAATGTTTTTTGTCCCTTAAAGTCTACGGGGAAAATAACACTTTCATGAGTGTCAATCTCCTGTATCCCCCATGGTGCTACTTAGTTCCTCTTGATCACCTCCAGGCCCTATGTAGTATTGATGTGACGGTCAGCAGAAGGAACCAGTGAGTGCTGCAAGGAACACACTAGGTTGCAAAAAAGTTTTGGCTGTAGTTGGGCTATAAACATTAGCCCACAGTTAAGTATGGGTTATCGATGAGGCTGATATGTGGCACATAAATAATAAAGGACAGCATTACCATTTTATATAGCACGTTATGGGTAAAGTGAGGCAAGACATGACTACTGAGTGTTTATTGCTGTCTGTGAACCTCCTGGTTAAATTCAACAAATTCCAATCCTATTGTGATATCCAGGGTTCTGCTATTGCTTGAAAGTGAAATTGCCTCCTAACTTCTTGAGATAAGACAAAGGACCTTGAATTATTACAGAGTACTCACTCTAAGCAATCTGTACCATACCTGAGCACATTTGCCCCCAAAGGCCAGCTCATTTGACCAGTACAATTGACTGTTCAGCATACTGTGCCCTTGTGCACTTAAAAAGATATAGGCTTAGGAATGTTTTAGTTCAGGCATGTCCAAAGTCCGGCCCGCAGACCAATTGCGACCCGTGTTCCGGTTTCAAACCACCCGCCTAGTAATTTGGACATACAGTGCCTTGCAAAAGTATTCACCCCCTTGGCTTTTTACCTATTTTGTTACATTACAGCCTTTAGTTCAATTTTTTTTTATCTGAATTATATGCGATGGATCAGAACACAATAGTCTAATTTGGTGAAGTAAAATTAGAAAAATATATACATAAAACTATTTTTCAGAAATAAAAAACTGCTAATTGGCATGTGTGTATGTTTTCACCCCCTTTGTTATGAAGCCCATAAAAAGCTCTGGTGCAACCAATTATCTTCAGAAGTCACATAATTAGTGAAATGATGTCCACCTGTGTGCAATCTAAGTGTCACATGATCTTCATTACATATTCAAACCTTTTTGAAAGGCCCCAGAGGCTGCGACACTAACCAAACACTGCCATGAAGACCAAGGAACTCTCCAAACAAGTAAGGGACAATGTTGTTGAGAAGTACAAGTCAGGGTTAGGTTATAAAAAAAATTCAAACCTTTGATGATCCCTAGGAGCACCAACAAATCTATCATAACCAAATAGAAAGAATATGGCATAATAGCAAACCTGCCAAGAGACGGCCACACACCAAAACTCATGGACCGGGCAAGGAGGGCATTAATCAGAGAGGCAGCACAGAGATCTAAGGTAACCCTGGAGGAGCTGCAGAGTTCCACAGCAGAGACTGGAGTATCTGTACATAGGACGGCAATAGGCCATACGCTCCATAGAGTTTCACTTTATGGCAGAGTGGCCAGAAGAAAGCCATTACTTTCAGCAAAAAAACAAAATGGCACATTTTGAGTTTGCAAAAAGGCATGTGGGAGACTCCCAAAATGTATGGTGGAAAGTGCTCTGGTCTGATGAGACTAAAATTTTGGCAAAAGAAAACGCTATGTCTGGTGCAAACCCAACACATCACATCACCCAAAGAACACCATCCATACATGCAGCCTTTATTCACTACTGTGATCTCTGGATTGGTCACAGTGATCACATCGTACAGGGCCAATGATGTTGGCCCTGTTCCCCCAACATGTAAGCTTCTGTGTCCAAGAGACAGTGAAACATGGTGGTGGCAGCATCATGCTGTGGAGATATTTTTCAGCAGTCAGGACTGGGAAACTGGTCAGAGTTGAGGGAAAGATGGATGGTGCTAAATACAGGGATATTCTTGAGCAGATTTTAGTACCACTCTGTGTGTGATTTGAGGCTAGGAGCAGGACAATGACCCCAAACACACTGCTAAAGCAACACTTGAGTGGTTTAAGGGGAAACATGTAAATGTGTTGGAATGGCCTAATCAATGCCCAGACCGCAATCCAATAAAAAATGTGTGGTCAGTCTTAAACATTGCTGTTCACAAGTGCAAACCATCCAACTTGAAGGAGCTGGAGCAGTTTTGCAAGGAGGAATGGGCAAAAAACTCAGTGGTAAGATGTGGCAAGCTCTTAGCCCTTGTACACACGATCAGACATTCCAATGGAAAATGTCTGATCGGACCATGTTGTCGGATAATCCGACCAGGTGTGGGCTTCATCTGACTTTTTTCGTCGGAATGTCTGACCAACAAAGTTTGAGAGCTGGATATAAAAATGTTCTGACAACATGATCCAATCGGGCTTTGTCCGATCGTTTGTAGAGAATTCCGATCGGACACGCCACGCATGCTCAGATCAAATTCCTAGACCAAAGCTATTGGCTATTAGCCTGAATGTAGTCCCGTCATAACTAAATAACGTTATCACGTTACGAACGATCAGATTTTCCGACAACTTTGTCCGACCGTGTGTATGCAACACCAGTTTTGGTCAAAATCCGACGGATTTTGTTGTCGGAATGTACGACCGTGTGTACAAGAGCATAGAGACTTATCCAAAGCGACTTGGAGCTACGATAGCCACAAAAGTTGTCTCTACAAAGTAATAACTTGGGGGGGGGGGGGGGGGGGTGAATAGAGTTGACTTTTTCTATTATTTTGTCCTATATGTTGTTTGCTTCACAATAAATAAAAAAATCTACAAAGTTGTGGGCATGTTCTGTAAATTAAATGATGCAAATCCTCAAACAATCCATATTAATTCCAAGTTGTAAGGCAACAAAACATGGAAAAATACCAAGGGGGTGAATACTTTTGCAAGGCACTGTATGCTGGGTGCCTTGGAGGGGACAGGGAGGGAGCGGGACGAGTGCCGTAAATACAGGAATATTTCCTGTTTACTCGGCAGCCTCTGTAATAGGAAGTCCAATTTCCTGCGCTGCCATTGGATGACTGTTCTGTCCATCAAAGGAGGCAGGACTTTCTATTAAAAAAGCCGCCAAGGAAAACAGGAGTGGTGCTCATCTCCCTCCCTGTCCCCTCCAAGGCTGCACTGATGGCAATGGTGAGTCTTCATTCATGGCAATGGTGGGGCTGCTGCATTCATGGCAATGGTGGGGCTGCTGCATTCAATGGTGGGTCTGCTGCATTTATGGCAATGGGGGGGGGGTGCATTCATGGCAATGGGGGGGCTGCTGCATTCATGGCAATGGTGGGTCTGCTGCATTCATGGTAATGGTGGGTCTGCTGCAATCATGGCAATGGGGGTGCTGCTGCATTCATGGCAATGGGAGTGCTGCTGCATTCATGGCAATGGGGGTGCTGCTGCATTCATGGAAATTGTGGGGCTGCTGGAATAATGGCAATGGTGGGGCTACTGTGTTCATGGCAATGGTGGGTCTGCTGCATTCATGGCAATGGTGGTGCTGTTGCATTCATGGCAATGGTGGGGCTACTGCATTCATGGCACTTGTGAGGCTGCCGATGGGCACTGACCCGTATTTTGCTTCAAGTTCTTTATTTAAAATGTAAGTTTTTTTTTTCTGAAACTTTCCTATTAAAGTAAAAGCGTGTGTTATATGCCGATAAATGCAGTATATCCAAATAACACACCCAAGCTCATCTCTTCCACACAGGCCACAAAGGCAGCAGAATTCTTGTTGTATAGTGCTCGGATGAACACACTTAAACCCAATTTTAATGGTTCAAAAGGCCCGTACACACGGTCAGACTTTTTGACAACAAACATGCAAATTAGCTGTTTTGGAGCAACATCCGACTGTGTGTACGCTCCATCGGACAAACTTTTTCTGTTTTCATCGGACTTTTGTTGGCTGTGCGAACGGACAAACCTTTTGACAACAGAAGTCCGAAGGAGCAAAGTCCGACCGTGTGTATGCAAAGGCATCGGACTTTTGTACAAGGTACAAACACGCATGCTCAGAGCCTATGCAAACGATCAGACTACAATACAGAAGTTGACCAAAGGTGGCGCAGGAGTCATTGAACGTCCTCTTTTGAAGTGGCGTCAGTACGTTGTGACGTCATTACGTTCGTGTTTGTTGTCAAAAAGTCCGACCGTGTGTATGCAATACAAACTTGTGGACCACGCCCTTTGTACAAAAGTCCACGGAAAAGTTTGTACAAAGTCCGATCGTGTGTATGGGGCTAAAGAATGTCAGGCAAAAGGGTTGGCCCTATTGCATGTTCACTTCATCAAATCTGGCCCTCTTTGAAAAAAGTTTGGACACCCCTGTTTTAGTGGAACTCAAGCATGTTATCGCTTTGTTCTATGGCAGAAGCGATGACATATATGTGTTTGGGCCTGACACAATGTGAGTGCACGCCAACAGGGAGCAAGGCGCGGGAACTGTGCCTAGTGTGAGTATGCCCTAAATTAGGAAATATTACTGGTAACTGGTTGCTACCTTTATACTAGCCTTTTTTATTTTTTTACAACAAATGCTGTAATTTAAAGGTTGGATAGAAAAGGGTGTAACTTACTACTTTCTGTAATTAAAAGACCACAACAGGAACAACTGAGGAGGAAAAAGTGACAAAAGAATTTGGTTGCAATGGAGACACAGTGCTTCCCAATTAACGACAGTTAAAGTAGAACTAAAGGCGGGGGGCGTTGCCTGGAGCAGGATGTGAGCAGATGTGATCCTGTGTAGCTCCGGTCTCTCCTTCTGCAATCCTGCTCCATCTTGATCGACCATAACATTTTATTTCTTGCTCACAACGACCCAGGGCATCCTCTGTACCCTGGGGAGATATTCTGGTGGATGGGAAAGCAGCAAGGGAAGAAACAACCTCCGCCAAAGATGAGCATCGCCACCCGATCCTGCCAAGATGGCCACGGCACCAACAGCCATGGGCCTAGTGCATCCCCAGCCTCCACTCCGGATCTCTTTGAAGACTGCCAGGATGCCTTCCCACTGGCCTCCCCTGAGATCCCAGACCATTCGGTTGTGCATCTGCAGGCGATTCCGGGCCCGGATGGCGGCTGGGAGCCCATGCTTTCGGAGGTCCTCGCCATTATCAAGGTAAACCATGTGGATCTTGTGGGGAAGGTGGATGGGCTGAAGATTGAACTGACCATTATGTGGCAGGGCATGCAGAAATTACATGGCTGGGTCACTGAATCTGAGCAATGCATTCGTGATTTAGAAGACACTATTATCCCCATCCTGCCCAAACTTAATACGCATGGGGGGAAGATTGCCACCCTAGAGAACAAGGTCGATGTCCTTGAGAATCGTCTCCCCAGAAACAACCTGCGGTTGGTTTGTTCTCCCGGAACGGGTGGAGGCCTTGATCCCGTAGCCTTACTTGAAAGCTGGCTTGAGCAAGAATTTGCCGCTCTCAATTATCCCCTTGTTTTGTGATTGAGAGGGCCCACCGTGTTCCTGGGCGCCCCCCTCCCTGAAGGACCCCCGGGACTATATCTTGGGGGCTGCCAGAAAAAAGGGCAGTCTTTGCATCAATAATGCTGTGGTGTCCCTGTTCCCCGACTCTGCATCAGTCTGCAACAGCAGAGCCATCTATCAACGTGTCAAGCATAAACTTCGGGAGCAAGACATTCAATATTCCATGCTTTCTGAAGAGGACTGGGAAGAGGCAACTGAGATATGCTTTCAGGATATCATTAGCACGGCTGACATACTGGTCCAACTTAAGTTCATACACCGATTGCACTATACTCCAGCTAGGCTGATACAAATGGGGTTTGGACAGAATATTGCATGTGCTAGATGTGATATGATTGCTGCCATTTCTTCTATATGTTTTGGACCTATCCTGGACTGTCAACCTTCTGTTTGCTTCTTTTGATCACAAACTCCATCTGCCAATACCTCACACCCTGGAGGTGGGACTCTTGGGAATACTCAATGACCATGTTCACCACACTCACGCCAGGACATTGCTATGTATATTACTATTTTCTGCACATAAAACCATCCTTATGCACTGGAAGGATGTGGGCGCTCTTTCAGACCACGCCTTCTTTTTCATTGTTCATGGGATATTTAAATTGATCTACAAGATTAGGGCATGCCCTAAGAAGTTCACTAAAATATGGCGACCATGGATTTTTGGAGGGCTGTCCTATCTTCACAGCTTTCCCAGTAGACCTACTATTTATGTACTCTAATGTTGTTGTCTGGCAGGATACAAAACAGAGAATCATGGGATGTCTTTTATGAAGCATCAACTACATGGGGGGATTCTTGACCAATATTGTTTTTACAGGGTAGTAAGTGCTGCAGGTTTGAATGTTTGTATGTATGTAGGTATGAATGTATGTTACTGGGGTATTTCCGTTTTAGGGATTTGTAATATTCTTACAATGCTTCACCAAACATACCTCTCACAATTGTATTTACAGTCCCTCTTTTGCTGCCTTCTCTGTATTGCTTTTTCTATGTTATAAAAATCAAAAATAAACACCTTAAAAAAAATAAAATAAAGTAGAACTAAAGGCAACTTTTTCCATTTTGGATAGAGTATAGGAAAATGTACATTTCCTGAGAGTTTTTTTTGCAATCTGTGTCTCATTGGAGGAATTTCCTTTCACCTTCTGTCCCATAGCCAAATCAGGAAGTGAGAGGAAATGCCTCCAAAAATGATGAAATCCTTGGTTGTCAATAAGGTCACAAGAACTTGCTCTTACCAAAGATAAGAGAAACATTTCAGGGGGAACTCCACTTTTACCCCACCCCGCCCATGCTATAGCCAAAGATGGCTACGGTGCAGGCTTAATTTGCCAGGAGGGCACACATTGTACACCGTGATGGGCACGCGGGCATTGTACTCTGTGATCACTGAGTCCTCCAGACTCAGCTGATCACAGATCAGGGTAAAGAGTCAATCACAACCACCCTTTACCACTTGATCAGCTGTGTGCAAAGACAGCTGATCACGGAAGTAAACACAAGCTGGTTTTTCGACTTTTCTTTCCTCATGCTGACAGAGTGAGGTGAGAAAAAGAGAGCTGATAACAGTCTTGTGATAAAGGGACATCGGCCCTGATATCACTGCAGTCCTGTAGCGGCCATAACCCTCGATAGGGTGGCCTTGACTTTTGGGCTTACCAGTTACCTCCGCTTGGCTTGTTCTTCCATGTCTAGGGGTTGCCAGGGTTAGTACCCAACAACTTTGGACGCTGTTCGACTCTGAGTACATATTCGCTGCACTTCCGACACCTGGCGAACGGCATCACGTCTTCCGCACAACATTCCCCAATGTTGCATAGAACAAACTGCCCCTGCGGCAGCAACCGAATGCCTGTATCCGTGATCACTGTGCCGGGCATCTGCACACTTGCTGGACCCCTCACTGTGGGCATCCTGGGTCCAGGTGCTGGCTGCAAGTGCGGAAGCCGGTGCATTCTGAAAAAAGGTTTTCTCCGAGCTCCGAGAAAAATGGACTTGCCTCTTCCTTCCACAACACACTCTCACGCGGTGCCTCGTGCGGAGAAAAAAATCAGCACAGACTCCTCCCACTGGGCGCTGGTTTCTGTGTAATTTTGCAGGCTTTTAGTACAGGCTCCTCCCATGCTTACACACCTCAGTGAAAGTCTCTCCAAAATGGCGCTGATCTGTATGGCGCAGTTCAAAAATACTTCACCCTCTGTTCCAAGGCCCTGCGAGGTAACTGTAAATCCCGGACTGCGAGCCCCCACCTGTAGCTGCCATAACCCTCGATAGGGCGGTCTTGACTTTTGGGCTTACCGGTTACCTCCACTTGGCTTGTTCTTCCATGTCTAGGGGTTCCCAGGGTTAGTACCCAACAACTTTGGATGCTGACACCATCAAAGTCCTTTAGAAAGGTTTTTATTTGCAGGGGTAACATCCAGCAAACACAGTCCCGTATGGGAACAGAGGGCAAGGGTGAAGAAACTCAGGCACCTTGAACTGCTAATCATCAGAAAGTCTCTAATACAATGTGATGAGTTTACACTTTTCATTGAACAGAGTTTGGATAACACAGGGTTAAACGGATAGGTCATAAATGAACTGCACATTATCTGAACAGAATGCTTGGGGAGATAGTGATGTGTTCCTGCTTAGGAGATGTATGTTAGCTTGGGGGGCTACAAACTCTGCAGGGCTCCAACACACACTCGCTGCTATTCCAACCCTTCACATATTTCCATATAAACTTCCCTCCTGGCATTAAACTTTGCCAGGTATTGTGCTCAGCTTACCACCCCAAACTTATGTTCCTCCCACAGCTCACCTCTCTCCCTGCATGTCCTGTGAGCAGAATAGCTGATCTACCCGTCAGCTAGACCTGATCTACCCGTCAGCTAGCTGTGATTGACAGGTAGATGGAAGCGGAAGCTGTCATGGGGCTCCCTACTGGCAATGCCTGAATGGTCAGGTGTGCGGCACTTACTATTGCGAGCTGTGTTGGCGGCTGCTGGTGTAGCACCTGTCACACAGCTCACATACTTCAAAGTTTTGCAGGACACTGCTGCTAATGGGAACTGAGTTCCTGTTGTGGAAAAAGTACAGGAACTCTGTCCCCATGCGTTCCCGCAGGACTTGAGCCCTGCCTCTGACCTTGAATAATTTGTAATAGAAAGTGAACAGAAACCTTTTCCCCAGTACCTGGAACATTCTCTGTCTCCTTGGCAGTACTGGAAAAGCATGGATTCGTTAGTGTCCTTAACAACCCAGCAATCATGCACTTCTTGGGATGCCAGCTTGTTGGCCCTCCTCCGAAGAGTCCTCCCCCGGTTGCTTACACGAGCTGCGGTGCCCCTCCAAGCTGAGAGCACACCCGGACACCTTGAATCCTTCCTCAGTTACTGCATCTCGGACCAGCCGGTTCCGAGACACGGGAACAGATGGATCCCCAGACCAGGCGGGTCTATTGGGGTTAGTCAATCGAACCATGTTGCGGAGCGACACACGCTCCCGTGACCGGCACCCCTCACCGGGCTACCCCGGCCCAGAATCAGGAACAGGCAGCTATGGCCTCACGAACGAACCCTGAACACGTGACTTCAACATCTTAAGTACCCTTCCCCAGACTCCTCAGCGGGGCCAGACACATCCAGTGATTGCTTCCGAGGAACACTGATACCTAAAGCGTCCAACCAGGCCTGGTTCTGTAGAAGCAGAACAAAACTCTGGATAGCCGCACTCCAGGTTGAGTAAAAATTAAGTGCCTTTTTTTCTTCAAATGCAAGTGCAAAACTCCATTGAACAACACATCGAGGCCTGGTTCTGGGCTGGTCATGTGCACCTAACTGTACACATGACCAGGCAGAACTCTAACACAGCCCAGTCAAACTGATGTCAAAGTTAAACCTACACAATCAGCCCTCAGAACCCCTTTACTGTTCTGAGGTAAAAAATGAAATTTGTACATAGCAGACACCTTGTCCAAAGTGTCACCGCTACAGTCCCAACAGTGCCCACCAGTGCTGTCAATCAGTGCATACCAGTGCTGTCAATCAGTGCCCACCCGTGCTGTCAATCAGCACCCACCCGTGTTGCCAATCAGTGCCCACCAGTGCTGCCAATCAGTGCTCATCAGTTCTGCCTATCAGTGCCACCCATCATTGCCGCCTATCAGAGCCCATCAGTGCCACCTATCAGTGCCCATCAGTGTCACCTATGATTGACCATCGGTGCCACCTATCAATACCCATCAGTGCCGCCTCATCAATGCAGCCTATCAGTGCCCATCAGTGCAACCTCATCAGTGCACAGTGAAAGAGAAAAATTATCTGTTTGCAAAATTTTATAAGAAACTTTGAAATATGGCTTTTCAAACTTCTCAGTCTTCTTTTTTTTGTTTAGCAAAAAATAAATAACCCAGTGGTGATTAAATGCTATCAAAGAAAGCTCTATTTGTGTGAAAACTTACCGCACAGTTGTCATTCAAAGTGTGACAGCACTGAAAGATGAACATTGGCCTGGGAAGGAAGGGTGGAAAAGTGTCCAGTAGGCAATAGGTTAAGTAACTTTATAAGAGTAGTAAGGGTCATAAACATGGCTTTCTTGTAGGATGGTTGAAGCTGTTCTAATCCTCCATAACTGTATACCTTTGCAATCCTTCCTATATTCCCTAGTTATTGTATGCATATACAGTAACTGGTTCTGCCATTCCTTAGCCATGTAGCTCTGTCACCCAACATTACAAGGCCCCGTGAATCTAGTCCTGTATCATATAATCTCTTTTCCGTGTGCAGAATGGAATAGGTGTTCTCATTCTGAAATGCACACATACTAATACGTTGAATTACAATTAGAAGACTATAAAGTTCTTTATTGATTTTCTTATTCAAGTGGTCAGGACCTACTACAAAGGGGTCAAAGCATGATGGCCTTGTAGCCTCAGGTCTAGTTTCATATAAGACTACTGCAACACACTTCACTTTCTTGCTGCTGCTATGGGAGTCTTCGGTAATCAATTTACATTATTTTCCCTATACAATCCTCTGTTTACAAAGAAGAATTATAACAGGCTTTTACCAACTGATGCAAATATGCAACCAAACGAACATCACATTTTCTTTAATTATTCTGCCTGAATGTGAATAATTAATGGTAATTGTTTATTTGCAACTATTTTTCAGCTCTTTATTTCCAATACTTACTCCATAATACAGCTAGCTTTTTGACGTTTTCTTTTTCCAGAGTAGCAACACATTTTTAGACTGTTATTTGTCTGCAGCTTTTTAAAATCAGTCTGGGATTATTATTATATTGAAATAGAAAATCATTTTTATTATATTGGCATGAAAACACTATGACATAATGAGCAAATAAAGAATATTATATAAGAGATAGATAGATAGATAGATAGATAGATAGATAGATAGAATACTATATATACACTGAGGATACTTTTGTGTTTGCCCCTATTTATCATGAGCTGATCGCAAAGATCTATGACTTTTTCTATGTACACAAAAGGCCTATTTTTCTCAAATATTGTTCACAAGTCTTATGTTCCATACACACGATCGGATTTTCCGACAACAAATGTTGGATATGAGCATGTTGGCTGAAAATCCGGCCATGTGTATGCTCCATCAAACAGTTGTCGGACGTTCTGCCAACAAATGTTGGCTAGCAGGTTCTCAAATGTTGTCTGAATTTTCCGATCGTGTATACAAGTCCGACGCACAAAGTCCACGCATGCTCGTGAACCAAGCAGAAGGAGTCGCACTGGCTACTGAACTTCATTGTTCTCGGCTTGTCGTACATCTTGTACGTCACCACATTCATAATTGTTGGCCAACGTTTGTGTGACCGTGTGTATACAAGACAAGTTGGAGCCAACATCCTTCAAACAAAAATCTACCGTTTTGTTGTCTGAAAATTCGATCGTATGTATGGAGCATAAATCTGTGTTAGTGAGCACTTCGCTTTTGCAGGGATAAACCATCCATAAACCATCCGCCTCACAGGTATGGCATATCAAGATGCTGATTAGACAGCATGATTATTGCACAGGTGTGCCTTAGGCTGGCCACAATAAAAGGCAGTTTTATCACACAGCACAATGCCACAGATGTCTCAAATTTTATGGGAGCATGCCATTGGCATGCTGACTGGAGGAATGTCCACCAGAGCTGTTGCCCTTGAATTGAATGTTAATTTCTCTACCATAAGCCAATCAAACAGTGTCAGATAAAGTAAACAAATGATATGTGGTATAGCACTGCCAAAACAACATAAATGTGAACCTATGTGAAATGGTGAAATGTAATAAAACACAATGTGTAAAATCATAGTATATAAAATTCAATATACAATAAGTGCACAATAAATGTGCATAAAATATCAATCTATGGAGAAAGTGCGTTCAGTCTAATGCCGCGTACACACGACGGAATTCCGGCCAGAAAAAGACCGATGAGAGCTTTTCATCGGAAAATGCGACCGTGTGTATGCTCCATCAGAATTTAGCTGTACGAATTTCCACCAGCCAAAAATTGATGGCATGTTCTCAATTTTCCCAACGGAAAAACTTTCTATCGGTAATTCCGATCGTGTGTATGCAATTCCGACAAAAATCATGCATGCTCAGATTCAACTACGAGACAGAAGCTATTGGCTACTGGCTATTTAACTTCCTTTTTCTAGTCACGTTGTACGTGTTGTACGTCACTGCATTTTAAATGATCGGAATTTGATGTGGCCGTGTGTAAGCAAGACAGCGTGAGCCGAATTCCATCGGAATTCCATTGGGAAAACCATCAGAGCTTTTTCCGACGAGAATTCCGATTGTGTGTACGCGGCATAATGGTGCTAGTGACCATACTTAGCGGTGTGTCACCCACTCCACTGTGACATATAGTAATCTTGCTATGCTATAACACCTCATGCTCCCTCCAATCTCCAAGAACTCTCACCTCCACTTTGTGAAATAAGACCATATATCAATCCAATCCTCAAGATTCACATCTCCCAGTAATCGGGACACTTCCACCTCTGTCTCCCTTAGTAGAGTATCTCACAGATATTAGGATGTGGTACCTTTAAATATTCATGTGGCCAAAATGCATATAGTAGCTCTCAATGAAGCAAACCTAGAGAAAAGGCACCCATGGTGTAGTATGATGAATAATATGGCACATTTATTTAGTAAGAATTGCACTCACACATTAAAAACATTTAAAACGCCTTACACATGTGTACAAATGGAGTACCAGTCTTCCTTCTACGTCACTTCTGTTCCACGCTGTCACCGCTTATGCCCTAGGCATTACATCACGAGCATAACTTCATCAGGGGTAAAAGCAGTGGCTTTAACATGTCCTTATACAAGTATACAGTATTAGAGCTGACCAAGGCGGTGCAACATTTTCTTGGAGCCTATAGGTAGTTGACCTCCAGCGGCCATCTTTCCTAGGGTTTCAATACTATTTACTGTCAGCCATTTTCTTGAAGCCTGTACTTGGTTGTAATTATAGAGGTCTGATCTATGGCAGCCATTTTCTTAGGGTTATAGCACAATTACTATCGGCCTTAATCATACAGCAAATAGATCAACTAATGTGGCTAGTATGTTGATCTATTTATTGTATGATTAAGGCCGTTAGTAATATCGCTATAACTGGCAGCTGTAAATCAGACATCTATATTTCTTAGGGTTATAACGCTATTACTATTGGCCTTAATCATACAGCAAATGCATCAACATATTAAGGGTGGCTTGAGAGCTATGCATCATGAATATTTAAAGGGACCACATCCTAATATGCGTAGAGCTACTCTACTAAGTGTAGCACCCTCCTAGGTAGGTTCTAGAGCGAGTGTATATATTTTTGGGTTGCTCTGCTTAACAGGGAGACAGCTAGGCAAATGTAGCTGCTGTCTGCTTAACAGAGAGCTGTGATTGTTTAGTGAGGTCTGCTCAGCGTGCTCTGGTACTGCTCATGATGTCTTGAAAATTTCACATTGATCCAATGTTTGAGAGCATGGATGTCTGTACAGCCCTGACCAATTAGTAGGGGATGTGTCCCAAGACATGCAGGGAAACTTTACTTACCTGAGGGCAACACTGAAGCTGGAACCCATGGTTCTCTTGCAAGCTGACTGAGGGAGAACATCCATGGATCTTGTCTGGTATCACAGAGGAAGGTGACCTACTGCCAGGGCCTCACAGACCCCCTAAAGGGATCTTAGAGACTGTTATTGCTAAAATCCCCCTTTTTGTGCTAGAAGTGGAGTGGGGGACTTACTGCTAAGGATGGTCACTAGCACCATTGGACTGAACATACTTTCTCCATAGATTGATATTTGATGGACATTTATTCTGCACTTATTGTATATTACATTTTGTATACTTTGATTTTACCTATTGGGTATTATTACACTTAAACACTCCACATAGGTTTACATTTATGTTGTTTTGGCAGCACGATACCACATATCATTTATTTATTTTGTTGGTTCTTGGGAACACAAATTGGTGTACTGGCAGCAGCTGTTTTTTTAGTTTTATTTTATTTATTTTCTTTTTTACATTGCTTTGCATGATTAGAACCCACACAGATGTTTTTTCTTACAAATTCACCGTATACATATTATATTTACTTTTAGGAGTATAGGTGCACCACACTATATTTCAATCCTATAGATAGCACAAGAGGTATACATTTTTCTATTAGTGTAGGATAATGGTAATACACATTATGATAAACATAGGTAAAATGCATTTTTCAATCATCTATTCAATTCTATTTAAAATATCAATAGATGTAATGGGTGTATGGTGGAAAAAGTATGTACGCCCTTGGCATCAAAAGATATTGCCCCCTGTAGTAGTAATAGTCTTTTTTATTTTTTACCTATATATATGCATGCGCACAGGGGCTTCTTGGCTGAAAGTCCGGCAGACCCCAGGACCCTGCCGGACAGAGATCTCCCACGCACGATATGGCGGCTCCGGCCGCTCACAGCACCGGAACCGCGATACCCAGAAGACACGCCGAGGGAACATGTTAGCTCCTTCGGCGTGGTTCGGGCGAGATGTCGGGGCCTCGTTCTAAGGTAAGTATTTCATAATGAGCTAGTATGCAGTGCATACTAGCTTATTATGACTTTCCCTTGCAGGTCAGAAAAAACTGGGAAATCAGCGGGATTACTACCACTTTAATAAAGGCAAATCGACTGTATACTTTGCAAGAGAATTTCACCAGAACTTAATGAACAAGGTGAAGCTTTTCTGACTTTCATCATCCATCCAGCAAGCGAAAAATTGTATCTTTGTTATTCTCTTTGCCCGTGATTAGGTTTTCTTTGCAATATGAAATTTGACCACATTCACTGGGCTCTGTGGAAAAAAAACTTTGTTCACTGAACAACCTATTTGCCTTTAGTACACTAATGTGCAAAGGTTTTAGGTAGGTGTATGACTACTCTTTGGCTTCAAACCAGCATCGATTCTTACATTTGCACACTTTGAACATTCGCACAAAGTCAGGGATTTTTTTTCTTTAGGATTAGAGTTGGGTGTATGATTAACCAATTCAGCCTCAGACCATTTGGCTGCCCAAAGACCAGAGAGTTTTTTTTGTGATTCAGCACTCTGACGCTTTAACTGACAATTACGCGGTCGTGCGTCATGGCTCCCAAACAAAATTGACAACCTTTTTCCCCCACAAATAGAGCTTTCTTTTGGTGGCATTTGATCACCCCTGCAGTTTTTTTTTGCACTGTAAACAAAAAAAGAGTGACAATTTTGAAAAAAAAACGCAGTATTTTTAACTTTTTGCTATAATAAATATCCCCAAAAAAGATATAAAAAAAAAAATTTCCTCAGTTTAGGCCGAAATGTATTGTTCTACATATTTTTGGTAAAAAAAAATCATGAGACGATCGCGGGTGTCCCCGCGTACATCGAGTTGACGGGACCTGCGATCACAATCACAGAGCTCGCGGCGGGTGCGCCCGTGCGCCCAAAATGCTGAGTCCTAAAAGGCAACATACAGGTACGTTAATATGCCTGTACGTGCCCTTCTGCCAACGTATATCGGCGTGAGCTGGTCGGCAAGGGGTTAATCAATTATACCAAGCTGTTGCTAGTGATCATCAATTTAAATATGTAGGTTGAAACAAAGTCATTAAAGAGGAGAGCCAGCTTAAAAAAAAAAATGTAAAAGTCAGCAGCTGCAAACACCGTAGCTGCTGACTTTTAATAAGGAGCCTTACCTGTCCAGGGCGCCCGCGATGTTGGCCACCCGAGGCTGACCGTCCCTCGGCTCTCGGGTCCCGGTGCCACCATTTTAACTAAGGGAAACAGGCAGTGGAGCCTTGCGGCTTCACTGCCCGTTTCCTACTGCGCATGCGCGAGTCGCGCAGCGCTTTGTGAATGGGGCGCACTGTGTTCTGGGACACACAGTTCCCAGAACACACAGTGCCACATTACCCAGCAGACGCCGCACGGAGGAGAGAAGACCGAAGATCACCGCGGAGGAGGAAGAGGCAGATTAGGACGATATGCCTAGCAACAGGCATTTCTGGTAAGTTTAAAAAAACATTTTTTTTCATTTTTTTTTCTGATTTTTTGCTAAATTTTAATGTATTTTTGTTTTTCAGGGTGGCCCTCCACTTTAACTGAAACAGAAGAAGCTGTGAAGGAGGCTTAAGATTGGGTAAGGAACAGCCAAGCTCTGCTACTAAGTTGCGTTTCATGTCACATGACATACACCATGGCAAGACTAAACACAGCAACAAGATACAAGGCAAATTATACTGCATCAGCAAGGTCTCTCCCAGGCAAAGATTTCAAAGCAGACTAAAGTTTAATTTGTCCTTTCAAGCTCTTTTGAAGAAGCACAAATAAAAAGGCAACGTTGAAGACTGTAGAGGCAGTCAGCAGCCAAGGGAACTTAATGCAGCAGATGAAAAACACATTGTACTTCTTGGGGTTTTTGGGTTGAATCTGCTGAGCCGGTGAGTCCTGGACAAATTAGCAGTTGTTTAAAAAATATGCAACTTGTGGATTATTTTACATATATGTATGCATTAACTCTGCAAGCTCATACAGATTTTTTGACAGCAGCATACACCAATACCTGTTAACTAGTATGCAATTAAATCAAACCAAAATTAAATGCGTTGTCCTTGATTGTAATACAGTCAAGGCCCAAATTTGAACCTGCAAACTCTGTTGTGTCTGGAGGTATCTTTCCTTGTTAAACCACTTGGAATGCTGGACAGCAGTCTGGACCATTCCTTGAATAATCCTACCTTGAACCTTGTTTGTCTTGAATATGGAACACTTTGCTCCTCCCATGAGCTTCCTATTAAAGCCATGCCTTTGTTCTTCCTGTTTGCCAAAACATTGTGCTCCCTCCAGCCAATATTTACTCTTGTCCTGCTGCCATCCATATCACTTGTTACTGACCCTTGGCTTGTTCCTACTATGATTCTGCTTAATCCCACCCTGCAACCACTCATTATATAGTGCAGCGCGCTCTACTGCGCATGCGCAGTAGAGAACTTGCTGTGAAGACAAAAGGCTTCACTGCCGGTTTCTCTTACCAGGAATGGTGGTGGCAGCACCCAAGATTCTATCCAAAAATCAGTTAGGGGGCCCACATCACGGGCTCCTTGGACAGGTAAGTGTCCATTTATTAAAAGTCAACAGCTACAGTATTTGCAGCTGGTGACTTTTTTTTTTCCCCCAGGCGGAACTCCTCTTTAAGGTTCAAAAAGTTTACCATAAATTGTAAATACTCACAGAAGAAGCATAAAATGTGCAACAGTAAAACAAGGATGGTGCCACACCGATCAGTGTGTATGATGATGTCAGATCCTTAAAGTGTATGTAAACCCCCACATATGCCAAGTAAAGTGAACAACCTCAGATAATACACGGGGATGAAGCAAATCTCCGTACATACATTTTTCATGTATATCTGCTGTCTTCAACTTTATATACTGTTTAGAAAGTGCACATTGTGTTAGGAGATTTTCTCTTCCTGTGCAACACTGCAGTGAAGCCTGGGCATACAGCCAAGACAGCTGATTGGAGGAAAGGCACACACCCCCTCTCTTCATAGGTAGAGACCTTGAAGAGAGATAAAAAAACACTACAGATATATGGGCCCAGCTCAAATTTCATGAATCGGGTTTACATCCACTTTAATGCTTTTCGTTAGAATTTATATCATTAGGGGACCAGAACAGGCAGATGTGCATTTTTGATCATTTAGATCATGAAAATGAATACACCATGTCAGTTTTATGTGTCATTTGTTCAAGTATATATATATAGTTAGCATGCAGTAAGTAGCTTCTTCATGTACTTTTTTAGGTGGAGGAGACATAGATAATTACGGTTATTTCTAAATTAACATTGTGCAGTCATGGTTACTCAAAAGTAAGATTTATTCAAATGTGAATGATTCTGTTTAAGGACAATTAAACCTTCAAATTCATAATTTTCATATATTCTGCAATATGGCAGAATGTACTTTCAGTGTTACCTTTTCCTAGCTGTCTTAAAAAGAAAAATTCTATTTTGTTCTTGCTGCATGTGTTAAACCTTTAAATACAATTCAGTATTTGGAGTGCTCTGCTATTATTATTCGTATATGTTTTCTATATGCATATGTGAGGCCCTACCGAAAATAGTAACAGGCCTTTTGAACAAAATACTGAAATAAACAGCACATAAACTAGGCAGCACGTGAATGGTGGAATGAGAAATCCATTCTTCACTCCTTTAATACTGTATATGTAAAGCTGAACTCTAGGTAAAAAGCTAAACACTTCAAATGTTTTGTATTTGTGTCCTTCCAGACAGACCTAAGGGTCCTTTCACACGAGACGGATCCGTGATGATCTTGCTCAGTGGGGATCACTCCGTCGATCCCCGCTGAGCAGGAAGATGACAGGTCTATCTCCGCACACTGCTCAGGGACGGACCTGTCAGAGCGCCGCTCTCCCCTATGGGGGATCAGATGAGGACGGAACGCAGAGTCCGTCATCACCCAATCCGATCCTCAGATGGATGGAAAAGTAGGTTTTTCCTCTGTCACACTTTTTCGGATGGAAGCGGGTCTGATGTCAGCGGACGTGTCACCGCTGACATCCGACACTCCATAGAGGTCTATGGAGCATCCGTTCAGGTACACCTAAAAAACTGACAGGTGGACCTGAATGGATCGTTCATGTGAAAGAGGCCTAAGATATACACAGTTCTGTCCCACAATGCAGCCCTGTCTAGCAGTGTAATCTTTCTCTGCTTCAGTTTCACTTCAACTGGTCCCCTCCAGCTTGTGACTGTACAGTGATGGGATGAGCAGCACACTGATAAGCTCACTCTTGCATTGCAGCACACCTGATTGGCTGCTTGTGCCATTTCTCCCTTTCCATCTCTGAGCTCTGCTGTACAAACTGTACAATAGACTGCAGGAAGCTGATAATAAATAAAATTCAGATGCTTGCATATATTATTATAAAATAATACGTTTAATGATGTATTAATGATTACACAGCTACATTACATTTTATATATTTTTTAAAATTTATTTTAATTTCATTATTTTAATTTATATTTCTCTGTAGTTTAGCTATAACAGGCCAAGTGAAGTCAGTATACTAGGCCATTCATAAATCTTAAAATTATTTGGGTACTTTAGCTTACTTTTGATGAGTAGACCGACTAAATGGGTAATTTTCCACCTTAAATTAAATTATATACTGCTGTAGTTAGTTGCTTGCTTTGAAAAGAATGTGAGCTGCTGTTTGTTGATGCACAAGTATTGTTTGTTCATGCACAACTGACCTACGTAAGCTGTTTACATTCAGCTTCAGTTGTTGCAGTGCCCAAGATCATCAATTTGTGTTTACACATATATAGTTGAGCCTAAGGCTCTTGTTATTTATGGACACTAGAGATGAGACAATGAGCCCGAGCTACTGAAGCAATAGAGAATGTTCACTTAGTCAAATGAATAAAGTGATCCCCATCATTTCTTGAGTCTCCTCCTTTTGGCCGAATTCACATCTGTGCATTGCAGCAATGCGTGGTAAAATGCATGTTTCACCACAAAATACAGTAATGCATGATACATGGTTAGTTGTGGTGCCATTTTTTTGAGTTAAACCACAGCTTACCTTGCCATTGTACCACAAAGCACATGGATTGGAATAATCTGTGCTTTGGGGTTAGTGTTTTCTTGCTTTAAAGTAGAGTTGAGTGAACAGTTCTAACCGAGTAAAGGTTAGAACATTACCTGTTTGCCCATTCAGCGAAAACCTGATTTTGCTGGGTGCTTGGCAGAATGCTCGCCCACCTAGCGCCCCACTTTGCACTGCGTGTTGCATAGTGAATAGCTAGTTGTTAAGGTGTGGGCCGGGAAGCTGGCCATTGTGTTCTTAACAATGGATAAGTCACCAGCTGTCAATGGACTTCCCTGCTGACAGCTGAATGAAAAAAAAAACATTGACGGCAATAGAAAAAAGTGAAAAAATGCTTTAGGTGACCCTTCGGGCCTGGTATGGGTTTTAAGGGGAATCCCACACCAAAAATGGCGCAGGGTCCCCCCGAAATCCATACCAGACCCTCATCCAAGCATGCAGCCTGACAGGCCACATGCCCTCAACATGGGGGGTGCTTTGGGGTGGGGGGCTCTGCCCCCCCACCCCAAAGCACCTTGTTCCTATGTTGATAGGGACAAGGGCCTCTTCCCTACAACCCTGGACGGCAGTTGTGGGGGTCTGTGGGCAGGGGGCTTATTGAAATCTAGAAGCCCCTTTAACAAGGGGGCCCCCAGATCTCCCCCATGGGAATGAGTATGGAGTACATTATGCCCCTACTCATTCACCAAAAAAGTGTCAAAAATAAATTAAGACAGGAGGTAGTTTTTGACAATACCTTTATTAAAAAAATAAAAAAACAATGTCGCCTGATGTCAATCCATTGTGAATCACAACGCCTCAAGGACCGCCCGACCCGAAAAAAGATAAAAAAAATGCTCCTCTCGTAACAAAGTCTGTTGAATGCCTGCTCCGCCATTTGACAGTTCTTAAATAGGTAAGGAAATAGGTAAGGGGAGGGGCCACCCGGTGATGTCACTGGTCGGTGACGTCACAAGGGGTGGTGTCACCAGGTGATGTCACCATGTGGCCCGGCCCTTACCTATTTAAGAACTGTCAAACGGCGGCGACTTTTTAATTTTAGTTACACCCCTGACTCAGGGACATATTTTTCCTTTCAGTGACACCACCAAGCCAAGGACATTTTTTCCTTTGCCACTGTTAGCCCAATATTTCTATACCAATCTTAAACTTTCCAGTGTGCTGCAGCGTACCACAAATATTGGTATTATTCTACTGCATACCACAAATATTAAAAACATTTTGGCACATGCTGATATTGGATTCTTCCCCTTCTCCATCCATCAGAGTTTGATCTTGTCATGGCACTGTCTTCAGGTATACTACTAGGTATATTGATCTGCCAATATACCCAAACAAGGAATCTGATGTTCCAAAAGCTTACATTTTTTTACTTCAAAATATTCCCACAATGCAATATCCTAAATAATAAACTCAAAAACTCTTCATTAGGGGATCGACATTGTTCCTCCTAATATCCTGACACAATAGATGCATACCCATTGGAAACCACCCAACTATTAATACACTGATTATGTAAACTCTATATCAAATGTAGGGGTAGTCGAACACGCAATGGAAGAAAATAGAAAAGATGGAAAAAAAAATAAATAAATAAAAAGCTACAAGAAGTCCAAACCTGGATAAAGGGAAACATTGGAATCCTTGTGACCATAGAGGACTATGTTACCAGACCTGGATATAGGTAGCCCATGGCTCAAAAGCATTTTTTAAACATTTGTTAGTTTTCTGCTAAAAGGATTCACTTTGACAATACATTTTGCCTTTTATGCCCGCATATTTAGTTCTGGCTAACATGGTACACCAATTTTGTTAGCCTTTTTATATGTAATGTGCAGTTTCTAGAACTGATTGATACTTTCTACAGTATATTTCAAGTAATGATTGGAAATAGCAGGTTATCGCTTTGCAAAAAAAGAGTGGGATAAAATTTTTTTACATATAGCTAGAAATTGCATGGTGCAATGTATTATTGCGGTTATTTGCTGCATAGGAGAATTGGAGTCATAGGAGTGGATTTACTAAAAAGGTAAAGAGTGTTCACTTAGTAAAGTTAACAATTGCACAACAGATTTATATGCACCTTAAATACCTGTGCAGTAGAATTAAAAAAATATAGAATTTCACTTACACATGATTGGATGATTGACACTTTAAACTTTTAAGTGGTGGGCCAGCTGAATTTTTTTTTTAAAGTCAGCATCTACAAACACTGTAGCTACTGACTTTTAATAAGCACACTTAACTGTCCAGGGTGCCCGCGATGTCGGCCGCCCAAGGCCGACCCATCCCTCAGCTCTCGGGTCCCAGCGCCGCCATTCCAACTAAGGGAAACAGGCAATGGAGCCTTGCGGCTTCACTGCCTGTTTCCTACGGCGCATGCACGAGTCGCACATCGCTTTGTGAATGGCCGGCTGTGTTCTGGACACACACAGTTCCCAGAACACACAGCGCTACCTTCCACAGAAGACAACGCGAGGAGGAGAAAACTGAAGATCACTGCGGTGTAGAAAGTGGCAGATTAGGACGATCTGCCTAGCAACAGCCATTTCTGGTAAGTTAAATAATAAAAATCTTTTTTTTTCAGGTTTTTAGGGACATATTTATGTAATTTTTTTTATGGTGGCCCTCCACTTTAATCAATATACTTGTTATTAACTGCTTAGGGGGAAAAAAAAAATTATATATATATTATTAATTTTTAATTTTATTATACATTTTTTAACTTTCTGATGTACTGTATATAAGTTGTGTGAAAAAGTATTTGCCGCCTTTCTGATTTTTAATTTATTTCCATATTTGTCACACTTAAATGACTCAGATCATCAACCTAATTTTATCATTATACAAAGATTACCTGAGTAAATACAAAATGCAGTTTTTAAATTATGCTTTAATTTATTAAGGCAAAAAAGCTGTCCAAAATTGCCTGGCTTTATGTGAAAAAGTAATTGCCCCTAAACCTAATAACTGGTTGTGCCACCTTTGGCAGCAACAACTGCAATCAAGCGTTTGCGATAATTGGCAATGAGTCTTTCACATTGCTGTGGAACAATTTTGGCCAACTCTTCTTTGCAGTATTGTTTTAATTCAGCCACATTGGAGGGTTTTCCAGCATGAACAGCCTGTGTAAGGTCATGATACAGCCTCTCAATTGGATTTAATGTGTGGATAATGGCTCTCCCTGTGGTCCACTGGAGTTCCAAGGCCTTTAAAATGGATTTGAAACCCTTTCTAGATCAATACATTAATTTGTTTCTAATCTGTTCTTGAATTTTTTTAGATTGTGATCTGTTAGCGTGCTTCACTTTGTCAGACAGCTTCTATATATGTGATTTTTTGATTCAACAGGTCTGGCAGTAATCAGGCCTGGATGTGGCAAGTGAAATTTAACTCGGCTTTCCAGAAAAAAAAGCAATTAATTACAGTTCATTCATGATTCAGTATGGTAGGGGGCAATTATTATTTTACAAAACTGTAGATGAAGTCATGATATACCAAAGTGTCTATTTGAGATATTCCACTCACAAGTGTATTGCCTTCTACGGCAATGATAATATTGTTATTATTTTCTAACAATATTTTATGTGACATAATTAAAACATGACACAGTTTTGCAATGTGCAGACATGTATAACCAATTTTAAGCAGTTTTTCAGTTTGTTTGACTTCTTTGAAATCTTACTTGGATAATGCTTTTTAGGGTTATTTATACAACCTGCATGGATGTAAGCCATCTATGAGAATTGGCAGCGAAGTCAGTTTAACATTAATGATGGCTGTGAAAAGCCAGCAGATTTCAGAGTTTGCAACTTTTTAAGTTAAATGCAACTTAAACTTAAATGAAATTGAAAAAATTGTTACCGTACTCTTTATTAACCACTTGAGACCCACGCTATAGACGAATGACGGCTACAGCGCGGACCTCCTTTGCCGGGACGACGTCTATTGACGTCGTCCCGTGCACGAGCTGCGCGCCCCCTGATCGGCGAGTCTATGAGACTCGCCTGATCACCGATCCGAGCAAGGGGTCGATCCCAACCCCTTATCACGTGATCAGCTGTCAGCCAATGTTAGCTGATCATGTGATACAACGGAGCCGGTAATCGGCTATTATTCCTCCTTGCGCTGATGTCCCGATCACGGCCAGCCCTGCCAGTGCCCACCTGCCCCCTGCCAGTGCCACCTCATTAAAAAATAAGTGCCCCCCCGTCAGTGCCACCCAGCAGTGCCCATAGTGCCACCCAGCAGTGCCACCCAGCAGTGCCCACAGTGCCACCCAGCAGTGCCCACAATCTGCCTCAACAAAGGTGCTCCACCCCAGTGCCACATATCCGTGCCCATCAGTGTCATCTACCAGTGCCCATCAGTGCCCATCAGTGCCTCCCATCAGTGCCCAGCAGTGCCACCTATCAGTGCCACCTATCAGTGCCCATCAGTCCCATCTATCAGTGGTACCTATCAGTGCCCCTTAGTGCCACCCATCCGTGCCACCCATCTGTGCCACCCATCCATGCCATCTTATCTGTGCCCATCTTTGCCCATCAGTGCCGCCTTATCTGTGCCCATTGGTGCCGCCTTATCTGTGCCTATTAGTGCCGCCTTAACTATGCCTATCAGTGCCCACCAGTGCAGCCTATCAGTGCCCACCAATGCAGCCTATCAGTGCCCACCAATGCAGCCTATCAGTGCCCACCAGTGCAGCCTATCAGTGCCGCCTCATCAGCGCATTTCAATGAAGGAGAAAAATGACCTGTTTGCAAAATTTTATAACAAACTATTCAACATGATTTTTTTTTTTTTTGCATCTTTTTTTGTTTGTTTAGCAAAAAATAAAACTCCCAGCTGTAATTAAATACCGCCAAAAGAAAGCTCTATTTGTGGGAAAAAAATGATAAAAATTTCATTTGGGTACAGTGTTGTATGCCCGCGCAATTGTCATTCAAAGTGCATCAGCGCTGAAAGCTGAAAATTGGTCTGGGCAGGAGGGGGTTTAAGTGCCCAGTAAGCAAGTGGTTAAAGTACATGTAAATCCTAAGGGCTCAATGTACAAAGCCCTGCCACTATAAAAATGGTTGTAGAAAGTACACAGGGTTTGCATGTGTGCAGAGTGTGGGACTCTGAAGTATCGATTATGAGCAGGGAAAGTTGTTTTTTCCAATACGCTTCATAGTTTGGAGATTTCAAAGTGCTTTGGTAAGGAAGAAATCTCCAAACCAATGTCCATGTCCTGCACAAGACCAGCAGGCTGAGTTTGCAGGTGTGCACAGCCATTATATTGGCTATATACTTCAGTGCTCTTGTTAGGAGACAGTTGTGCCCTATCCAGAAGTCAGGAGATCTCAGGCTAGGGGACAGGGGAGATTCTATTGGGTCCCAGGAGATTCCCTATTGGGAGGCCAGGGCACTGGCCTGTGCAGTAGGGTGCTGCAACTGAAGGCTTATGCCATGTACACATGGCTGGACTTTTTGTCGGACTGAACTCCGAAGGACTTTTTGACGAAGTTCCGACAGAGTTCCACCGAAACGGACTTGTCTACACACAATCACACCAAAGTCTGACGGATTCAACCGTGATGACGTACGACCGGACTAGAATAAGAAAGTTCATAGCCAGTAGCCAATAGCTGCCCTAGCGTCGGTTTTCGTCCGTCGGACTAGCATACAGACAAACTGATTTTTCGACCAGACTCAAGTCCGTTGGAAAGATTTAAAACATGTTCTAAATCTAAAGTCTGTCTGATTTTTTGACAGCAAAGGTCCGATGAAGCCCACACACGGTCGAATTGTCAGACGGATTCATTCCGTCAGACCTTTGCTGACGAAAAGTCCGGGCGTGTGTACACGGCATTAGAGCCAGGAGAACTCAGGAAGCCAAGAGAGCTGGGTGAGATGGTCTGAGGGTCCAATGAAAAGCCAAAGGCTAAAATTTGGGGCCTAAGCAGCGGCACTGCTGAAGAGAGAGGGACAGGTGGCTCAGTATTATTTTGACTGTGTCTGTTTTGATGTTATAGTCCCCTGTAAGGACTTGTTTTTCCTTTTAAGGAAAGTGTGCTGGGAAGCTGGGAAAAAATAGTTTGGACTGGGCTGGACTCACAGAAATGCATTTACCACTGAGCTAAATAACAATATAGCAAGCTTTCACATGGAGTGGGATCAGCTTCAATCAGCAGGGAATATGTGAGCAGATTTCCTGGTGAATTATAGCTAAACAGAACAAATGTAAATTTTTGATGTGTGAATGCCCAATCATTTTGTGTCCAGTAGATACGGGCCGACTAGGGTTGCCACCTCATCCCTTTAAACCCGAACACATATGAATTATATGGTTCTGAGACTAATTTAGTGCAGATAAGGCACCAAGTCAGTTAATTACCACCTTAATCAGCCACAGAACCTGTCATCAATATGTGTTCAGGTTTAAAGGGATGAGGTGGCAACTCTAGGGCCGACCCATCAAAGCTCTATGGGTGGCCATATGTAAACAGACTCTGTTGCTGGCTTACATCAGACTACTTCCAATCCGTTATGTTAAAGTCCATTATTTTTCTGGACCTGGACGGATTTGGAGGTAGGTGGTTTAACCACTTGCCGATCATCCGGCCCTGTTATACTGCGGCAGAATGGCATGGCCGGGCCGAAATGACGTTATGTAACGTTACTTCGCCCTGTGGCCAGTAGGGGGTGCGTGCGCTCCCTGCTCGCCCACGGAGCCGGTGCGAGTGCCCGACAGGCTCTCCTGATCGATCGGGCCACACTGAGAACCGGGATCTGTGTGTGTAAAAACACAATTTCCAGTTCTCTGAGGGGAGAAGTGACAGATCATCTGTTCATACAGACTATGAACAGCGATCTATCTCTTTCCCTACACGGTCCCACCCCCCGTTCAGTTAGAACACACAATAGGGAACACATTAACCCCTTGATTGCCACCTAGTGGTCAACCCCTTCACTGCCAGTGACATTTTTACAGTAATCAATGCATTTTTATGCACTGATTGCTGTAAAAATGCCAATGGTGCCAAAAATGTGTCAAAATTGTCCGATGTGTCCGCCATAATGTCGCAGTCCTGCTAAAAATTGCAGATCGCCGCCATTACTGATAAAATAAAAAATTAATAATAAAAATGCCCAAAAAATATTTTGCCCTATTTTGTAGATGCTATAACTTTGGCGCAAACCAATCAATATGTGCTTATTGTGATTTTTTTTTTTACCAAAAGTATATAGAAGAATACATATCGGCCTAAACTGAGGAAAATTTTTTTTTATATATTTTGGGGGGCTATTTATTATGGCAAAAAGTAAAAAATAATGTGTTTTTTTCAAAATTGTCGCTCTTTTTTGTTTATAGAGCAAAAAATAAAAACCACAGAGGTGATCAAATACCACCAAAAGAAAGCTCTATTTGTGGGAAAAAAAGACATAAATTTTGTTTGGGTGCATCGTCGCATGACCGCACAATTGTCAGTTAAAGCGACGCAGTGCTCTGGTAAGGAAGGGGGTAAAATCTTCCAGAGCTGAAGCAGTTAAAAGGACACCAGTCTGTTTACATCCGCCTGTCCAGAGAGTTGGGAGCTTTCGATCAGATCCACCTGCAAAACTGACAAACGTGGTGCAGATCTGATCATGTGAAAGGACCCTAAGGCCCCATGCATATTGGGTGTTTAACGCTTGTTCATGGGCCTCTGATATTTAGCTGTGGGCAGAGGACACAGGTGCACTGGATGGTACAAATGTTTAGGACATTATTCGTCCATGGATAAATGCCTGAAGCACAAACTTTTTGCATTCTGGGCATTCGTTTTTGAAGGAAGTGGGACTGGATGAGGCATCTGCATACCTCCCAACTTTTTTACTTTCAAAATATTTTATTTTATATTAAGGCACTTACATACGTAAAACAGTACACAAACTAGCAATAGCAGGGAGGGCCTGCTGTCACAATGTAAGTAAAAAAAAAACATGAGACATTAGTGCAAAACAGATACTATCAAGAGTGTACAGTCGGCAAGCCCTTCCTTATCGAGGGGCTACATCAATAAGAGGTAAACGGAGGGTGTCCCCCCCGTGAGAGCCCACCAGGTAGAACTATTAGGGTAACTCCCAGGAGCCCCCATCCCGACACCCCTAATAGGGAACTTGCTGTGCCAGGATGAGGGAGTGTCCTCCCAGGCCCCTCCCCCGCAGAGGGGAAAAACAGTCGGAGGATCGTCTGCCGTGGGTACCGCAACATTAAATTGGACTGTATGGTGAACCTGTCAATTACAGCTCTGTTGAGCAAACCAAAATCTTAGAACGACTAGAAGGACAGAGAAGAAAAGAAAAGAGGAGAAGAGGAGAACAGAGGGGTCGGGGGAGGTAAGCTATGTCCTGAAAGGGTGGAGGGATATAGCGAGGGAATGTTTCACAATCAGTGTAAGAATGGGTGCTTTATGGGTGAGGTCTGGTTCCTAGGGGAGGGCCTGGGGGTACCCCCGGCAGCAGAGAGATTCCCATGTAGCGGGCCCAAGGGTCCCACACCTTTCGGAATTTAGGTGTGGTGTCTGACAGAATACCTGATAGTTTTTCTTGGGACATTATCCACGATATCTTCCTCTTAACTGCGAGGAAGGAGGGTTTGGGTTGCTTCCATGCGGAGGCAATCGCAATTTTGGCTCCTAATAGAATAAAATAAGTTAGTTTCTGAATGTTACCAGACATCAAAGGAATCGGGGTATTGAGTAACGCAACCTCTGGAGTTCTCGAAACCCGGCAGCCTGTGACTAAGTAAATCAAGTTGAATATTTTAGTCCAGAACGAACGGAGTCTAGGGCATTCCCACCAGATGTGGATCATGGAGCCACGAAGTTGGCACCCCCTGAAACATAAGGGATTAGCCGTGGGATATATTCTGGCTAGCCTTACTGGAGTGAGGTACCACCTGGTTATCAATTTGATGCTAGCCTCCATTAGTGAGGTGTTCTGGATCCCACGAAAGGATCTGGCTAAGGCCAGCTGCCAGGATTCGAGACTCCCAGATGTCTGGAGATCAGATTCCCAAGCCGTCATATAGGGGGATTTACCCGTTGGGGAAGTGAGAGCCGTGTAGATCACTGAAATACCACCCCTCTGCTCCCCGACTCCACCACACCAGGCTTCATATTCAGTAAAGGGAGGAGGAAGGGGTTTGTTTTTCCAAAGTGAGTTCAAGTAGTGAGATATTTGGTGGAAGCGGAACCTCTCTGTGTCTGGTAGCTCTAAGTGTTCGATACAATAAGCTAGGGAAATCGGACCCCTGGAATTAAAAAAGTGACCTATCCGGTAAAGTCCCTTGTCCAACCACCATCTGAAGGCCTCAATGTTCAGACCGGGGGGGAAGTCATGATTACGGAAAATGTGAGCAAGGGGTCTTATAGTGGAGACTAGGGAAGGCTCTTTGCGAAGGCCGTCCCATAGGGCACAGGAGTGAGAAAGGGATGGGGACATAATGGGCGGCCTGGCTTTGGGCGGGCACCATAATAAAAAATCTAGTGTATAGGAGGGTACCGCACAGCGTTCTATGGACTGCCAGTCCGGTTTCTCATATTTGGAGTAGATCGAGGAGAGTTGGGCTAGGCGAGCTGCAAGGTAGTATTTGTGGAGGTTAGGCAGACCCAGCCCCCCTCTGCGTCTATGCAGGAAGAGCGTGTTTTGCGGTAGACGGTATCCCTTATTACCCCAAATATATTTCAGTATTTTGCTTTGCAGAGAGCAAAGATGGTCCTTCCGAACTGGTATTGGCAGGGCTCGAAAGTAGTACAGGATTTTGGGGAGAAGGGTCATTTTTATGGAGTTAATCCGGCCAAGCCAGGATAATTCATGTTTAGACCATGAGGAGAGGTCGGTTTCCAACTGTCTGTATAATTTGGGGTAATTGTGGGCATATAGCATCTCTATTTTAGGTGTGAGGGAGATACCCAAGTATTGGATGGCAGTGTCACTCCATTGGATCGGAAAGGATTGTTTGAGTGAGAGGACTTGGTGAGTGGGGAGAGAAACATTTAACGCCACAGACTTGGAGTAATTAACCCTCAAGCCTGAGACCTTGGCAAAGTCGTCCAATACCCGGGATAAGTTGGGTAGGGTTGTGAGGGGGGAAGTGAGGAACAACAGTATGTCGTCTGCGAAGAGTCCACACTTGTGCGTTTGACTACCGCATTGGACACCTCTAATGTCCATATTGTGGCGGACTGCGATCGCCAGTGTTTCAATGGCTATTGCAAATATGAGGGGGGATAGGGGGCACCCCTGTCTGGTCCCCCTGGTGATGGGAATTGGCTCAGAAAGGTATCCCTGCATTCGAATTTGGGCCCTCGGCTGGGAGTATAAGGCCTGTAATAGGCCAAGGAAGCGAGCCCCAAATCCCCACCTGTCAAAGAGCTGGAAGATGTACTGCCATGAGACCGAGTCGAAAGCCTTTTGAATATCTAAGGAAAGGAGGAAGCCAGATTGTCCGGATCCCCCTTCCCAATTAGACTGCAAAATGGAGATAATGTCGATCGCCCTCCGAATTTGATCAGGTCCCTGTCTGCCGGGAATAAAACCAACTTGATCCTTGTGGACATAGCGTCCAATAAAGGAGGCTAACCTATTGGCCATAACTTTTGTAAGAATTTTGAGATCATTATTAATAAGGGAAATCGGTCTGTAGTTGCTGACATCTTCCAAGTTCTTGCCAGGTTTGGGGATGACCGTGATATACGCCGTGTTAAGGTGGGGATCCAGGGGGTCTCCATTAGCTTTATGGTTACCGAGATTGGCCAGGTGGGGAGCTAGTGTGTTGGCAAAAGCTTTATAATAAGGGATCGAAAGGCCGTCGGGACCAGGGGCGGAGCTTTTTTTAAGAGTCTTTATGACTTCCAGTATCTCCTCTGTCTGGAAGGGGGCTTCCATAACTTGTTTGTGAACGTCCGATAAGGCCGGGATGGGCAGACCCTCCAAAAACTTTGGGAGGAGGTTATCTTTGGGGGGTGGGGAGCTACTGTAGAGAGAGGTGTAGAATTTCTGAAAGGCATTCAGAACTGTGACCGGATTAGACGTGGGCGGGAGTCCCGCGCTTCTGATCCGAGGGAGGGTGCTCAGCTTGGTTCTAGGGGAGAGTCTGTTGGCCAGGAGAGTGCCTATTTTATCCGCCTGTGAGTAAAATTTGTGGCCAGCCCACCTAACTGATTTTTCAGCTTTCGTGGTGAGGGCGAGATTTAGTTCTAAGCGAGTCCTGTCTAGTATGGCCGTGGGGGTACGGAGGGGGTCCTTTTTGTGAAGAGCTCTGAGTTTAGAGTATTCCTCTTCTAGCTTCAGGATGGTTGATTGCCTTTCCCGTTTTATTTGAGAACCCAATTGCATGAATTTTCCCCTAATGTAAGCTTTGTGCGCCGCCCACAGGGTCTCGGGGGAGACATCAGGAGTCGCATTAATAGAAAAATATTCCTTCAATGCTTTGTCGAGATCTATAACTCGTGATGGCTCCGAGAGGAGGGATTCATTTAGCCTCCAATGCCTAGGATGTCTCCCACTCGAGCCCCCCAGGGCCGTCACAATTACAAGAGAGTGATCTGAGATCACTGTGTCAGTGATGGAGGCTTTGAGCATCCTGGGAAGGAGCGAGGAGGGGACAAGTATGTGATCTATGCGTGCATATGATTGGTGAGGCGCTGAGAAGTGAGTGTAGTCTCTCTTTGTGGGGTTTAATTCCCGCCAGACATCGGATAGCCCATGAGCGTGTAGCAATTTGGCAATCCGTAAGCTTGCCTTTGTGGGCCTGGTTAAGCGGGGACGTGAGGGGGAGGATTTATCAAGTCCTTGATCAAAGGCGACGTTAGAGTCTCCTCCGACAATAACCGTCCCCTCTAAAAGAGGTGCTAATATACGTAGCATGGATTCAAAAAATTTGGCCTGACCCGTGTTCGGGGCATAGTAGGAGACCAAGGAGTAAAGTTGGTCCCCCACAGTGCCCTTTACAAGTAAAAATCTGCCCTCCGGATCCGCTTTTTCAAAACACTTAATGAATTTGCATGTTTTGGCCATCAAAATGGCCACCCCCTTGGTCTTGGATTCCGCGTTGGCTAAGAAGAACTGAGGGAAGTGGGCATGTAGGTACTTGGGACTATACCGGATAGGAAAGTGGGTTTCCTGAAGCAGAATTATATCTAGTTTCAGGGATTTGTAGTAATCGAGGGCTTTTCTCCGTTTGATGGGGGAATTGAGACCCTGAATGTTGTGGGAGGCTATCTTAAGCCTAGCAGCCTGTGGATCAGCCATGGAGCAGAGGGGGAGCCCAGCATCTAAAAACGACCTCACTTACCCAATTTATAGCTGGGTTCTTGGTAAGGGCATTGAGATCGGTGGCCCGAGGATGTCTCCCAGGATACCATGTCGACTGGGTTGGCTCAGCCCAACCTGAGGAGAAAAAAAATAGTGTCATGCAAACATTCAACGGGGGAAGCTTACCATCAAGGGGGAAGAGAAGGGGAGAAAGGGCAAGGAAAGAAAGGGTTCCTGAGAAGAGAAGGAGGAGATCAGGGCAGGAGACACCCCCCGAAATCCCAAGTAAACACAATGTAGACAACCGACCCAAAAGGTCAGGAGTCCCGACCCTCAGACGCCTGGGAAAGGCCGAGGGAGGGAGAGTTACACATGTGGTCCCTCGCGGAACTGGGGACCCCTAGTCGGGTAACTACCCGAACTGTGAAATCAACTTTAAATAACAATAACATAAAAGCTGCAATATACATAAAAAGGAACTTTTCTTTTGAGGCACGGCTAAACATAATGCCTAAAAGATCCTGGGGCTAAGAAATGAACGCTGTTCTTAAGGCATAAGGAAGGATGGTACGTTCAGGGGGGGTGCTGAGGAATGCAGCCCCCTGGGAAATCCTCAAAACAACCTTAGGGCCCATTTCGAGGGTATGTAAAGAAAAAAAAAATATATGCGGGGTTATGGGCAGTCCATTAGATGGACAAAGTACTGCATAGCGTCCCGGATTATTGGAGGCAATGGGGATAAGGGTAGGACAAGGGTAGCACAAGTCCTAGGCAAGGGGAGGGCAAAAAGGGTTGGAGGGCCAAACTTTCCAAGTTTGGGGAGCAGTCCTCCTGCCCTCTCCAGGACCTCGGACGGTCAGTCACAAAATGGAGAGACTGATAATGGGATTGGAAGTTGCTCAGGTGGGTGCATTATCCTTGACCTTCTTGGCTCTTCCGGAGGTCCACAACGGGGATTGTGGGCTGTTAGGAGTGGGTCGTTTGTTAGATCCCTGGTTAGGGTTAGAAGTGTCCATGTCAGCTTCTTGAGAGATGATTTTCAGCTTGGTGAGGAGCTTTTCCCCCTCGGGAAAAGTGGAGAAGGCAAAAGACTTCCCTTTGTCCGTGAACCTGACCGCAAAAGGGAATACCCATTTGTATTTTATGTCTTTGTGGGACATTGCAAGCAAGAGGGGTTTTAGAGCTCTTCGTCTCTGTATCGTGGAGGGGGAGAGGTCCGCAAAGATCTGAACCTGGTGACCCTGGTAATTGACGTGTTGCAGGGATCTGGCTCTCTTCATGAATTCTTCTTTCACCGAGAAGTGATGTGGCTTGGCCAGAACATCTCGCGGGGTGCCATCTTTCCTAGGGGGGCCAAGGGTTCTATGGACCCGGTCAAGTTCAAGCTTAGTAGCTGGGATGTCAGGTATTAGCTGTTGAATGAGGTCTTGCACCGCCCTGGACACATCAGTTATTGATTCTGGAAGCCCGCGAATTCTGACGTTATATCTGCGTGACCTATTTTCGAGGTCATCTATACGGGCCATGGCTATGTCCAATTGCTCCTGTACTGAGTAGATGTGTCTGGAGTTTTGGATGGATCTGGCTATGGTATCCTCCATTTTATGTTCGATCGTTTCGATCCGGGAGCCTAGGTTAATAAAATCAGCTTTCAATTCCCCCGTGATTTGCAAGGCAGTTTGGGAGAGGCCCCTCTCTAATAATTCAGAGAATTTGCCAAACAGGGCATCCATGTGGGAGACTGGGTCTGTATGAGCAGCCTCGTGGGGGGCCATGGCGGTCTGGGTAACTCTGTAGGTCCCCGCTGGGGAGGGAGAGAACTCCTGGATGGTGCGTTCCAGCAGAGAGACCGTGGAGGCCGGGGACGGTGTGGCTTCCTTGGGGAGACCCCTGGGGTTGCCTGGGGTGGCGTGGAGGGGAGGAAAGTCTGTATCTGACCTGAAATCCACTGTGCCTGCGGATCTGTGATCCTGAGACAGGAGCTGTGCTGCGGTGGCCATCTTGGATTTCTCCCTCACGTCCAATGAAGCGAACAGCGGGCCGAGATTGCGTTTAGCCAGTCCACCGGTCATTCAGAAATGTGCCCCAACACTTCGGGATTCCGCCCCTATAGCTCGGGAAGCGGAAGGGTAGCCGTGCCGTGCGGTAGGGGTTCCGTTGTTCCGCGAGGCAGCGGAGCTTTAGATGATCGCGGCCATCTTGGAAGCCTCGCGCATGCGCACACTCACCTCCCAACTTTTTGAGATGGGAACAAGGGACACCTATTAGCAAAATTATGTAGGCATAGGACACGCCCCCCTGCCACACCCACTTAAAGGAGAATTATACAAAAAATGATTAGTTAAACCCACAAGCAGTGGCGGCCCGCCCACAGGGGGCGCCCGGGCGCCACCCCCCCTCCCCCAGGTGTAAAAAAAAAGTAAAAATAAAAATAAAAATAAAAAAAAAAAGTTTAAAAAAAAAAAAAAAAAAAAACGGGCCATTTAAGACATTTAAAAAAAAAAAAATGTCATTTAACAATTTGACATAGTGTACTGTGGTGCCGGTCACAGTGCACTATGAGAAGCGCCACGTCAATGCAATCACAAGATTGCATCCATGGCGCTTCATTTGCGGGTTAAAAACCCGCCTTGCGGCGCACTGCAGAACGCCGACTGGCTTCCGCCCGTAAAATCACTGTGATTCTACGGGCGGGAGCATTGTCATTCTTAGACAGGCACGTCACTTCCGGCTTTCGGCTGCTTTACGAAACCCGGAAGTGACGTCGGCAGCTCCGTTCCTCAGCCCGAGCGGAGCTGCAAGACAGGCAGGAGGTGAGTCAAGTCACCGCATAAAGACCTTAGTTTCTACTTTGTTAAATGTTCATGCATTTAGCTGAATGAATGGAAAAAAAGCTTTCACACTTCAGCCAGAAAGGTTTCCCCAGGCCAGGCGACTTTTGCCGTGGCCAATCAGAGAATGAGCTCTGAAAGGGAAACTCCTCGCCAAATTTCTGAAAAAAAATTGGCGTGGGTTCCCCCTCCGAGAGCATACCAGGCCCTTAGGTCTGGTATGGATTCCAAGGGGAACCCCCTATGCCGAAAAAACGGCGTGGGGGTCCCCCCCAGATCCACACCAGACCCTTATCCGAGCACGCTACCCGGCCGGCCAGGAAGGGGGGTGGGGACGAGCGGGCGCCCCCCCCCCTCCTGAGCCGTACCAGGCCGCGTGCCCTCAACATGGGGGGGTGCCTGGGGGGAGGGGGGGCGTGCGGCCCCCCCACCCCAAAGCACCTTGTCCCCATGTCGATGAGGACAAGGGCCTCTTCCCGACAACCCTGGCCGTTGGTTGTCGGGGTCTGCGGGCGGGGGGCTTATCGGAATCCGGGAGCCCCCTTTAATAAGGGGGCCCCCGGATACCGGCCCCCCACCCTATGTGAATGAGTATGGGGTACAATGTACCCCTACCCATTCACCTGTGAAAAAAAGTACAAAAAAAAAAACACAACACAGGGTTAAAATATTTTATTGCACAGCTCCGGGGGTCTTCCGTCTTCGGGGGTCTTCTCGCCGGACTCCTCCGCTATCTTCTTGTAGCTCTTTTGCTAGCGGAGGAGTCCGGCTTTCTTCCTCCCCGCCGGCCTCTTCTTCCGACTTCGGGGGTCTTGTCCCCCTCTTCGGTTCTTCTGCCGGGCCACCGCGCCTTCTTGTAGCTCTTTTACAGGCGGTGGCCCGGTCTTCTGTCGCCGCTGCCGCCGCCTTCCGTTCTTCTTCTTCTTCTTCTTCTCCTTGTTCTTCTTCTTCTTCTTCTTCTCCTCCAGGAGATGTTGACTCGACGAGCTCTCCGGCCGCAATGCCAGAGCCGCGCTGTGCTGCCACTTATATAGTGACAATGGGCGGTGTCACATGGGTTGATGTCACATGGGTTGGTCACATGGGTTGATGTCACATGGCGACAGTCCATGTGACATCAACCCATGTGACATCAACCCATGGGACACCGCCCCATTGTCCCTATATAAGTAGCAGCGCAGCGCGTCCCTGGCATTCCGGCCAGGAAGATCGTCGAGGCAACATCTCCTGGAGAAGAAGGAGAGGAAGAAGAAGAAGAAGAAGAACGGGCGGCGGCGGCAGCAGAAGACCGGGCCACCGCCTCTAAAAGAGCTATAAGAAGGCGCGGTGGCCCGGCAGAAGAACCGAAGAGGGGGACAAGACCCCCGAAGTCGGGAGAAGAGGCCGGCGGCGAGGAAGAAAGCCGGACTCCTCCGCTAGCAAAAGAGCTACAAGAAGATAGCGGAGGAGTCCGGCGAGAAGACCCCCGAAGACGGAAGACCCCCGGAGCTGTGCAATAAAATATTTTAACCCTGTGTTGTGTTTTTTTTTTGTACTTTTTTTCACAGGTGAATGGGTAGGGGTACATTGTACCCCATACTCATTCACATAGGGTGGGGCCGGTATCCGGGGCCCCCTTATTAAAGGGGGCTCCCGGATTCCGATAAGCCCCCCGCCCGCAGACCCCGACAACCAACGGCCAGGGTTGTCGGGAAGAGGCCCTTGTCCTCATCAACATGGGGACAAGGTGCTTTGGGGTGGGGGGGCCGCACGCCCCCCCCTCTCCCAAGGCACCCCGCCATGTTGAGGGCACGCGGCCTGGTACGGCTCAGGAGGGGGGGGCGCCCGCTCGTCCCCACTCCCTTTCCTGGCCGGCCGGGTAGCGTGCTCAGATAAGGGTCTGGTGTGGATCTGGGGGGGACCCCCACGCCGTTTTTTCGGCGTAGGGGGTTCCCCTTGGAATCCATACCAGACCTAAGGGCCTGGTATGCTCTCGGAGGGGGAACCCACGTCAATTTTTTTTTCCGATTACATAAGGGGCGTGTTTTATGAGAAGTGGGAGGGGCCAAAATGGTGGGCGTGGTCATGATGGGCGGGGTCTGGCGCCCCCCCATCCAAAAACTTCACCAGCCGCCACTGCCCACAAGTGCTTTTTTTCGCCACTACTATTCCTTTATATTGGCTTTTGAAATGTACAATTTAGAAATTGGATGAAAGGTTTAGCACTGGGAAACACTTTTTGAAAGCTAAATAGTGCATTTTACATACAACTATATATATATATATATATATATATATATATATATCAGACCAATATGAGGGACAAATTAGGAGGAAAGAGGGACAGAGGGACATCAGGAACAGTCCCTTGATATCAGAGACATGTGGGAGCTATGCACCCGTGCCCTCTGCCAGCAGATAAATATCAGAGCTCCATGCCCTGGGGCTAAATGCCCAGTGTGCATAGGGTTTAACAGAATAACACTTTGGGGGTTATTTATGAAAGGCAAACCCACTTTGCAATACAAGTGCAAACTACAAGTGCAAAGTGCACTTGAAATTGCACAGAAAGTGCACTTGGAAGTGCAGTTGCTGTAAATATGAGGGGTAGATCTGAAATGAGGGGAAGCTCTGCTGCTTTTATCATCCAATCATGTGCAAGCTAAAATGCTGTTTTTTATTTTCCTTGCATGTTCCCCTCAGATCTACAGTGACTGCACTTCCAAGTGCACTTCTAGTGCAATTTCAAGTGCACTTTGCACTTGTAGTTTGTACTTGTAGTGCAAAGCGGATTTGCCTTTAGTAAATAACCCCCTTTGTTTAGCATGAACAATTTCTATTAATGTACTTTAAATAAAATACTTGTCTTCTCCCTTGTACAGGCATACACCACTTTTAAGTACACATTGGGGTTTATTTACTACAGCTGGAAAGTGTAAAATCAGGCTCACTTCTGCATAGAAACCAATGAGCTTCCAGGTTTTATTACCAAAGCTGAACCACTTCAGATCCGCGCTATTGCCAAATGACGGCAACAGCGCGGACCTACATTTCCGGGACTACGTCTATTGACGTCGTCCCGGATACGAGCGGCCTGCGCGCCCCCTGAGGGGCGCGCGCGGCGCGCTCTGTGATCGGCGAGTCCGTGAGACTCGCCTGATCACCAATCCGTGCAAGGGGTCGATCCCGACCCCTTATCACGTGATCAGCTGTCAGCCAATGACAGCTGATCATGTGATAGAACGGAGCCGGTAATCGGCTATTATTCCTCCTCGCGCTGACAGCGCGAGGAGAGAAAAAAAAAGCCGATCACCGGCGGCCGTGATCGGGACATCAGTCCCGATCACGGCCAGCAATACAGCTGACCACCTGCCCCCTGCCAGTGCCCACCTGCCCACCGCAGTGCCATCCTGAATAAAAGTAAGTGCCCCCCATCAGTGCCCCCCATCAGTGCCCATAGTGCCCACAGTGCCACCTACAGTTCCACCCACAGTGCCATCCAGCAGTGCCACCAACAGTGCCACCAACAGTGCCACCCACAGTGCCCACAATCTGCCTCAAAGGTGCTGCGACCCAGTGCCGCCCATCAGTGCCCAGCAGTGCCGCCCATCAGTGCCCAGCAGTGCCGCCCATCAGTGCCCAGCAGTGCCACCTATCAGAGCCACCTATCAGTGCCACCTATCAGTGCCCATCAGTCCCGTCTATCAGTGGTACCTATCAGTGCCCATCCGTGCCACCCATCCGTGCCACTTATCCGTGCCACCCATCCATGCCATCTTATCTGTGCCCATCTTTGCCCATCAGTGCCGCCTTATCTGTGCCCATCGGTGCCGCCTTATCTGTGCCTATTAGTGCCGCCTTAACTATGCCTATCAGTGCCCACCAGTGCAGCCCATCAGTGCCCACCAATGCAGCCCATCAGTGCCCACCAATGCAGCCCATCAGTGCCCACCAATGCAGCCATCAGTGCCGCCTAATCAGCGGACTTCAATGAAGGAGAAAAATGACCCGTTTGCAAAATTTTATAACAAACTATTAAAACATGATTTTTTTTTTTTTTTGCATCTTTTTTTGTTTGTTTAGCAAAAAATAAAACTCCGAGCTGTAACTAAATACCACCAAAAGAAAGCTCTATTTGTGGGAAAAAAATGATAAAAATTTCATTTGGGTACAGTGTTGTATGTATGCCCGCGCAATTGTCATTCAAAGTGCATCAGCGCTGAAAGCTGAAAATTGGTCTGGGACTGAGGGGGGTTTAAGTGCCCAGTAAGCAAGTGGTTAATTGAACAAGCTGGGGTTAGACGCTCATTGGTTTCTATGCAGAAGTGAGCCTGATTTTGCACTTTCTATCTTTAGCAAATAAACCCCATTGTGTACTTAAAAGTGGGGTATGCCTGTACCTTCCTTTGTTGCAGCACTGCTGGTATCCTGCAAGCTCTTAGTAACCACTTCCTTCCTACATTCACTCCATGTTTAAAGAATTAGCATTGTCCACATCAAAATACAAAATAAGCATTTTTATCATTTGTGTAAAGCTTCATAGGTGGACATTTTTATTAAAATGAACCAAACTTTGATTTTACTTAGGTCCCTTAATCATAGTTGACTAAAAATATATTGTAAAAGCGTTTCTTTGGGTTTGTCTAAAACAATGTAGGAGGATTTAGAATACAAATAAATCCTAATTGTTGTTTCAAAGTGATATTGGTGCTGTTCTCCCAAAGAAGAGAAAAAAAAGATCACTTATAGTTTATTTCTGGATATCCAAATTAACCCAGGAACCAGCTGTCCTTTTCTATCACCCCAAATCCCCAAATGATCCTCAGGAGTTTGGATTGGAAATAGAACAAGACAGTCAATTGCAATAATCCCTTATTTGTGTCACACGGAGAGTGCAATAGCCTTCTGCAGCTTCCATTAACCCTTACTTCTTCAGTAACAGGCAAGGTTTTCTACTTATGCCTTGCTAGAACCATTCTCTGCCCAATATTTTCTGCTTCATGATTGCCATGAATCTGGTTATTTCCACTATCTTCTGCCCTTCCTTTCTCTGCTCACTCTGTGTACTCCATCAATAAGTGCAAATATTGCAACAGAGCCTTTTAAGTGCTATACGCAGACTTTTTAACACAATCCCATATAATAAAAACAATACTGTACTTATTTATTCCATCAGATATTACAAATTCATACATATTAAAGCTATTCCAAGCATATAATATATACAGAAGCATTATCCATCAATAACCTCCATGCTTGGTTTTCTCTCTTACCGACTGCCCTCATAGTAAATACCCATCATAATTCTTACAAATATTATTAAGCCCTGGTTCACATTGCAGCAATTTGGCATGCGATTTGACATGTCAAATTGCATGTCAAGTCAGCAGCTATTGCCAGCAATGGCACCGTCTGAATCGATGCGAAGCTGACATTGCGGTGCCACACCCATTCCCAAAAGTAGTTTCTGTACTACTTTTGGCGACTTCGGGGCACGATTTTTCATTGACATCTGTGCAGGGGCCGAGTCCGGCATTCTGTGTCTACGCACGCAAATGCTGGGCTCGGGAGCGCGCCCACAAGGGGGTTTACCATTGTGAGGAGGAGTCGCGAGATTCGGAGCCCCACTGTGCAAAACTAACTGGACAGTGGAGGTAAGTATGATATGTTTGTTATATTAAAAAAGAAAAAAAAAAGGGAAGGTGTACGATCACTTTAAGCTGTACTACACCACAATGCCCTGTACACACGGTTGGACTTTCCGATGGAAAATGTGCGATCGGATCGTGTTGTCGGAAAATCCGATCGTGTGGGGGCTCCATCTGACTTTTTCCGTCGGAATTTCTGATACACAAAGTTTGAGAGCAGGATCTAAAATTTTCCGACAACAAAATCCAATCATTTCAATTCCGATCGTGTGCAGACAATTCCGACGGACAAAGTGCCAGAATAAATTACCAGATGAAAGCTATTGGCTACTGGACCGTTTATAGTCCCGTCGTATGCGTTCTATGTCACCGCTTTCAGAACGATCGGATTTTCCGACAACTTTGTCTGACCGTGTATATGCAAGACAAGTTTGGCACAAGATCCATCGGAAAAAATCCGATGGATTTTGTTATCGGTATGTCCGACCATGTGTACAGGGCATTAGACTTCTCCTTTGTTTCATTTGGCCATTATCTGTGGATTTGAGTGTGGGCTAAGGAGACAGACAGTCTTGTTTTTTTCTCATACTGGAGCTGATTGTCAGGACCCTCAGTATTATTCAAAGCGCTCTGTGATCTTTTCTCTGGGCAGAGGCTGTGCATGGAGGAGTGGCATCTGAACACTTGACGCACTTATATTTGTGTGAATATCACTTAAAGTCTCAAGGTTTTTCACCTTAATGAATTCTGTGCATTAAGGCGAAAAGCCTTCTGTAGTGCAGCAGCCCCCCAGAGCCCCCCTTTAGACAATAATGGCTGTGTGCTGAGTTATTTTGAGGGAAAATTGACACTGTTATACAAGCTGTACACAAACTACTTTACATTGTAGCAAATTGTCATTTCTTCAATGTTATCACATGAAAAGATATAATAAAATATTTACAAAAATGTGAGGGGTGTACTCACTTTTGTGAGATACTGTACATACATTTATATATATATATATGTATATATATATATATATATATATATATATAAATAAACTTGAAATATGATGGTTAAAAAATAGTAATAAGGAAAGGGGAGAAAGGGGAGAATGAATCCACCCCTAGTGAAAAATACCCCTCCCTATTATACTCACAATTCAACTCTAAGTACAACCAGTAGTGTTGTGGACAATGGGCTGCTAGAGGACGTCTGTACCGGGAACTGTGGGAGTATGATCTGCGAACACCAAGGCACAATTGGGGACCTCATAGAAAAAGCATGTTTCCATTATGTAGTGATTACTGACATAAGTAGCAATCACAAAGGGGTTCTATGAAAAAATATGAATTATATAATAATTAATGTCAGTAGAATTAACTCATGCCTCAATGTGTGTAATGTGAATGCTGGATAAATCCCAACAAAAGAAACTCCAAAGGAAAAATGTACTAAGTATAAAAAGTAATAGAGAATGTGATAAGAATACACAAAGGCCAGTTAGACCAAAAGTGTACAGTGAGGGTATAGAATATGTAGATAAGTATACCAAGATGAGAAGTAGAAAACCAGAGTGCAAGTACCCCATATAGAACTTGTGAAGTCAATGTAAGAGTGAGCACAAGGACAAAAGTCAAAAGACAAAAATCACCAAATAGGTACCTCCTGGTACATGATGTAGACATGCTGCGGGTTGTAGTGCAACATGTCCCAGAGGGGTGGAGAAGGAAGCAGAGGAAGGTTGAGTGTCCTCAAAGGATGGTATATGTACCCTTGGCTCAACCACATATAACTCCCAACGTCATGCCATCGTTCACAGGGAGGGGAGGTGTCGCAAGCTTGGCAGCACTAGCCCTCCAGGTGTTTGGTGCCAAAACCCCCTTGTGTATGAATGCCAATGACAGAGACACACATCAACGTAATGGTGCCAGTTTGATGAAAGTAGCAAAAGGGGCCATACCAAAAAAGTTTCTAGACCCTACGATGAAGGAATGGTTTGAAATAATTGAATATATCTAAAAAGTGTAATACTTGATTAGCAGTAGAGAGGATAAAATAGAGAAATTCTCTAGTACCTGGGAAAGATGAGTAGAATTTAAGAAAACAAGGAAATATGCAGAGATATGGGGTGAAATATGGGAGAAAGGTGGATGGGAGAAAAGAGGTGATTTAAAAAAAAAGGGACATGGAAAGGGAAGAGAGGTAAAATGAGGGGGAAGGAGGGGGCAGGGTTTGAGGGAAGAAGAGAGTATCTTGGGACTATGGTAACATGAATGTTTGAATATATAAATTTTACAATTTTGTATCTGAAAAATCACATAAATGAATAGTGAAAAAAAAAAGTATTGTTCTACTCCAATCTACATACAAGTCAGCTCTTTATCCTTACCATATATGATGTGTTATGATCCAAACGTATTATTTACAAACGCATTTCTATTACATGTATGTACTGTTGCAATCATGTATTTCTTGTCCCTTGTTGATGAAGCTTTTAAATGAAATCTGTTCTCAACATGAATATAATTTTTTATACTGCATTTTTTCATGGGCCCACCTGTGATTATACAGAAACTATTTTATGCATTTACTTTTTTCCAGCTGTTTGCACGCACATCGTTTAAAGTCCCAATCTCTTTTCTTTTCAATTAACAGAGGGATTGAGGCACAGAGCCCTAGATGGCTATATGCCTCATTTAAAGTCCCCAAACCTTTTCCCTTTTCAGTCAGGTTTTAGCCAGACCACTATTCAGGATCTTTATGGACAGCATACTGACATAATTGGCACCAGCTGATTGTCAAGAAGCCCACAAGGTACCAATATTCAAACAAGGCCAGAGATATATTCTGGGAAGCTACATACCTGCCAGTCTAACATCAATAGTATGTAAACTATTTTAGGGGATGATAAGGGACTATATCCAAGAATTTGTTGATGAAAACAGTATCATTAGTAGTAACTGCCACCTGGACAAAGGTAGGCCTGTAGATGTGGCATATCTGGATTTTTCAAAAGCATTTGAAACAGTTCCCCACAAACACTTAATCTACAAACTGAGGTCTGTAGTTATGAACCATATGATTTGTTCTTAGATAGTAAACTGGCTACAGGGGCGCATCCAAAGGGTGGTGTTAAATAACGTGTACTCAGAATGGTTTAGAGTGGTAAGTGGGGTACCCTAAGGCTCTGTCCTGGGACAAACTATGTTTAGTTTATTTATAAATAAGGTAATATAGAGGATGGGATAAATAGCTCAGTGTTTGCTGATTACACAAAAATGAGTAGTGCAATAAATTCACAGCAGGATATAGAAACCTTGCCAGAGGATCTGAAAAAAAAAATAATGGAGTGGGCAACTAAATGGTAAATGATGTTTAACATTAAAAAAATGTAAAGTAATGCACCTGGAGATTAAAACAATAAATGCAAGTTACTCACTAGGGGGAGAACCTCTGGGGGATTCCAGGATGGAGAAGGATCTGTGTATTCTAATAGACGACAGACTGAGCAATAGCATGCAATGTCAAGCTGCAGAAAGGAAAGCCAGCAGAATGTTAGCATGCATTAAAAAAAGGGGTTTTATTCCAGAAATAAATTGATATTTCTGTCACTTTATAAAACTCTGGTTCGGCCTCATCTGAAGGATTCTGTCCAGTTCTGGTCACCAATCATCAGTACGGATGAGAGATTTCTGAGAAGGGAAACAAAATTAATAAGGGGCTTGAGGACCTCAATTATGAGGAGCTACTACAAGCGCTAAATGTATTCTCCCTGGAGGAGAGACGCTTCAGAGGAGATTTGATAGCAATATACTGTACAAATACCTTAATGGTGAGCCCAGTGTAGGTGGGAAACTATTCAGTCTCAGGGAGTCTAAGAAGACACGAGGCCACACAATGAGACTGGAAGAGAAGCGGTTTAACCTTAAGCTGAGTAAGGGATTTTTCACTGTCGGTAAGGATGTGGAACTCTATTCCACAATTGGTGTCAGCAGGAAGTATTGATAGTTTTAAAAGACTCTTGGACATGCATCTTAGCGAACACAATATACAGAGATATGGGAAATGATTATGTACATGAACACACACTCAGACAACAACATTACCAACTATGTAACTATGTGGGCACTTGTAGAGAGAACCATATATACAGCTGATGAAATCACATGTATTGTGCTCACAGATGGAAAGACAGAGAAAGGACAACAGGCTCCATCAGAAAGAGGAGCTCTGCCAGTGGATGCTTGAGCTTTTTATCTGATAGACCTGATTGGCATCCCTCCAGCCAACTGAAACAATGCACAGCCTGTATAAGGCACTAGTCACTGTCAGCATTTGTTTCTGTTGAAACTTTGCAACAGAATCACAAGAATAATTGCCTAAAGCCCAGCTTAAGTCAAGTATACATTTTAACCATTTACTGACCACGTTATAGCCGATTGATGGCTACAGCATGTATAGCTAGTTCTGGGAGGCCATATATGACATCATCCCCTGATCGTGCTTGCCACACTCCCACTGCGGCTCATGGGTGCCACACTCTCTGTTCACAGTGTCTTATGGACACTGCTGATCACAGATTGAGGTAAAGAGCCAATCAGCAGCTCTTTACCACATGGTCAAATGTGTCCAATCACAGCTGATCACAATGTAAACACAAGCCGGTTATCGTCTTTCCTTTCCTCAGGCTGACAGCGTGAGGAAGGGAGAAGAGAGCCAATAACCGGTTACTGTAAAAGGGACATGTACACTGATAATCAGGGCAATCCCAACAATGCCTACCAGTGCTGTAAATTAGTGCCCACCAGTGCCTCCTAATCAGTGTCACCTATCAGTGCCGCCTACCAGTGCCCATCAGTGCCGCCTATCAGTGTCCATCAATGTCAATCAGTACCACCTCATCAGTGCTGTCTCATCAGTGCCCATCACTGCAGCCTCATCAACGTACATCAGTGAAGGTGAAAAATTACTCGTTTGAAAAATTGTATAATAAACTTTGAAAAGTTAGTATTTTTTTCCAAATTTCTGGTCTTTTTTCATTTACTTAGCAAAAAAAAACCACAGCTGTGGTAAATACCACCAAAAGAAGGCAAAAAAAATGATATAAAATTTAATTTGGGTACAGCGTTGCATGACTGCACTGAAAGGTGAAAATTGACCTGGTCAGGAAGGGGGCAAAAGTGGCCAGTAAGCAAGTGGTTAAATAGTGCATTGTGCATTAATTATCTTACTCCTCAGACTTAAGTCTGAACACCTCTACCTAAGGCCAGCCATTCACAGAGCAAAAATTAGCTTGATTCTAACATCAACACAGACAGTATTGATGCGGGAATCCCTTCTGCCTGGCGATTGTCTTCTCCCGGTGGGGGAGGGGTGGGGAAGCCGTCCCTGTTGGGCAAAGACAGTGATTATTGCCTGCAACTATAGCAGCCGCTAGCGATAAACACAAGAAAATCCGTCAGGCTGGTTGTACCTAAGTTGATAGATCGATCAACTTGGTACATTCAGCCTGCACAATACTGGGTCCTGCTCAACCGGCTGAGATTCGAACCGTGTATGGTTGGCCAAAGCCAACCTGCAGTGTAATGGATCATGAAAAGTCACATTTTCTTTTATGAGCCAAGCTAATTTTCTGCCCTGGGGGCTGAGCATTTTTTCCTGTTCTATACCTTCTTGGACACTGGTCCTCTCACCTCCCCAGGGAGTTTTCCTGCCTTTGGAGCCTAAGGCAGAGGACCCACTGGAAGTTGCGCCTCCACCAATAGACAATGCTCACATCATGCACACAATGGTGTTGTGGACACTCAAAGAAAGAAACCAGGAAATAAATAGAAGAAGAGAGAAGGATTGCCATGTGACCATGGCTTCAGGTAAGTAAAAGGAGCCTTTGGATAGATTTTTCTTTTTTCATACCACCAGTTAGTTAGTTTGTCTTTAAGACAACTGTATATAGTGGGCCATAATGCCAAATATAATGAAAAATAGATTTTTGGATCTACATACACTTTAACCGAGCAAGATAATGCATGTTACGCACCACATCACTGTTATGCCTCGTACATATGGTTTTCCTGATGGAATTCCACTCAAGCTTGGCTTGCATACACATAGTCACACAAAAGTTCCTTCAACCGTCAAGAATGTGATGACGTACAACACGTACGACGGGACTATAAAGAGGAAGTTCAATAGCCAGTGCGCCACCCTTTGGGCTCCTTCTGCTAATCTCGTGTTTATCTTGTGTTAGTAGAAGTTTGGTGAGAGACGATTTGCGCTTTTCAGACTCATGCTTTTCCGATTGTTACTGCTCTTCAGTTTGTGCTTGTGCGTTCGTATCTGTTCTTCAGTGCGTGTAGTGCACTTGTTTTGTCAGTGTGTATTATTATTATTATAGTACGTATTTGATTCTCAGTGCATTCTTTTCCACTCGTTTCTGATTTTCTGCTCGCTCTTCTTGTGCTTTCTGTTAGTTCGTTCTGACCAGCCGACCGTTTTGAGGTTACGTACTCGTTGTAGAGTTTGTGCTGTGCGGAGGCTTGGTGTTGGGGTTCTTGCTTTGACCCAAGCCCAGTCTATGAACATGGCAAGGAGGAGTTCATGGACGAAAAATTGGTTGCTCCAGCGTGACCAAATCTGTCATATGCCTTTGTTGGGGGAGATCCAGGAGAATAATCCTGATGAGTTCAGGAATTTTACCTGGATAACGAACCCCGTTTTTCACCATCTGTTGGCTTTGCTGTCCCCTTATATTATGAAGCAGGACATCTGCATACAGTAAGCCATCACTCCCGAGCAGAGGCTAGTCACCACTTTGCTGTACTTGGCAACAGGGAGAAGTCTGCAGGACCTCAAGTTCTTGACAGGCATCTCCCCCCAGGCTTTGGGGATCATTATTCCTGAGACCTGTTCTGCCATTATACAGGTCCTGCAGAAGGACTATATTAAGGTAAATTTTCTCCTTTAACATCACATTCTATGTATTGTATTTCTTTCATAATTCCCTAATTACCATGATTGTAATATACTGTGAATGTCCCCTTTGCCCTCATGCATGCTGTAAGCTTTTAATGCTCCTTTTTTGTCCTTCATGCATGTTTGCCTTCACTAACCTCCCCAGCATGCCATTCTGGGCCAAAACACACCTAGCCTAGTCACTTAACAATGTATTTTGTCAGTTCCATAGTAGTGCTTTACCCTAAACACCCCCTAAAATGTGTACAAATGTTATTATTGTCCTTAAATTCAGGCTGAGTGCCCTAATCTTTTTTGTGGTCCCAAACTCATCTAGAACCCCTCCTTAAACTTTTACAATGGGCCATCAGAGGGGGTGAGGAATCTGATCAGTGTACCTTATCTTTTTGTCTTTAAATACTCCTTCAAATAAATTTTATACTGATGTTGGCCAATAATGTTTGTGTCTAATCTGCTTGCAATGGTATGGGCAAAAGTAGTCATATTTTTTTTCTGGTTTGACTCCACAGTTTCCTTCAACGCCACAGGAATGGCAGCCTGTGGCCTCCCAGTTTGCTGAGCGGTGGGACTTTCCCAACTGCGGAGGGGCAATCAATGGGAAAAATGTCCACATCATCACACTACCCCACTTGGGCTCATACTATTTTAACTATAAGGGATTTAATAGTATTGTGTTGATGGCGGTGGTGTCGGCAACATATGAGTTTTTTATATGTGGACGTAGGAGAAGAATGGCTGGATGTCGGATGGTGGAGTCTCTGTCCAGACCGAGTTCTACCAACGTCTCCAGAGTGGTGGCTTGGGATTGCCACCTGCAGAAGAGAACATGGAAGGACCCCCATTTGTGTTTGTCATAGATGAATTATTTGGTCTGGGTGAACATCTGATAAGGCCATTCCCCCAGAGGGCCCTCACCCCGGAGAAGAGGGTTTTTAATTACCGCCTAGCCGGAGCGAGAAGAGTGGTGGAGAATGCGTTTGGTATAATGGCCAGCCGGTTCCACCTATTCCTTACGGCAATCAACATAGCATGGCGGAGTATAAACTGAATCACATCGTGCTAGCATGTTGCATTCTCCATAAATATTTAAGGAGAAATAATCCAAATTATGTGGCCTCAGTTGGGCCTGAGGCCGCAATTCAGGACATAAATACAATGACAGCCCTGGAAGCTGACCATCCTGGTTTGCCCCCCCCCCCCCAAAGTGCCGTGATGTGTGGCAAAAGTATCTGGACTATTTTACGGGTAGGGGGGCCATTGCTATGCCAGCAAATTTTTGATTCTTTTAGGAAAATAAAAATTATTTTGATCTGAAATCATCTTGGACTTGATTTACGGCTTGGGTTTCTTTTAGCTGTCTCCTAGGTTCTCCTAATGCACTTGTAGTAACAAGTAGATTTTGATCTATTAAATAACCCCCATTGTCACTGTAAATAACAACTTAATACAAAAAATTGTATTGAGCATTGAAAGAAGAAACCAAACATTGTTGAGTATAAAAACTTTTACATTCATATGTGCGTTGTAAAACATTTTTCCACCAAAAATACATCTTTGTTTAATTAAAAGTTTGACATTTTTAGTTTTATATTTTGCTTTAACAGGCATGTTCCAAACCATAACATACACAACTCTGGAACTTACAAAGTTCAACGTACAAAAAGTGAAGGCAATATCAGACATGAGTATGTCCAAACTGTGTTGATATTGCCTTTATCAGATGGGGTGATGTCACCCCTGTAAAAGCCAAATTTTGAAGATGCACACAAATGGGGATTCGAAATAGGGATTTCCCTCCTGATCCCATGTCTAATGTCAACTTGTGCTAGCTCCCATCATGGGGGATCAAAGGACATGTTTTGGGGGTACAACCCCTTCCTCTTACCTACTTCAGTTGCGAGGAAAGGGTTGCACCCACAAAATGCGTACATTGATATCCCATGATGGCAGATAGCACATGTTGACACACTGTGTGCATCTTCAAAATTTGGCTTTTAAAATGTTTTAAACTTTTGCAAATTTTTTTATATAAAAAAAAATGGTGTCTTTTTTTAAATTTAGTTTCTTCCTAATACATCAATCATGTTGTTCATTTTTTGTTCCACATGATTGCTTTTTTGCTTTATGATGTCTAAATCCCGACTACACAACATTATGTCCTGAATTAGGATTTGTGCACTTGCACTGGTGAAATTAGGAGATTGTTCTTCCACAACATGCACATCACCTAAAAAAAAAAAAAAAAAAAAAACACCATATATTATAAATATGGAGGCATACATCTATTACCTGAAGCTGTGGTCTCAGACACTCACCTGTTGTGGTCACTATTTCGCCCACTTCATCCACCTCTCCTTCCTCCACATCCTCAGGTTGTGGTGTGCTGAGTTCCCCTTCTTTTGGAGGTGGGGGTTCCTGATATCCTCGGATGTCCTGAGTCTTTTCTCCCCTATGAGAATTAAACAAAAGGTATACTTAGCACACAGATATTTGAGGGAAGAAATTGGAAAATGAAACGTTGCTTGGAAGTGTCATACAATTGTCTGTTTTGGCACAGTTCCAAGCTGAATACATAATTTTTTTCCCTTAACAAAGCTGGAATAGTTACCTTTTTTGGACAAGATTCACACATGGAGACACCACTAGTATCCACTGGAGCACCTGTGTGTGACACCCTAAAAAGTTTGTTCTGGTGTCCCACACTAGTGCTCCTGCGTCCAGATGTGTAAACAGCTGATGAGTGTCCTCTCCTTACACTGAATAAATTTTCCATTTCATTCTAGTTACAAACCCATCTAGACAACAAACTTATTTTAACAGAAATAGGCCTGAACAAATGTAGTTAATCAAAACATCTTATAAGTGGGTGAAGGAACGATGTTTCCTATCAGGGGAGGGCTGGCAGCCTTAGGCCTGGGGGGCAAGTCTAGTCAAGTGGCCCATTAATCCACGAATCAGCTCACCATCAACAGTGCCCATCAATGCAGCCTCACCAATGCCCATCAATGCAGCCTCACCAGTGCCCATCAGCTCAGCCTTGTCAGTGCCCATCAATGCAGCCTCACCATAGCCCATCAATGCAGTCTGTTCAGTGCATGGGGATTAGAGAGAGAAAAGCTGCTGAATAACACAGAGCGGAGATCTCCCGCTTACCCAGTGCGGCTTCTGTCATACGAAGTCGTGCCTCCTGGACCAGGTTCTATGATAGATGTCACCAGTGTGCTCTTTATCATAGGACATCCTTGGCTTCCTGACAGTACACTGAGGTACATGTCACGGAGGAGCCGATGCAAGTACCCGGTTGCTGTGATATCTGCCGGGCACCCGCAATCGCTCATGACAGAGCAGGAATGTGGATCTGTGTGTGTAAATACACAGATCCACGTCCTGTCAGGGGAGAGGAGACAGATCGTATGTTCCTAGTATATAGGATTGGTTTCCTCCCTAGTCAGTCCCATCTCCCCCACAGTTAGAATCACTCCCTAGGTAACACATTTAACCCCTTGATTGCCCCCTAGTGTTAACCCCTTCCCTGCCAGTGATATTTATACAGTAATCAGTGCATTTTTATAGCACTGATCGCTGTATAAAAGTCACTGATCCCAAAATAGGGTCAAAAGTGTCCGATCTGTCCACCGCAATGTCACAGTCACAATAAAAATTGCAGCATTACTAGTAAAAAGAAAAAAATAATAAAAATTCCATAAATCAATAACCTATTTTGTAGACGCTATAACTTATTACTGGTTATCGCAATTTTTTTTACCAAAAATATGTAGCCTAAACTGTTAAGGCTTAAGTTGGCATATTATAGCAAAAAGTAAAAAATATTGTGTTTTTTTTAACCAGTTCCCGACCAGCGCACGCCGATGTACGTCGGCACAATGGCACAGGCAGGCATATTGGTGTACAGGTACGTCCAATCTGGTCGGGACCCCTGTGAGTCCGGTCGCGGGTCCCGCGGACTCGATCGCCACGGGCATACCCGCGATCGTCTCACGGGGCGGCTGAACGGAGAGATGCTGTTGTAAACAGCATCTCCCCGTTCTGCCTAGCAACAAATGACACTGATCTCTGCTCCATGTGATTGGAGCAGAGATCAGTGACCCCCCCCCCAGTTAGTAACACACCCCTAGGAACACTTAACCCCTACACTGCCACCCCCTGGTTAACCCCTTCACTGCCAGTGTCATTTACACAGGAATCACTGCATTTGTATAGCAGTGATTACTGTATAAATGACAATGGTCCCAAAAATGTGTCAAAAATGTCCGATGTGTCTGCCGTAATGTCGCAGTCACAATAAAAATCACTGATCGCCGCCATTACTAGTAAAAAAAAATTATTACTAAAAATGCTATAAAACTATCCCCTATTTTGTAAACGCTATAACTTTTGCGCAAACAAATCAATAATCGCTTATTGCGATTTTTTTTTACCAAAAATATGTAGAAGAATACGTATCGGCCTAAACTGAGGAAAAAATTATTTTTTTTATATATTTTTGGGGGATATTTATTATAACAAAAAGTAAAAAATAATGCGTTTTTTTCAAAATTGTCGCTCTATTTTTGTTTATATCGCAAAAAATAAAAACCGCAGGGGTGATCAAATACCACCAAAAGAAAGCTCTATTTGTAGGAAAAAAAGGACGTCAATTTTGTTTGGGAGCCACGTCGCACGACCGCCAAATTGTCAGTTAAAAAGGGAGTTCGCCGGGAGTCCGCGTTTTTTTTTTTTTTTAAAGCCAGCAGCTACAAATACTGCAGCTGCTGACTTTTAAAATAATGACACTTACCTGCCCAGCGCGCCCGCGATGTCGGCACCCGAAGCCGATCTCGCGATAGTCTCTCGGGTGCTGCCGCCGCCATCTTGGGTATGGGAATCAGGAAGTGGAGCCTTTCGGCTTCATTTCCCGGTTCCCTACTGCGCATTTGCGAGTCGCGCTGCGCAATAAGGATGGACCCGCTGCCTCTGGGATCTGTGCGTTTCCCAGCAGGCAGCGGGGGACTTTCGGAAAGGGGCGTAATCTACACCCCTTTCCGCAGAGAGCCATCCCGGAAGTGGGTGCAGATACCTGTACTGTACAGGTACCTGCACCCCCCTCCCCCCTGAAAGGTGCCAATTGTGGCGCCGGAGGGGGGGACAATTCCAATGAGCGGAAGGTCCACTTTAGGGTGGACCTCTGCTTTAAAGCGACGCAGTGCCCGAATCACAAAAAAGTGGTCTGGTCTTTGGCCAGTAAAATGGTCCGGGGCTGAAGTGGTTAAAGTTGGCACTCTTTTTTTGTTTAAAGTGCAAATAATAAAAACCGCAGAGGTGATCAAATACCACCAAAAGAAAGCTCTATTTGTGGGAAAAAATTTATTTGGGTACAATGTTGCATGACCGCACAATGAAAACTGACCTGGGCAGGAAGGGATGAAAATGCCCGGTATTGAAGTGGTAAATTAATGAAAGTGTATTTCTTCCAAAAAAAATTGTATTTGAAAAACAGCTACATAAATACCGTGTGACATAAAATATTGCAACAATTGCCATTTTATTCTCTAGTCTAGGGTCTCTGCTAAAAAAAAAAAAAAAAAAAAAAAATTATATATATATATATATATATATATATATATATATAATGCTTTAATGCTTGGGGGTTCTAAGTAATTTTCTAACAAAAGATTTGTTACTTGTAAAGAAGTGTCAAAAAAGGTTTAGGCATGAAGGGGTTAATAATATCAGCTCCCAGCTTGAAACAATGGGAAAGAAGTGAGAAATCTTCATAGTGTAAGACTTTTCTTTTTAATAAAAAATAAAAAAAAACACATTTACCAAAAAACTTACATTATCTGTGCTCTGTCTTTAGGATCAGCCTCATGGGGTGACAGTCGGCTCCCCCACAGCCTCTCGTTTGTTCTCTTCCTGTGGTCAGGCTAGGGAATTTTTTGCGCACAGGAATTGCTATTAGGCCACTAGGACTACATGTCCCATGATGCTTTGCAGCTGCTGGAGGCTCTGATGGGCTCCCTCCCTCTACCAATGAGGAAGCAGGGGAGGGAACAGAGTGGGCGGACGCTCACACAGGCTGCAGTCTTCGGAGGAGGAGAGGAGAAGAGAGGAGAAGAGAGGAGAGGGGAGGGGAATCCCCCACACGAACTGACAGGTCAGGTTGGCTCTCACTCCACTGTCAGTGGATTAGTGTGAGCGCGACTGATGGGAGGTGCGGGAACAGAGCGGCCTCCACTACATAAGTGAGTGTGAGTGCCTCTTGAGTTTCCGCGCCCGTCCCTCTGCCTCAGCTGGCAGCCGGCCATTATGTGTATATTGTTAGGGCAGCCTAGGGGGAAATTGCCACCCTGCCCCCCGGCCCAGCCCGCCCCTGTTTCCTATGACCGATTACTGTGCCCATGAACATGAAAGTTTCCATTTTAAACTGTATAACAGTAAAGGAATGCACATGGAGCAGCATGCAAGTAATAATAATAGGAACATACGATAACTACTTACTTTTTTGAAGAACTCTCTTGATCCTTCTGTATTGATCCTGCTCCCTCAATTTCAGGCCTGACCAGTGTTTCCTCAATTGCTCCTTGGGTTGTCGTACCCCAAAATTCCCGGCGCAGACTTCTCACAATTTTAGACATGATCTTGGCCTTTCTGACATTAGGGTTGATGTATGGTCCATACTTCTCGTCATAGCTGGCCCTGTTCAAGATGTCGACCATCTCCGCAAAGGACACATTTGAGGCCTTAAATCTCCTCTGGGATCGGGGCGTTTCTGGCTCTGGGATTTCCTCATCATTACTGGAACTAAGCACCTGCTGTGCCTCCGCCATGTGCTCTCCCACTGCGTTGAAAAAGAAGGGGGGGGGATATTCTAAAAAGAACGCCAGGGGGCGGAGTTTCACACATGCACAGTCTATATAATGCTGCATCGGACGTACGATCTGTGACTGAAGTGTCAATTGTGAGAACGAAGGTAACATTTTAACTTGGGGAATCAGTGGCCTATACTGCTTCTAGATTGAGGCCTATATTGCAATAAGATTAGGAGAGTTTAGCCTGACATTAGTATTTTTCTCTTGTTTTTTGCCTTTCAGAAATTATGAATCCATTAAAAAAGCCTGAGTTTATGAGCCAGTTTATCGATAGGTACAGGGAGCTGCCCAGTTTGTGGCAAGTAAAGCATAATTTATATCATAATAGACCAGCTAGGAAGGCAGTGCTGGAGAAACTATTGGAATTTGTGAAGACGGAGGTCCCCAACGCTGACAGCGATTATCTTGGACAGGAAAATTGGTAGCTTAAGGAGTGTGATAAGGTCCTGGCATCCCAGAGGTCAGGAGCAGCAGCAGAGGATGTGTATGTACCCAGTCTGTGGTACTACACCAAAATGCGTTTTCTGGAAGACCAGACTGAAGTGAGGTCATCACTTTCCACACTTCCTTCCCCCCCAGCTGAGGCTTCCAAGGACCAACCTGGGCCTTCCATCCAGGAAGAGGTGGAGGAGCCCAGCTTGAGGCAGGTATAGTATTTTTCAACATATTTCTTGTCCTAAAATGAATGATGTTAACTAAATGTTATTATTGATAAGAAATTACTGATTGAACAAAAAGTGTTTTTTACATATCAATAGACAGTAGTAGCCAAAAATGATTGGGACAAGACTGAAAAATGCTGGGGTCAGAATGATAGTCTTTTTTATTTATTAACATTCAATTTGCTACAGTCATGAGCTGAAAATTGTGTGTGATTGATGAAGCAAAAACTAAAACTATGTCCCTTTTTCATACACAGGAAAGCCTCAGTCAGGATGAGGGTCTGGAATGTGGCAGCCAGGAGGTGGCAGGGGGAAGTGGCAGCCAGGAGGTGGCCGGGCCAAGTGGACTGACCCAATTCCAGGTTCCTCCCCCCTGCCTTCCACCCAAAAGGCCAAGAAGGGGAGGAACATGTAGGAGGCAACACTTACCCTCATTCGGGATGCTCATGCGACCCTAAGAGACCCACCCCCCAGCGTTCAAGAGCAAAAATGCAGGAAATGGAGGAGGGCCAATGCCTCATCTGTGAGGACATAATTTTACAGACCCTAAATAAGGGGTTAAGTGGCCAACTGACAGAATATACACACCTTTCTGAGTTTGTCCATCCTCCTCCTACACCTCCTCCACCTCCTGCCACAACTCTACGAACAAAGCCACAGTGTGCAGGGAAGCATGGAAGGAAGACAAGAGCGATGGCCTGGGTTCAGTCTGGTCTGACAGAAGACGCAGGCTGTTGTAGTACCACAGCCTGGGGACATATATGTGATCTGCTGCTGTTCTTGATCTCTCGGAGTCCAGGACCAGATTGTGCTCCCTATTGTATGGACTCCTCAGGCTACCAATTTTCTTTTTCAAATAGTTGATGTCTGCCCTGGGGTCCAAAGGCTTCGCAAATTTCTGCAGTTTCTCCAGCATTGCCTTCCCTCTTTCTTTTGTTATGACCCAGAATAAATGGTAATTTTGTTTTCAGCAAATACTTGGCTATGTGTTTTTTTAATAAAAAACGACAGTTTGTTTGTGAGTGGGCAGGTACATTTAAAAAATACAATGTCAAATTAACAAGGGACAACAACCTCCTTGAGGTTAAAAAATACAAGATAATAATGTTATGGTGGTAACTTGACATTAAAAATAAAAAAGAATAAGACCCCTTTCACACCAGGGCGTTTTGCAGGCGCTATAGCGTTAGAAATAGTGCCTGCAATCCGCCCTAAAGAAGCTGCACCATTGTGTGCAGTGTGAAAGCCCTGAGGGCTTTCACACTACAGCGGTGCACTGGCAGGACGTCGGAAAAAAGTCCTGCCAGCAGCTTCTTTGGAGCGGTGAAGGAGCGGTGTGTTAACTGCTCCTCCACCGCTGCTCCCCATTGAAATCAATGGGGCAGCGCTGTAATACCGCCAGCAAAACGCCGCTATTGCGGCGTATTGCCGGCGGTTTTAACCCTTTCGCGGCCTCTAGCGGGGGGTAAAAGCGCCCCGCTAGCGGCCGAAATGCGCCGCAAATCCGGCGGTAAAACGCTGCTAAAAATAGCGGCGTTTTACCGCCGACGCTATCAGCGGTGTGGTGTGAAAGGGGTCTTATGGATATCACTAGAAATTACTTAAAAAAATAAAAATAAAAAGCAGGAGATCTTGATTTAAATAAAAAAAGGGAAAAAATCTATAAATATCAAATAATCAAAAAATAATTATAAACATTATTATGGAGATCTGGCTTTAATACAATAAAAATATTATTAAGTAGATCACAAAAAATAATAAAGAAATAAGTTTGTCAGAACTCTGTATGAATATCAGCAGTAAAACAACTTAATTCTTCTAGCATTATAATGAACAAAAGAATGCGCTGCATTAAAAGATCTAAAAATTTACAGAGTGATGAATGTGCTATCTCCATTACGAACGCTAGTTTTACCAGAGTGAGCACTTCCATCTTGTACTTGATTCTGAGCATGTGTTTTTTTTGCGTATCGGAATTGCATACAGACGAATATAATTTCCGATAGGAACTTTTTCCGACGGAAAAATAGAGAACCTGCTCCTAATCTTTTGCTGGCGGGAATTCCGCCAGCAAAAGTCCGATGGAGCATTTTCGGGAATTTCCGACCAAAAGCTCACGTTGAACTTTTGCTGGTGGAGTTTCCGATCGTGATACTTTTGATACTATTGATACTTTTTTCTCCTACAAGAGTTTAGCAGCAGCAAACATGCGGTAAAAAGCCACGTTTTTGCATACACATTCATGCATGTTTATGTATGTTCATGTGCGTTCATGTGCGTTCTTGCTTCTGGCATTAATACATTCAAATGGCCAGAATCCTGTCCATTATAATGCATTAACATGGAAATGTGCCTAAACAGGCCTAGCATTAAGGTGTGTTTAGACGTTTTTGAGCATTTTTAAGCTTAAAAGTACTTCTCCAGAACGCATAAGTGATGATTTTTTTCCTATCTCTAAACTCCTATGTCTTCATGGACCGATATTTTAACATGGAGGAGCTTTTCGAGGCAGAAAAAAGCTTAAACGCCTGTAAAAGCAGCTCAAGTATGCATGGAAGGCTGAAAATATGCTGGGCGTAAAATTCCAGGTATTTTCCAGCTCTAAGCCACATATGCTGCATATAGCTTGGCATACAATTGAATGGCTACATGCTGTACATCAGCATTTACCTGTGCATGCTCGTACCAATGTATTTTCCAAATGCGAAATCTCCACATTTATAAAATACTTCATAGGAACATGCACAAGACACTTTAGCTTGCTGATTGTTCCATGTATTTCTATTAAAGAGAGAGACAACAGGGACATAACTCTTTTATACGGAGAACCAGCAATGACAGCGTGTATTTTTTTTTACTTATAATAGGTGCATTTTATAATGAATTATTCAATTTTCTTCCTGTCTTATAGTCCCTTTTCACTGCTGTTATATCTTACTGCTCCTTCTCATCAATTTAAACAGTCTGTCCACCCCTCCCTCCCTCTAGTTATCTGCCTAACTATATGCTAATAAAACTATACATAAATCCAGACCGTTTTTAATATGCAGTGCCCTCATCTAACAACATTGCAGAGTTATGTGTTACAACAAGGCCTATATTTAACACTTGAACATATTGCTCTTGAAATACCTGAAACATCACAGCCTACAGGCTCTTTCATTTATACTACTGAAAGCATTTCCTTTTCCCTTTTTATTTTGGGTGTAAATACTAAACATGTAAAGTCTTTCAAGGAAGCTAATTAGCTGGCTCTGAGTAGACTTTAATATGGCTAAAATAGATCAGTAAATCTTCAATGCAATAAAATTATTACTAATAAAGTGTAAGTGTAGGCCAATATCAAAGACCAATTTTTAATTCAGGTACGTATTTATTTAACCACTCAAGGATGGATTTGCCCCCTTTAATGACAAGGCAATGTTTTGCGATATGGCACTGCGTCGCTTTAACTGACAATTGCGCAGTTCTGCGACGTTGTACCCAAACAACATTTATGTCCTTTTTTCCCACAAATAGAGCTTTCTTTTGGTAGCATTTGTTCACCTCTGCAGTAAATTTTTTGCGCAATAAACAAAAAAAAAGTGACAATTTAGAAAAAAAAAAAGCAATATTTTTTTACTTTTTTGCTATAATAAATATCCAAAAAATATATATAAAAAATAATTTCTTCCTCCAATTAGGCCAATATGTATTAGTTTACATATTTTTGGTAAAAAAAGCACAATAAGCGTATATTGATTGTTACAAAATAGGGGATAGATTTATGGCATTATTATTATATTTTTTTTTTACTAGTAATGGCGATGATCAGCGATTTTTAGCTGGACTGCGACATTGTGGCGGACAGATGAGACACCTGACACTTTTCTGGGGCCAACTATAAAAATGCACTGATTACTGTATAAATGGCACTGGTAATGGGAAGGGGTTAACACTAGTGGGGATCAATGGGTTAAATGTGTTCCCTGGAAGGTGTTTCTAACTGTGGGGGGAATATACTGACTGGAGGAGAAGAGAGATTGCTTTTTCTGATCACTAGGAACAGACAATCTTAGTCGAATACACTGTCAGAACAGAGATCCGTTTGTTTACATTGACATATGCCTGTTCTGGCTCTCTGTGGAGCGAACGTGGGTGGCCAGTGGAGATCACTCTGGCGCCGTGCACGAGCCGATGTACAGAGCCAACCTGCCTCAGTATAACTGCCGCATTTGCTATTCAAGTGGTTAAAATACTAAAATGTATATTGGTTTATTATCTCAGTCTGTCTTTGTACTAGCCTCCTTTAATCCCTTCCACTTGTTGTGGAAAATGTTATGAAGATGTATTTTAATGTATTGTCATAAGAGTCTCCCAGAGTTAGTACTCCCGCAGGCCTCTCTAAAGAGCAGCCTGGGGCAGACTGACGCTGGTTGAAGATCCGTTAGGTAATGGAAAACTTCCTTTTGTTTGGAGAGAGGTGTTTGCAGAGTGAGGGTATGTCCACCAGCGAAAGGGCCCCTGTGCATTGCACAGATGATCGTCTGAGGGGATATGTTTGCTCTGCAAGAATTGGTTATGGGCGGATGTACGGTCGTTGTTTCTGCTGTGTCTGATCAGCACATGTCAAGATTCGCTGCGTGCACCTGCTAATAGCCTTCCATCTACAAGGAAGGTTAGCATAATCCAGGTATGCATTGTTCTCTGGAACAATGCATAATAAGGATTGCTATCAGCGGAATTGTAGTCATCGTTCATTGGTGATTGTATAAATTCAGTTATTCTTTATCATGTCTTTATTTGGTCATGTCCTTATATAGCCATTCACATCCTGTGTTGTTCATTTATTGTGAGGTCACAATCTGTGGGTCACAATCCCTCCCCTTTGTAATTTCTTTTGTTGTTGGAAATAAAAGCAAGGGAGGCTGCTAAGAAAAGCAGCCATGCTGAGATGAGGACGGAAGAAGGATGGCCATGTCTGTTTACTTGAATGAGTGGGTTTTTAGGTAAGATGCATTATATCATTAAGATGGAAATGGGTGCTTATTAGCACAAGAAATATGGCTGTGCTCTGCATACAGCCAAATTTCTGCAACACACTTTACCACTCATACTGGGAATTAAGTGAAAGGGAGACTTGACTGGGGTGGAACCAGGCAGCATAAGGGTTTTAATGGCTGTGGTTTTTAGGTAAACCTGAATTCCAAGAATTCAGATACTTTGCAAAAAGTGCAGGAACACTATGACTTACATCCATTTACAGTAGGTGCATGTCACCTCTGGGGCTTATCTCTATTACTTGTATGTGATAGGTTTATTGCACTCCAAGAGGACACACTCCAGGCTGTAAGAGGAGAGCACACACAGTAGATATGCTAACCCTTCCCCTCTGCTATACATTTATAGAAGGCTTTGTATTTTGTGAATGAGTTCCATAATACAAAGGCTTCTATGAATGGGCAGAAGGGGGAGAGGGGTGAGCATAGCAGTTTCAGAGACTCTACTCTTGAAGCAGGTGAGACCACAGCGAGCAGCATCTCAGATCTCTGGAAGTTATCTTCCTGGAGCACAATAAACCTGTTAGCTGTGAATCATAGAGATAAGTGTACCAGGCGGCAGGCACCTCGTTAGACTTAACACATGGTATCTCTGCAGTTTTTCAAAGTAGCTGAATTCCTGGAATTCAGCTTTAAGAAAGGATAAAAGTCTAATTCTGATAAGTGGCTGTGTATGTTGGAGGGCAGAGTGCAGTGCCAGTGAGTAAAATCAGGCGGAGCAGCCCTGTGGCAAAACAAAGAGCCTGATGTGGAGTAAATAAGTACCTAATCTTCTTTTCAGCTAGTACTTCTTTCTATGTCATCATGTTTGAAGGGTTGAAAGAGCCTGCCTGTCCAGTGTGGGATCAGAACTGACTGCTTGGAATGATTGGATCCTCCAGTGCTTGGACAAGGTTTCCTCAGCTCCCTCCAGGCCTGTTAGGGCTTGTTGGAGCTTGCTCAGGCTTACCTCTGAGCCAAATGCATACTGGATTGAGTCTAGGTTTCCCTTATCTAAGGGGCACCAGTGCCTTCTGGGCATGTTTATGCCACCAGGCCAGTGGCTTTGGTTTTGGCCTTGTTGGAAGAAGGTGACCAATCCCTCATGCATGTACTCGCCTGGCCTAGTGATGGTATGGGGCATGCTCATTATGCCTTGCCTTTCCTATGTAACCTTTCCTCCTACTATGCTGGGGCCTATGCTGATGGTATGGACATTGTTGAGGAATGTTTTTACAATGGTGTTACGGGACATTCAGGCATCCTATATAAGGTAATTAGCACCATAAATTGGTGTTTGATTTGTCATGGGACCACAGCTTCTGGTGGAATGTCTGGTGACTCTTTTGTAGCAAGTTGTCACAGCAGAAGCCAAGACAGCTATGAGGCTTTAGTCTCGCCTGTGCATCCTGGGCATCAGGCCTGTCCTTTTTGGGGGGCACAGGACCTGCCCAGGTTACAATTGTGTGGTTGGTGGTGGGCATGGCTGCCCCAGGAGTTGAATATTTTGTGGCTATGGATTGATGGGCAACCCAGTCTGGGCCAGTGCCCACAGTTGGAGGAACTGCATGGGACTTACCTCAGTCTGTCAGTGCTAAGTCTGAAAGGGAGGGGGAATTTTTCACCTTCTAATGGAGATGGACCATTGTACATTAGGGCAGCAGAAATATTTTACCGCATTCTCTGCAGACTTTAGAATCATGGGGGGGGGGGGGGGGCTATTTTGGCCCTGACAGAGCCTTTGGTGTCTGTGAGTGTCACAGAAGCATCCGATCATTTGAACTGGTCATCCTTCAGGAGTGTCACAGCTCAATGAGTCTCGTGGTTTCTTCCACCTCACACAACCCTGATGGCTAAGGGCTACAGGGTTTAGGGGTTTGGAAGGTATTGTTGGGACTTCTAGGTCAGTTTTAGCACAATGGGATGGTCAAAGGCAGGGATTGAGTAGGCTAGCAAGAAAATTGGCTTCCTTCGGATGCCTCATTTTTTACAGTTACAGCATCAGGGGCCTCTTTCAATCAAACAGCGTAGTGAAGGAATTGAGCTTGCAGGATCGACCCTGTCTGAAGCAGTGATAAATGGGATGACACAGACTTTAGCATAGTTTTCAGAAGGGAAAATAGAAAATGACAAAGAAAGGACAAGAGTCTCCTTATCTTGGAAAATGCAAAGAGCGGCACTTACAGTATGTCTGCTTTGACGGTCCATTGTGGGCTCATTTAATACCAGATGTTAAGGGGGAGATATGCTGCAGGGAGTATATTGACATATTTACTCTGCAGCCTCTTGAAAAATGTCCCATTGACAAGGGGGGAAAGGGTAAAGAGCATTGTAGTAAGAGGATGATGAGCACGGCCTCTCTGCTCTTATTTCTCAGATGCTAAACAACTGACTCTAAGCATTTGCTGTTTTAGGGAGTGTTTTGGGCAGAAGGTGTCAGAACATTGTTTATGCTATGCATATAGAGTTGGCCATGAAGGCTCATTAGACTTACGAAAGCTTGGGTCTGTTATGATGAGAGGTTAAAACAACGCATGTCGGTGCATTCAGCTTAGCTTGAGACTACAAGGATATTGGGTTTTGGATGCTTTTGATGGCAGGAAAAAGGGATAACTAGTCTGAATGTTTTGCTTTGTCTCGAATAAGGTTATTTTGTGGCATTGGTAAGAAAGCAATTAAAACTCTGCAGTGTATAAATTTGCTTTTAATAAACAGAAAAGCTGCACATAAAACTGAAGAAAAAACAATTCACTGCATGCAAAGTATCACAAAATATGCATACAATATACACATGCCTAAACTATCTATCCTTCCTAGCAAATTAGCATGGACAATGTATGCCAGTGTTTCTCAACTCCAGTCCTCAAGGCGCCCCATCAGGTCATGTTTTCAGGTTCTCCATTATTTTGCACAGGTGATTTGATCAGTTTCACTTCCTTAGTAATTACCACAGCCCTTTCATGTGATGGAAATACTGAAAACATGACCTGTTGGCGTGCCTTGAGGACTGGAGTTGAGAAACACTGATGTATGCAAAGAGTATACTAAACGGCTATTTAACTTGGTTCTTCCTTTGATGGAGTCTACTTATGGTTCCTTGCTTCTCAGAGTCCTGTAAACCAGTGGTCATCAACCCTGTCCTCAGGGCCCACCAACAGGCCAGGTTTGCAAGATAACTGAAATACATCACAGGTGATATCATTTGATGCTCAGTGATTGCAGTATTATAGTCTGCATCTACCCAAGGTAATACATAAAACCTGGCCTGTTAGTGGGCCCTGAAGACAGGGTTGATGACCACTGCTGTAAACAACTGTTCCTTTGTCTTCCAATGCATGGCTTGTTCAAGTCCTTTCCCCTCCCTCCACTTTCTGCCTACATAATTTCTTAGAGAAGGCCTAGCTCCCAAAAACAACACCTGTAACTAAAATTGAACAATTCACTTATCTATGCTATAAAAATCTGCAAAATACCCATAGCAAAACACAATGGAAGGATCCTTGGGAGGAGTTTCAACGACAGTTCATAAAAAGGAAGTGTGTTGTAAAATCAATCACAGACATTGTAAATGAGGAACATCATGCAGGTTTAAGCATGAAAGCGTTAGATGCAGGGGATCAAGCCACCTGTTGCCACAGACAGGGATCCAGGTTTAGAATGAATGGCATTCAGTCCTCTGGAAAATGGATTGACTCCAGTGAGGCTAAGCGAGAAGCTGGCTTAGCTAAATGAATATCTGGACAGGAACGGGTTTAGAATTACTAGTTCATCCAGCAGTTGGTGTATTGGGGAGAGGTATTTGTTATGGGCTCTCCAACACCCACAGATGGTGAGAGACAAGTTTGCAAAGGAGGTCAGCTTGGACAGAATGAGGGGGTTGTATATGCCTCCTTTCATTCCTGATTTCTGGGGTTCTCCTCATTCAAAAGAAAGAAACGAATGATGGTATTGATGAAGATTTTAGCAAGGTAGTCTATGCCTTGGAAAATGCAAAACATGGCAAAATCGCATCACGATTTTGCTGCGGTTTGCGGGCGGCGGTCAAATCGCTCCTATCCTGACCGTGAATCTTCCATGTTCAGGGGAGAAAGGTTGAGGGAGGTTGAACCTGAGCTAACCGCAGCAGCTTCTAAACTTTTGTAAATCCCTACATTATGTGCGCATGAACATATAGGCTTTTATGGAGTTGCGTTTAGGACCTAAATTCAAGTTTAGAAGCCGTAGTGTACATGAGCCCTTAACCACTTCTGGACCACCACTGTCGTTATATGTCGGTACTTTGAAGAGGAATATCTTTGTCATGGCAGCAGCTAACTAATAATAATTCTAGTCCTAGACCTCCTCTGTAACTCAAGACATGCAACCTGTAGAATTTTTTAAATGTCACCTATGGAGATTTTTAAAGGTAAAAGTTTGTTGCCATTCCACGAACAGGTGCAATTTTGAAGTGTGACATGTTGGATATCAATTTACTCGGCGTATCATTATCTTTCACAAAAGTAAAAAAAAATTGGGCCAACTTTACTGTTGTCTTATTTTTTAATTAAAAAAATTGTATTTTTTCCAAAAAACGTGCACTTGTAAGACCGCTGCGCAAATATGGTGTGACAGAAAGTATTGCAACAGCTGCCATTTTATTCTCTACGGTGTTAGAAAAAAAATGTATAATGTTTGGGGGTTCTAAGTAATATTCTAGCAAAAAAAAAATGTTTTTAACTTATAAACAACAAATCTCAGAAAGAGGCTCGGTCCTTAGGTGGTTAAACTTTTGCACAGTACTGTATAAATAATGATATTATTAATATTACCTTATGTTATTTGTTTTATTATTATTTCAATGTTGTTATTTTATCAGGATTAAATTTTATGCTAATTATTTCTTATTAGTTATTTTAATTTTCATTATTTCATGCTCCGGCATTTTTATTTCACCAATAAAGATTTTCTTAATTTAAGGCTCAAGGTGTTTTGAGTGTTATTGTCAAGAAAAAAGCAGCACTATTAGTCAAACAACTGCTTTGTACAGAGCAGTTACTTGCTGATTGGAGGGGGAGAACATAGATATAGCCTTATTGTTGAGCTGCTATTCCTTCCTTTATTATTCTATTAAAACCATGACTCTCCAGCTGTGTTTGCAGTGGAGGTAAGTAAAAAGTCAGGATGTTGTATCTGGCAAGCATACCTAGATTAGAAACCGGCTTGAAAAGAATTACACATATTTGTGTGAGCTGGTACGACAATTTATATATGTGCATTTCAACTTTTATTTTACAGTTCAATTTTTGGCTGCATTTATAATGAAAAGCTTTCAGAAATCTATTATAACTGAAAACATAAAAAAATAAAATAAACTGAAATCATGGAGTGTTTTTTTTTTCTAAACATGCTTTTGGTCAATAAAGTCACTGAATAATTATGCCCATCCTAGCACTAAAAAGTATTTTGCATATAGTTAAACAGTATATCACATGTAAAGCTGAATTCCAGGCAGGCATAAAATGCACATATTAACACAGCTCTGTATTCACTAATACAAAGCATTATTATTATTATTTAGGATTTATATACCGCCAACAGTTTGCCCACTACTTTACAACACAAGGGCAGACAGTACAGTTACAATACAAGTCAATGCAGGAGGAATCAAAGGGCCCTGCTTATTAGAGCTTATCATCTGAAAGAGAGGGTCAAGTGATACAAAAAGGTAATAACTGTAGGCAATGGACTGATGGAAAAGATAAAACTACAGTTGTTAGGTGGCAGCATTATAGGCTTCTCATAAGGGAAGGGTTTTCAGGTATTGCCTAAAAGTGAACAGAATAGGAGATATGCAGATAGTATTGGTTAGGGAGTTCCAGAGTTTGGGATAGGCCAGGGAGAAGTCCTGGAGGCAAGCATGGAGGGTTGACAAGAGAGCTAGAGGGCAGGAATGAAGCAAACGATTTGGTTGGTATTTTGAAATCAGACTAGTGATGTAGATGGGGGCAGAGTTGTTGCTGGCTTCGTAAGTTGTCATTATTGTTTTGAATTTAATGAGTGGGAGCCAGAGAGGGGCAGCAGACACTGAACGGCTAGTAAGGTGGATGAGTCTGGCAGCAGCATTCATGATGGACTGAAGGGGGAATTGCCAATGTAAAGGTAATCTGGTGAGGAAGGAGTTGCAGTAGTTGAAGCAAGGAATAACTAGGGAGTGAATTAGAAGCTTTGTGGTGTCATTGGTAAGGAAGTGACGAAGATGTTGAGGAAGTTGAGTCGGCAAGCTTTGGACAGTTTAAAACAACAAAATTTGCGCCAAAGGAAAATAATTGGTGGCAATATATATATATATATATATATATATATATATATATACAAACTCAAATGTATAATATTAGCTACAGTGTGAATTCAATCATTCAATCCCGTGATAAAGTGCTTGTGCTCTATGAACAATATTCCAGTGCTTGACTCCAACTGTTCTCAAGGTGCCCCACATAGATGTACACTCCCCGCACTGTATGACCACCTATCTCTATTGTGGTCAGCTGCGCTTTTAGAAGGATAATCCTCTTGATGATGTTAATACATATGGGACCCTGTGGTATTGCTTACTCAGAAGGTGGTTTGGTCAATGGGCACCATGAAATGTGAGTGTAAATCTTTTACCTTTTCTTGACAAATACATTTTGTATTGTTGGTTTTACGCTATGAGTCCGTCTTCTCCTGCAAACCAGCTTCTGAGCACAAGCACTTTACTGGCCTGCTGGGAGAGCCTATTTATTTGATGGGGGTAAGTTGATTGGGGCTGTGCCACCTGGACGGCTGCCATCGGGCTGCTAGGCCAGAGCCTGAGGCCTATCCAGGGGACATTTGGTTGCTAGGCTATCTGAAGGCCTATCCAGAAGCAAGAGAGAACAGCATAGGATTGGGATTGCGGCTGGCAGTCTAACCAGAAGTGATGGTTCTGCCGGCCGGAAAAGATGTCATGGGCGGGGGTTAGAGGGGAAGCTGTCGCCACTAAGGGACCACCCACCTTATTACCAGGGACCACAGTGAGTAGCTGAAGCAAGTACCGGAGCAATATTCTCACCAACCGGGATTGTGAAGAAATGGGAAATTTCAGCAAGTGTCAAACCAGGGACCCAGCCAATGGAGGTGACACTTGCAGTGCAGCCTTGTGTGTCAAGCCAGGGACCGAGCAGGCCAGTGGGGTGATGCTTGAGGAGTATCTGTGAGTGCCAAGCTAGGGACCCAGAACGGAAGCAGGGGTAACCCTTCAGGAAGATACTGAGTGAGAAGGTTGGAAGAGCTCAGGAGATCCAGTGGCAGTGGATGAGCAAGTCTGGGAGCTCAGTGGAGTGAAGGCCTACAAGAAGTGATTGTAGAGGAAGTAAAGGAGTTTGTTACAACTTGTGTTAGAAACTGTAATAATACTTGCATAGGAAACAGCGCTCCTACACATGTAGATGTGGTGTCCAGCTGCGGGCCTTTCCCTGCATGGCTGTCTACCTATAGAAGTCTTGGAGTCTTCTAATTACCATTGCAACTACTTAAGGGTGTCCTGGCCCTACACCCTCTCTCCTGCAGTTCTGTTAAAGAGAAAATAAATCTCTTTGCATTCAAAAAGTGTCTGGTGCCCATGAATCTACCTTGCATTATACCCACTATGCCTTTTAACCCACTCTACACAGAAGGATGTCAGCTGTCTGTAACTCTGGAGGTGCTCATTAGACCAAAGGGGACCGGGACCTTGCTACATAGATATAACAAAACAAAACAATCCCATAATAAACACCTTTTTACCCCTTTTTTATAAGTGATTACATTCTGTTCCCTGTGTTCTTAGCTGCATAAGAGGTGGGGATTGAAGAAGCAACAGTACACTGATCTTCCCATTGTACAGTTGGATCATGTCAGGACAAGTCTGATCATTGGAGGAGAGCAGGCTGAGTTCCTAACACAGCCAGAAAGCAAACCACGCTGTGCTGTAATGCCTAGTGGGGTCAATTTTTATTAGGAAAGCAGAGGGACTGGCAGGGTCACCAGGGATTTCACACAAAGGAAGCAGTACAAAGAGAACAGGATACTTTTTCATACAACTACATTGTACAGCAGGCACATGAAATGAATATGAAATGTTGGGGTAACAAACACTTTAAGTCCTTTGAATATACAAGTCTATATCTCAATGTATTGCCGGGAATGAAAGATACTGGAAGGTGTTCGTTAAAAATCCTTGTCAAAGTTTTTCTGACACTCCAGGTACTAGGGAATGGCTACATTAGTACATGTGATATGCTTCTCCCCTCTGTTCAATTGTACCATGTTTTTGCTTCACCTTATGGATGTTTAATGAAATCCCAGTTGTGACAGGAGTCACTTTGGGTGGAAAGTTTGTGGAACTCAGCTTACCTTAGAGAGCTTAGGAGACTCCGTGTCCAGCTCCCCTGGCCCATCTTATGTGTAAATTATCCTGCGCCCATTAGGGGCACAGGGTGACTGAGAACCCCACTATGATCTGTGCTATTTAGACACACTGTACAGTCACACTGGAATGTTGTATATTTGTATATATTGTGTGTTGTCTCATGCTGTTGTGGACTCTTTGCTGTGATCATTTGGGGGTGTGGCTGAATTTCAATGTTCTATTGTGTCTGTCTGCCTTGGATATTATGGGATGTGTATGTAGATTAGCTGTGAGATTGGTGGGAGCGAAACCCTCCAACAGCTCTCACTGCTGATAAGACTGTTACTGATGAGAGATTTGAATACACCTGACCTGTGTGTCTCTTGTGATTGGACAGTTTAGCCCGCCCTGAATTGAAGAGTGAAGGAGTGTCTCTGAGTTATATCTCTGTTGTAACATGCGCTTAAATAAAGGTTTTTGATGTTGTTTTTCACCCTACATAGGTTGGTGACTGGGTGGGCTAAAAGGTCTTGGATAGTGCTTGGATAGTGCTGGTTCTGGACAAAGGAAACATTTACGAATGACATAATCCTGTTGAGGACAAGGGTTCGCCACACAAGTCTAGATAGTTACAAACTTTCAAAGCACATTTTGGAGAGAAAGGACAACTGATTCACAAAAGGCATGCAAGAGGCCATCTACATCAAACTGCAACAACAATCCCTGAACAGTGGTGGGGCCTTTATCATCATCTGTCTTCTACATATAATGCTGTTTTAACATCTCTACCCCAGTGATCTGACAACAGTTCATACCTTCAGCCGTGTGAATAGAGGAATTAAAGCAAACCTCCACCCTGTTAAAACCAGATATCCGCTCCCACTTCTGATTAAGATCGCTGCATTGTTTTTCGGCGATCTATGAAACTTCTGGGCCCCGCCTCCCCCCCCCACTTCTTTCTTAGAGACACACAGGTCCCAGAAGACAGCGAGGCCATTCAGAAAGCACAATGCGACTTGCACATGCGCAGTAGGAAACAGGCTGTGAAGCCGAAAGGCTTCACTTCCTATTTCCCTTAGTGAAGATCCCGGTGCCAGCAAATGGAGTCGATAGATGGATTGGCTTTAGGTGCCGACATTGTGGGCTCCCTGGACAGGTAAGTGTCCTTATATTAAAATTCAGCAGCTACAGTGTTTGTAGCGGTTGACTTTTAATTTTTTTCCCCCAGGCTGGAACTCCACTTTAACACATATGCAGAGCCGGTGCTACCACTAGGCAAACAAGGCAGGGAGCAGCCATGGCCAAAGGAACTCTGGGAACCCAAAGGTACGGGGGGACTTTGGGATTCTGATTTAAGGAGAGCGGACTCTTGGGTCCCTGACGTAAGGGTGGAGCAACTTTGTGGACCCTAATGAAAGGGTAAACTCTGATGTAAGGGGGTCAAGCCCAGGCCTAAAGCTGTGTTAGGGGCCCCAAAATTTCTGATGGCTGCTCTGTTCCCCACACTGTGCGCCGATGTTCTGCATACTGCTGAGGATTAGAAGATGTTAGCTGGAGACAAAGCTGCCTGCTGCAAACTTCAACAAATCCGTGAAGAAGAGGTATCCAGCCAATGAGGTGCTGCACACAACATCACTTCCTCCCAGATCCCTGCATTTGGAGCCTTTATTTATTTTATTTTTTTGGGGGGGTGCAAGTAACTGGTCTTGCCTAGGGCGCAAAATGGAGCAGAAAAAAATCAGGTCTCTTGCACTACCAGGAAGAGCTGCGCTGTGTGGAAGGATGTGTTAACCACTTAACAACTGCTCATTGCCGATTAATGGCTTCAGGGCAGTTGTTTAACTCTGAGAGGCCGTTAATTAACGGCCTCCCAGAATTCTGCACACGAGATCATCATGGATCACGGTAAACAGCCGCTCGTCGCGGCCATTTACCACGTGATCGCTCCGTCAAATGACGGAGTGATCACTTGTAAACAAACCGGCGTCATGGTATGACGCCGGTTCCTCCCTCCCCCTCTCTGTACCGATCGGTACAGCGGAGGGGAAAGAGATCGGTGTTAGCAGCGCTGTGGGCTGCACCTGCCAATACTCTGCAATACCCTGCAATACTCTGCAGTACCCTGCCATTACTCTGCAGTACACCCCATTACTCTGCAGTACCCTGCCATTACTCTGCAGTACCCCCCATTACTCTGCAGTACCCTGCCATTACTCTGCAATACCCTGCCATTACTCTGCAGTACCCTGCCATTACTCTGCAGTACCCTGCCATTACTCTGCAGTACCCCCCAATACTCTGCAGTACCCTGCCATTACTCTGCAGTACCCCCAATACTCTGCAGTACCCTGCCATTACTCTGCAGTACCCCCCAATACTCTGCAGTACCCTGCCATTACTCTGCAATACCCCCAATACTCTGCAATACCCCCCAATACTCTGCAATACCCCCAATACTCTGCAATACCCGCCAATACCTGCCAATACCCCGCCAATACCCCGCCAATACTCTGCAATACCCTGCCATAAATTGCCATACCCAGCCATACTTGGAGATACCCTGCAATACCCAGCCATACTCGGAGATACCCAGCCATACTCGGTGATACCCTGCAATACCCAGCCATAGACGCTCCCCCACCCCTCACCGCCCTCCGGTGCTTCTACCAACTCGCCAATACGATCAAAGCCAGAATCTTTTTTTATTTTTTTTATTTCAGGCTTCCCAGCCTAGAGGTGAGATGTGGGGTCATACTGACCCCCAGATTTCACTGTAAAGAGGACCTGTCATCCCATATTCCTATTACAAGGGATGTTTACATTCCTTGTAATAGGAATAAAAGTGATCAAAAATTTATTTTTGGGGAACAAAAATTTCAAAATAAAATAAATAAAGTAAAATGAACAATACATTTTTTTTTTTTAAAGCGCCCCTGTCCCCATGTGCTCGCATGCAGAAGCGAACGCATACGTAAGCCCCGCCCACATATGAAAACGGTGTTAAAACCACACATGTGAGGTATCGCCGCGAACGTTAGAGCGAGAGCAATAATTCTAGCCCTAGATCTCCTCTGTATCTCAAAACATGTAACCAGTAAAAAAAAAATTAAGCGTCGCCTATGGGGATTTTTAAGGAGCGACGTTTGGCGCCATTCCACGGGCATGTGCAATTTTGAAGAGTGACATGTTCGATATCTATTTACTCAGCATAACTTCATCTTTCACTTTATGCAAAAATTGGGCTAACTTTACTGTTTTGTTTTTTTAAGCACAAAACTGTTTTTCCCCTAAAAAAAGCGTTAGAAAATTGCTGCGCAAATACCGTGTGAGATACAAATTTGCAATGACCACCATTGTATTCTCCAGGGTCTTTGCTAAAAAAAAATATATAATGTTTTGGGGTTCTGTGTAATTTTCTAGCAAATAAATGATGATTTTTACATGTAGGAGAGAAATGTCAGAATTGTCCTGGGTGCTCCAAAACGCCTGATGGCGCTCCCTGCATTTTGGGCCTCTGTATGTGGCCACGCTGTGTAAAAGTCTCACACATGTGGTATCGCCGTACTCGGGAGTAATAGCAGAATGTGTTTTGGGGTGTAATTTGTGGTATGCATATGCTGTGTGTGAGAAATAACCTGATAATATGACAATTTTGTGGGAAAAAAAAGGAAAAAAATCTTGATTTTGCAAAGAATTGTGGGAAAAAATTACAACTTAAAAAAACTCATCATGCCTCTTACTAAATACCTTGGAATGTTTTCTTTCCAAAAAGGGGTCATTTGGGGGGTATTTGTACTTTTCTGGCATGTTAGGGTCTCAAGAATTGAAATAGGCCATCAGTACTTCAGGTGTGATCAATTTTCAGATATTGGCACCATAGCTTGTGGACTCTATAACTTTCACAAAGACCAAATAATATCCACCAATTTGTACTTGTTTTTAACAAAGATATGTAGTAGTATAAATTTTGGCCAAAATTTATGAAGAAAAAATTACTAATCTGCTAAATTTTATAACAGAAACGAAGAAAAATTCATTTTTTCACAGAATTTTCGGTCTTATATATATAAAAAATAATAAAAAACTGAGAGGTGATTAAATACCACCAAAAGAAAGCTCTATTTGTGTGAAAAAAAGTACAAAAATTTCATATGGGTACAGTGTTGCATGACTGAGTAATTGTCATTCAAAATGTGAGAGCACCAAAAGCTGAAAATTGGTCTGGTTATTAAGGGTGTTTAAGTGCCCAGTGGTCAAGTGGTTAATCTCAGAACTGAATAGACAAAAACAAAAATAGTTTGGAAGGTAAAATATCCTCTATATATTTATTGTATTTAGTTACTTACGGTACCTTGAATCCAGCTTTTGTTATTGCCTAATATTTATTATGCTAAGAATAATGTACAAAGTGTGTCAAGCCATTTCTTTTCCTAGCTGCCTGTCATACATGGGGAAAAGGTGAAATTTCATTGCCTGTTACTATGGGTTAACACACATCATTGCTCTTTGTGTTGCTTTATTTAATAAGACAGCAAATGCCAGACATATCAGGTTTGACAGTTCTTTCATATTGGTTTGTACTGCATGGTCCCCTCTTCTAGGATACTTGTATGCTAGATTTAGTTGTCCTTTATTTTTATTTTTTTTAATATGAACCGTGTAGGCACTCAGCCATTGATCTTTTTTTTCATGTAATAGCCTTGGCGTTCACATTTATGCACTACTTATTTAATGCATCATAACACCATATAATCAATGTCAGAAGCTCTCTCACCTTTCCTCTTCTCTTGCTCTCCCCCTTTAGTTCTCTTACCCTCTTCTTTCACTCCACTCTCTTTCCCTTTAATGCATTTGGATTGAGTTAACATCAAAGTGATATCTTGGCACAGACAGACAAGCATGGAAAAGCCAAAGCTGGAATGTGATTGGACAGCAGCACACAGGAGGTAAACAGAATACTTGATCCCTAGTACCAATAGCAATGACGGTAATCTGTGTAAATATAGGAAGGCTATAAAATTGCTCTTTCTCTCTCTCTCTCTCTCTCTCTCTCTCTCTCTCTCTCTATATATATATATATATATATATATTTGCTCTGTTTTTGCTCGGCAAGACAAATCTAATCAACAATGTAATTTTGGTGTAATTTGTTCAAAGATGAGGAAGATAGGCTGAAAGTGGAAATCATATATATATATATATATATATATATATATATATATATATATATATATATATATATATATATATATACTTGAGATGAGGTTCAGGTTTGCTGCTATCATGGATATTCACAGTGGATTCAGCAAAATTTTCAGTCCTGGGGAATGAAAGTATATGTGAACCCTTACCTTGCAAAACAACTCGTTCAGTTTAAAATAGGAATGGAAGGCTAAACGTTTCATATATATACAGTATATGTATGTGTAGCAAGTAGTGATGGACGAACTTCTGACGGGACGTTTTGCGAACGCGAACCGCGAACGTGGCCAAAAGTGTGGTTCGTGGCGGACCCCATTGACTTTAATGGCAGGCGAACCTTAAAAACCTGCAGGTCATATTTTCAGCCACAAAATACTTACTAGCTGTGCACACATAGTCCCACAACATGGACACTGACATAACAAAAGTATTAAGTGAATCTGGGATCGACAACGACAAGCATTCTTTTTTATCTGTGAAATTTTGACAATTCAGTAGCGCATGAAGGCCATGGAGGAGAGGCAAGGTCAGGCCAGGCTATGAAGGGGGTGCAGGAGATGATCAGTGCCACAGTCAGGGCAGCGCAGTCCTGTGCCAGTGTCCCAGTGTGCCAACCTGTGCTTGAGCCCCTCCCTCTGCCTGGCCCTTACCCCCACCTATGCAGGGCTCCACTGCGGTGGACCGGAGGTGCCAGTCCAGTGCTGATCCTCAGCCATGGTGCTGGCACTGCCTGCTGATTGGCTTCTCTGCTGCTATCTCCCTCACTGTCTGAAACCAGCACCGCGATAGAGACTGAGCACTGACAGCAACACCGTGATAGAGAGCACTGACACCAGCACCGAGATAGAGAACACTGGCACCAGCGCCGTGATAGAGAGCACTGAGACCACACCAGCACCGAGATAGAGAGCACTGACACCACACCAGCACCAAGATAGAGAGAGAGCACTGACACCAGCACTGTGATAGAGAGCACTGACACCACACCAGCACCATGATAGAGAGCACTGACACCACACCAGCACCGAGATAGAGAGAGAGCACTGACACCAGCACCGAAATAGAGAGAGAGCACTGACACCAGAACCGTGATAGAGAGCACTGACACCACACCAGCGCCGAGATAGAGAGCACTGACACCAGCACCGTAATAGAGAGCACTGAGACCACACCAGCACCGAGGTAGAGAGCACTGACCCCACACCAGTACTGAGATAGAAAGAGAGCACTGACACCAGCACCGTGATAGAGAGCAATAACACCACACCAGCACTGTGATAGAGAGCACTGACACCACACCAGCACCGAGATAGAGAGAGAGCACTGACACCAGCACCATGATAGAGAGCACTGACACCACACCAGCACCGTGATAGAGAGCACTGAGACCACACCAGCACCGTGTTAGAGAGCACTGACACCAGCACCAAGATAGAGAGCACTGACACCACACCAGCACCGAGATAGAGAGCACTGACACCAGCACTGATACTAGCAACTCACTGTGGGACCCAAAAATATGACACCGCTCAACCTCTTCCAACAGGAGGGTACGGGCATATAGTACGGTGTGCTTTTTTTGTACAAGGAAGTGAGCCAAAGGTAGAAAAAAGGTCCGTGTGCTAGATTATATAAATCGTTTATAGAGTTATGCATATACATGGTCTACTGGTCACATGTGTTGAATTCCTCCAAGATCCATGCCTCATTAATTTTTATAAATGTGAGGTAGTCAATACTGTCGTGAGCTAGGCGAGTGTGCTTATCGGTCACGATCCCCCCTGCTGCGCTGAACGCAATCTGGGACAGGACACTGGACGGGGGGCAAGCCAACAGTTCCATTGCAAATTGGGCAAGCTCTGGCCAGAGGTTAAGCCTGCCCACCCAGTAGTCCAGGGGTTCATCACTTCTCAGAGCGTCCACATCGGCCGTTAACCCGATATAGTCGGACACCTGTCGGTCTAGGCGTTCCCTGATGTTGGATCCGGATGAGACCTGTCGATGGGTCGGCTGAAAGAATGATCTCATATCAGAAGTGACCAACACATCTTCAAACCGCCCTCTTCTTGCAGGCGCTGTTGGATTGGTACCCGCAACTCTTTCTCTGGGAGTGGGAATTCCTCTGCCACCGCACGCAAAAGCAGAATGCAGCATTTCTCAAAGCAAGGCCTGTAAGTGCTCCATTCTGACAGCCCTCTGTGATGGTGGTAACATTTTCGCCATTTTGTGTTTGTACCGGGGGTCTAAGTACGTTGCTACCCAGTACTGGTCCTTGACCTTTATGCTTATTATACAGGGGTCCCTGTTAAAACACTGGAGCATGAAGGCCCCCATTTGCACTAAACTGGAAGCGGTGTGGTGGCCTGGCTCCTGCTCATCATCCAGGATAATGTCGTCCTCCTTATTCTCCTCTTCCCATCCACGGACAACAACAGGGATCCCAGAAAGGTTTAAAGCATGCTCTTCTTGCTCCTCCTCATCCGCCCCGGCACCATCCTCCTCTGACACCTCTTCAGACTCCTGTTGTTGACTTGTCTCAGATAGAGTAGCCCCCCCTGGGAATTCATCCAGCATCGCGACTTTCTCATCTTCCTGCTCCTGCTCCTCCACGGCTTGATCAATGACACGACACAATGCATGCTCCATAAAGAAGGCATAAGGTACGATGTCACTGATGGCGCCATGGCTGCGACTGACCAGTTTGGTGATCTCATCAAATGGCCGCAGAAGTCTGCATGCATCGCGCATGAGCAGCCACAGGCACGGTGAAAAAAAAAACAAGCTCCCAGAACCTGTTTTGCCGCAGAGTTCGTACATGTAGTCGTTAACTGCACATTTCTGCTGGAGCAGCCTATCAAGCATATAGAAGGTTGAGTTCCATCGCATCGGGCAATAGCAAATAAGACGTCTGACCGGCAGATTGTGTCACCGCTGAATGTCAGCAAGGCGAGCCATGGCCGTGTAAGATCTTCTGAAATGGGGTCGCTGCACGACCAAGTTTAAGACATGTGCCATGCATGGCGCGTGTGTAATTTTGCCCTGTTTCAATGCCCTAAGCAGATTGGCACTGTTGTCACACAGCACTTTACCAACTGTCAATTTGAGCTGTGTTAGCCACTGATCTGCCTGTAAACGCAAAGCTGAAAGGAGTGCAGGGCCAGTGTGGCTCTTGGCTTCCAGGCACAACAGACGCAGCACAGCATGGCAACGTCTTACCTGGCATGTCGAATAGGTTCTGGGGATCTTGGGCGGCGCAGCAGAAGAGATGCTAGCAGCGGAAAAGGAGGAGTCAGCCAAGGAGGAGAGGGAAGAGCAGAAGAGGCAGGTCTGCATGCAATCCGTGGCGTTAAAACCATATCTACACGGGTGCCACGGGTTACATGCTTGACAGCCGTCAGAAGGTTCACCCAGTGGGCAGTAAAAGTTATATACCTTCCCTGCCCGTGTTTGCTAGACTACGTGTCTGTGGTCAGATGTATCTTGGCTCCGACACTGTGTGCCAGAGATACATTCACTTGCTGCTGAACATGGCCCTTTAGCTCTGGGATGCCCTTCTGTGAGAAATACTTCCTTCCTGGGACCTTCCATTGTGGTGTTTCAATGGAAACCAATTTTTGAAAGGCCTCCGAGTCCACCAGTTTATAAGGCAGTAGTTGGCGGGCTATCAGTTCTGACAAGCCAGCCGTCAACCGTTGGGCAAGAGGGTTATCCGGCGTCATCATTGTTTTACGCTCAAACATTTGGCCCACGGAAGCCTGCCTTTTTCCAGAAAAAAACGTGCATGATGGAAGGTGGAGTGGAGGACAATTCTTAGGAGAGAGGAGAAGGAGAAGTAGAAGAGGCTGGATGGGGAGAGCCTGGAGTGTGGCTTTGTGGGTTCTGTTGCTCCCATTGGGCTCGGTGATGGCAGCTCATGTGCCCTCTTAAGGTGGTCGTCCCTAGGTGAGTGTTGGGCTTACCACGACTTATGCGTTGACTGCAAAGGCTGCAGATGGCAACACTGCGGAGCCATGTGCCGGCGTCCTGGGAGCGCCAGATGTAACTGTACATGGTTGATGCCTCGCTCCTGATACATTAGCAGTCTGGTTGTCCCTCCTGTGCAATGTAAGTTCCGCCTGCTTCTCCTCCCTATCTGCTGGTCCATATCTCCCTCTAAACTCCCCTCCTCTTCCTCTCTTGTGGGCACCCACGTGACATCACTAGACACGTCATCATCAATGTCTCCTTCCCCACCGTTATAATTAGAGATCTTGGAGTAGGCAGCAACACCGGGGACCAACCTCCTTGGGCTGATCTGGGTACTGTCGTCAGACTGCTGAGTGGCGGTTGTTGCTACCTCCTCTTCCTGATCCAATTCCAATAATGGCTGCACATCGGCAATGTCTTGTGATGGATCGGAAAATAATTCCTGTGACTCAAGCGGAGGGTATATGGTGGTGGTGGTGTTGGTGGTAGTGTCTTTGGGGGTGCACACAGCAGAGAGTGAAGAAGAGGGTGCAGATCGAGAGGATGAGGAGGGTGCAGAAGAGTAAGGCTGAGTGAGCCACTCAACCAAGTCTGGTGCGTCCTTTGATGTAATCGAACGCACCTTCTGCAATTTGCCACTTTGGCTCAAGCCTGTTGCTCCTGCCCTACCCCTACCACCCCTGCGGAAGGGCCTGCCTCTTCCTCTGCCTGTCATTTTTTAAATGACCCTGTGAAAAAAGTCTCTAGAGAAGTGCAGCATATATGGAAGAAGGTATATAACACCCCGCTTCAATCTGTCGTTTTTGGGGGCCACTGGCTTATCACACCAGTTATAATACTTTTTTCTAATTGCGTTTTTCACTCTTTGTAGTATCGCTGCAGAACCGCTCAGCAGTCACAATGCTGCACAGTGGAAATGCACTATACTATGCTTTCTATATTTGAAAGTATTTTATACGTGTATTACACCTCTATATACTGCACACCAAATAGTACACCTATACCAGTCCTTAAAAGGACCTTTGTGGACCTAATAGTAGCTAGCTAGTAGCTAGTGAATTGCAGACTGTCCCTGCTCCAAAAACCAAACTGTCCCTCCCTACACTGAGAAATGACAGCTGCAGTGCACTATAATATGCTTTCTATATTTTAAAAAAAGTATATTATAAGTGTATTACAACCCTATATACTGTACACCTATACCAGTCCTTAAACAGCTGATATTAATTTGGACTGAAAGTTGTCAGAATTGTTTTTTAATTACTGATAGATTTCAGCTGGTATCTTGGCTTTCCATGCCTTTTTGCACCTCCCTTTCTTCATGTGTTCAATACTTTTTCACTGTGTCATTTAATTTTATTACACATAACTTAGTTTCTGAACTTGTTTTGGTTTATTTTTATGTAAGGATTGCATGAGTTGTTGTATATATACATACATTTGTTTTCTTTTTCAGTGATCACATGACCTCTGTTCTCAGCTGTATAGGGAGCTTAGAGATCTGGGGTGGAGACTACATGTCAGCAGGAGGCAGGGGAACAGCAGTACACTGATATTCCTAATGATTAGTTTTGCAGTGGGGCGTGTCAGCAGTAGGGATGAGCTTCGTGTTCGAGTCGAACGTACGTTCGACTCGAACATTGGCCGTTCGGCGAATTCCGAACGTTTTGGCCGTTCGCGTCAAAATTCGAGTGACGCGCGCGCGGACCACAATGCACTGCGTTGGCGCAGTGCATTGCTGCCCGATGATTGGCCAAGCATGCACTGTGACCCCGCATGCTTGGCCAATCGCAGCGCCGGCAGGGAGGAGAGCCATGATTGGCCACAGGCATCCTGCCTGTGGCCAATCATAGCTCAGGCTGTGTAGTGCACGCCCCACACTATATAAGGCCGCCTTTAAGGCGGCCTCCTGTAGTGTGTTACTTTGCATCTGAAGCAGTGGGTGTTCTGTGTACCTTCAACACAGTACACACCAATCGTTTTTGGCTGATTTCCTATCTTGCTGCTGTGTAGTGCTTGTTGTCTGTGCCCTGACTGCAGTATACACCACTATATTCACCTCACCTATATAGCTAGTGATCTAGCTTTAACCACTTAACAACTGCCCATTGCCGATTAACGGCTTCAGGGCGGTTGTTTAACTCAGAGAGGCCGTTAATTAACGGCCTCCCAGAATCCTGCTCTCGCGTGCCCCGAGGTGTGCGCACTCGAGAGCATCCGTGACCGCCGGGTCCTATCTCATAGCGGCCGTTTACCACGTGATTGCTCCGTCAAATGACGGAGTGATCACTTGGAAACAAACCGGCGTCATGTTATGACGCCTGTTCCTACCTCCCCTTTCTGTACCGATCGGTACAGCGGAGGGGAAAGAGATCGGTGTCAGCAGTGATGTGGGCTGCATCTGCAGTGCCCACATCGCTGCTCACCGAATTTAACCCCTCAATTCCCTGCCAATACTCTGCAATACCAGTGCATACTCTGCAGTACCCTGCCATTACTCTGCAGTACCCCGCCATTACTCTGCAGTACCCCGCCATTACTCTGCAGTGCAGTACCCCGCCATTACTCTGCAGTGCAGTACCCTGCCATTACTCTGCAGTGCAGTACCCTGCCATTACTCTGTAGTACCCCGCCATTACTCTGCAGTGCAGTACCCCGCCATTACTCTGCAGTGCAGTACCCTGCCATTACTCTGCAGTGCAGTACCCCGCCATTACTCTGCAGTACCCCGCCATTACTCTGCAGTGCAGTACCCCGCCATTACTCTGCAGTGCAGTACCCCGCCATTACTCTGCAGTGCAGTACCCTGCCATTACTCTGCAGTGCAGTACCCTGCTATTACTCTGTAGTACCCCGCCAATACTCTGTAATACCCTGCCATAAATTGCCATACCCAGCCATACTCAGAGATACCCAGCCATACTCGGTGATACCCTGAAATACCCAGCCATAGACGCCCCCCACCCCTCACCGCCCTCCGGTGCTTCTACCAACTCGCCAGTACGATCAAAGCCAGAATCTTTTTTTTATTTTTTATTTCAGGCTTCCCAGCCTAGAGGTGAGATGTGGGGTCATATTGACCCCCCAGATTTCACTGTAAAGAGGACCTGTCACCCCATATTCCTATTACAAGGGATGTTTACATTTCTTGTAATAGGAATAAAAGTGATCAAAAATATATTTTTGGGAAAAAAAATGTCAAACTAAAATAAATAAAGTAAAATGAACAATAAAAAAATAAAATAAAAATTAAAGCGCCCATGTCCCCATGTGCTCGCATGTGCCACACATGTGAGGTATCGCCGAGAATGTTAGAGCGAGAGCAATAATTCTAGTCCTAGACCTCCTCTGCAACTCAAAACATGTAACCAGTAAAAAAATATTTAAAGCGTCGCCTATGGGGATTTTTTAAGTAGCGACGTTTGGCGCCATTCCACGGGCATGTGCAATTTTGAAGAGTGACATGTTTGATATCTATTTACTCAGCATAACTTCATCTTTCACTTTATGCAAACATTGGGCTAACAAGTGGTTAATAATAGAGCTTGCAGTCAGTAGTGTTAGGAGTGCGTGCTGTCTGCGTGCTCTGTACCCAGTACATACTGCTATAATATAGGGCAGGCCCCTACTTTCAAACATCCAACTTACAAACATCTCCTACTTGCAAACGCAAGGAGACAGCAGCAAGTGAAATGAAAAAAGATGGACGACAAAACAAATTATACAGGGGTGATAACCCTTCCCTATGTTTTCCAAAAAGCTTAAAGATAGTTTTTTTGACTGGAGCTACACTTTAAAAATGTACCGGTTGAAAATGACAAACAGATTCAACTTAACACAACAAACCTACACAGTCCCTGTCTTGTTTGCACCGCCTGTATACTGCTGTTCTGAGTATATAGGGCCTGGGGGCCACACGCATTTCCTTTTTTTAATATGGGTACGGGGTTCCCCTTAATATGCGTACAAGACCCAAATAGGCTGGTAATGGGCAGGGAGGGCTACCCATGCCATGTTTCTCAATGATTTTCAACCATATTGCAGGAACCAGATATAACATTAAAACCGCAAGCAGTTTTAAATGGTGTTATTTCCGTTTAATGTCATTTTGTGCAGGGACTGTTCTAAACACGGGAAACACGTGGCACTTCACAGGCATACTACAGACACCCCGCAGGCACCATATTTAAAGGAATATTTCACTTTTTTTTTTCACTTTAATCGTCATTAAAATCAGTGCTCCCGCCAAAACGGTAGTTTTTAAAACTTTTTTTTGCAGTGACCCATGTCCCCTGAGGCAGGAGGCAGGTCGCCAAACCCTTTTTAGGACACTATCTTGCATATTAGCCGTTAAAATGAGCACTTTCCAATTCGAACGTTCGAGTCCCATAGACTTCAATGGGGTTCTAACGTTCGTACCGAACGCGGGGGTCGTTCGCAAGTTCTGGTGCGAACCGAACCGGGGGGTGTTCGGCTCATCCCTAGTCAGCAGAAGTCTGACCATTGGATTACAGGCAGGTTGTGCTTCCAAAAAGAGTGCAAGGAAGGAAACTAAACATACTGAAATAAATGTGCTTCTATGCCCTAATGTGGTCAGTTTGAAATAGGAAAGCAAAGGGACTGGCAGGATCACCAGGTATTTTACATAAAGGAAGTAATGCAAAAGAGAACAGGATACGTTTTCATACAAGTACATGGTAACAAAATACATATCAGAAATATAAAATGTTGGGGTAACACACTTTAATGCAGAAATTCAACAGACCGAATTAGTCTGGAGTTTGAATTTACAGTAGATCAGTTGGATTAGCAGAGCCAATGGGGGCTTTTGGATAAACCCTCGCTATAAAAGAAAGGGTGAGGTCACAGAAGTCATATTGACAACGTGCTTTACTTGTGATAGGGATAGCATAAGGGGTGCTGCTTACAAGCAGCATATGCTTACATAGTGCTTGTAGGCACCGGCAGGTCTGTGAAAGCAGATGTAAAGCCTTACTGAATGTCATGTAGAGAATTGGTGGGTGGGTGTATGCTGATATCCTTCATCCTCTTTACAGCCTGACTCTGTCCACATGCAGTGATAACAGAGTGCACCAAACGTTAAATTTACCATTAAAGTGTCACCAACCCTTCTATACCTTACTGTGCTTATCGTGTGACTTTCCTAAACACAGTGCCCCTTTAAGAGATTACCAATAATAATGTCAAAATATGTAAATAAAAGGTCCAGTGCTACTGGAAGGTGCAAAAATACAATATATAAATATCCATATATTAATATACACTTTAAATCCAAAAAAGAAAAACTTTTTTTTTTTTTTTAAATATAAGTATCCAAAAGCAATCCTAAAACCACGAAATGTTGAAACATCAAATGGGCTTATCTCTTCCACCATAAATTTATTGAATGCACGCCTACAAATTTTGACCCCTGAATAAGGAAGGTTAAAAGCTTTTTCCAATATAGTTTCAATCAGAGTGTGTCTAGATACAGTACTTCTCCTTCACTTTCCACCAGCAAAAAACTGTACTTTTTTTTATTGCATATGTTTTTAACCGATTGCACAATGATTTTATTTGGAACTCTTCTTGGTTTGTGGCTCAGAACTTAGCCACAAACCAAAAAGAGTTCCAAATAAAATTACATCATTGTGCAGTCGGTATAGGTTAAAAACATGGCATAAAAAAAAAAAAAAAGAAAGCACAGCTCACTCATATTTATTTGTGCCGACCAGTGCAGACAGCTTTGTTTTTTTAGGAGGTTTGTTTCGCACATATGTTTTTTTTACTTTTATTCTATATTTAAATAAAAAAGTTTCTTTGCTTTTTGGAGTTGAACTGTGTATTAATATATGGATATATACCTTCCAGTAGCACTGGACCTTTTGTTTACTGTACATATTATACGTAATTCCTAATTTTTGCTGGCTGCAATTGTGCAATGTGCATCAGAAAAACTGCTTAAAGTTTCCTTTGGAAGAGCCTGTGATTGGGTAATTTACAGGCAATGTGAGAGAAAGAGGAAGAGAATTGTCACTGCATAACTCAAAGTGCCCAAACAGTATAACCAGCTGTAATTTTAATGAAGGCTATAGAAAAAAAAATATATAATGTATCTTCATCTTCCAAATTATATATGTATTAAATTATATATAACTTACAGTACATATACAGCGGCAAAGTGTCACTGCTGCACAGGATCACGTACCTAGTAAGTGATCCTGATCTTTCTAGGTAGGGGCCGGTGGCCCACTCCCGCTGTGATTATTCACAGCGCAAGCTGATCGGCAGGCACCACAAACTCAACGTCTGCTGACACCCGCCAACCCTTTGGTATAAATAAATTTGTGTCCTTTTTTCCCACAAATTTTCTTTTTTTTGCGCTATAAAGAAAAAAAGACTGACAATTGTGAAAAAAACACAATATTTTTTACTTTCTGCTATAAAACCTATCCAATAAAAAAAATAAAAAATCAAAGTTCCTCATTAACCACTTAGGCCTCCGGACCTTTTGGCTGGCCAAAGACCAGAACGTTTTTTGCGATTCGGGACTTTAACCACTTCAGCCCCGGGCCATTTTGCTGGTCAAAGACCAGACCACTTTTTGCGATTCGGCACTGCGTCACTCTAACTGACAATTGCGCGGTCATGCGACGTGGTTCCCAAACAAAATTGATGTTCTTTTTTTCCCACAAATAGAGCTTTCTTTTGGTGGTATTTAATCACCCCTGCGGTTTTTATTTTTTGCGCTATAAACAAAAATAGAGCGACAATTTTGAAAAAAATGCATTATTTTTTACTTTTTGTTATAATAAATATCCCCCAAAAATATATAAAAAAACATTTTTCCCTCAGTTTAGGCCGATACGTATTCTTCTACATATTTTTGGCAAAAAAATCGCAATAAGCGATTATAGATTGGTTTGCGCAAAAGTTATAACGTTTACAAAATAGGGGATAGTTTTATGGCATTTTTATTAATATTTTTTTTTTACTAGTAATGGCGGGGATCAGCGATTTTTACTGTGACTGCGACATTATGGCGGACACATCGGACATTTTTGACACATTTTTGGGACCATTGTCATTTATACAGCAATCATTGCTATATAAATGCAGTAATTCCTGTGTAAATGACACAGGCAGTGAAGGGGTTAACCAGTGGGTGGCAGTGTAGGGGTTAAGTGTTCCTAGGGGTGTGTTACTAACTGTGGGGTGCTGGGCTTTAATTTAGTGAACACTGATCTCTGCTCCAATCACATGGAGCAGAGATCAGCATCACTAGTTGCTAGGCAGAACGGGGAAATGCTGTTTACAACTGCATTTCCTCGTTCAGCCGCCCCGTGAGACAATCGCGGGTATGCCCGCGGCGATCAAGTCCGCGGGACCCGCGACCGGACTCACAGGGGTCCCGACTAGTACGCGAGCCAACGTACATCGGCACGCGCTGGTCGGGAACTGGTTAACTGACAAACAAAACAAAATTTACGTATTTTTTTCCCCACAAATAGAGCTTTCTTTTGGTGGTATTTGATCATCTCTGTGGTTTTTATTTTTTCCACTATAAACAAAAAAATAGCGTCAATTTTGAAAAAAACGATCCCTCTGTACTGAAGGATCAGCGGGTGCAGTCAGACATTGAGTCTGCGGTACCCACCGATCAGCTCTCGCTGTGTAAAATCACAGCAGGAGCGGGCAAGCAGCAGTGTGCATACACACCCCAGACCCAAAAGTGATCACTAGGTACGTGATCTGGCGCAGCTGTGCCACTTTTCTGCGATATATATCTAAGTTATATGGTCAGCAAGTGGTTAAACATGAGGACACCAAGGATCAGTTCACTGCTGGGCATTAGGGAGCGTCATCTTCTGGGGAAGCAGAGGATCAGGTAAGTAAAAGTGCTTTTCCTGTCCCATAGACAGAAACAAGCATTTAGCCTTTGCTGTGTGATCGCAGCCCCACTGCAAGTGAGGACTTGTAGAGTTGGACTTCCAACTGGCCAGGTCCGTATATTCCTGCATTCCTCCTTGGCTATGAGCTCATGATCACTTCAGTGACTATGGACGTATAGCAGAATTGTTCAGCAGATGCTGCTAAACAAACTGATAGCTCTGATTAGAGGCTGATAAGCCACTGATTAGAGCTATTTACTTAAAATGTGACCCTCCCCCTTGCCGCCGCTTTTTCTGCCACTACGCCCCCCGCCCCTCCACCTACCTTTGCTGTCACCGAAATTCCCCCACCACCACACTAACTCTCCCCTATCCTATCTTCACCTCCCAATAGTGGTGGCCCGTCCATAAAAAAACATAGAAATAAAAAGTAAAAAAATGTCCTTTAAGTGCACTGTGTTCGGGCGCTGGACACAGTGCACTATGGTAAACACCATGTCACTGCAATCACGAGGTTGCAGACAAAGCACTTTATTTGCAGGGTTTTGCCCTGTTTATGAGGAGGGGTAGGGGCAGAGGGGGAACAGCGCGCCACTGGAGAAGATATGAAATGAGTTCTGAAGCCAGCAGAAGAACGCAAGTACTGAAGTGTGCTCCATTGTGTCCCCCCATATTGTGCCCGACAGTCTGTCCCCTACCCCATGTAATGTGCCATGTCCCTGTCCCATGTAATGTCCTGTCATATGCTCTGCCCCATGTAATGTGCCCTGTCATGTCCCCTGTCCAATGTAATGTCCCCTGTCATGTGCCCTGTCCCATGTAATATGCCCTGTCCCATGTAATGTCCCCTATAATGTCCCCTGTCATGTGCCCTGTCCCATGTAATGTCCCCTGTCCTGTGCCCTGTCCCATGTAATGTCCCCTGTCATGTGCCCTGTCCCATGTAATGTCCCATGTAATGTGCCATGTAATGTGCCCTGTCCCATGTAATGTGCCCCGTCCCATGTAATGTGCCCTGTCATGTGCTCTGCCCGATGTAATGTGCACTGTCCCATGTAATGTGCCCTGTCATGTGCTCTGCCCCATGTAATGTCCCCTGTCCCATGTAATGTCCTCTGTCATGTGCCCTGTCCCATGTCATGTCCCCTGTCCCATGTCATGTGCCATGTAATGTCCCCTGCCCTATGTAATGTCCCCTGTCCTGTCCCCTGTCATGTGCCCCATGTAATGTGCCCCATTCCATGTAATGTGCCCCATCCCATGTGCTTTGCCCCATCCCATGTGCTTTGCCCCATGTAATGTGCTCTGCCCCATGTAATGTCCACTGTCATGTCCCCTGTCCCATGTAATAGCCCCTGTCCCATGTCATGTCCCCTGTCCCATCTAAGGTCCCCTGTTCCATCTAATGTCCCCTGTCATGTGCTCTGGCCCATGTAATGTCCCCTGTCCCATGTAATGTCCCCTTTCCCATGTAATGTCCCCTGTAATGTGGTCTGCTCCACGTAATGTCCCCTGTCCCATGTAATGTCCCCTGTCCCATGTAATAGCCCCTGTCCCATGTCATGTCCCCTGTCCCATCTAAGGTCCCTTGTTCCATCTAATGTCCCCTGTCATGTGCTCTGGCCCATGTAATGTCCCCTGTCCCATGTAATGTCCCCTGTAATGTGGTCTGCTCCACGTAATGTCCCCTGTCCCATGTAATGTCCCCTGTCCCATGTAATGTCCCCTGTCCCATGCTCTGCCCCATGTGATGTCCTCTGAATGGATCAGATCTGCAGGAAAAGAAAGCACAAGCTTTACATTAAATAGGTACATTTTAATGTTTATTCTTTTATTTAATGCTATTTCTACAAAAAAATTTTGTTATCAACAGCTCGCTGATCATACCAATGTTCTGTGAGCTGTAGATGTGAACATTTCAGGGGTTCCTCGAAATCTCAAACTTTTTGCCAGGGGCTCCTCAAAGGTAAAAAGGTTGAGAAACACTGCGATAGACTCTAAAGCCCCGTACACACGAGAGGACTTATGTCCGACAGACTTCCGAAGGAGTTCCGTCGGAGTTCTGCCGGAGTTCCGACGGAGTTCTGACGGACTTTTCGGCGGAGCGGACTTGGCCACACACAATCACACTAAACTCCGACGGATTCGAACGTGATGACGTACGACTGGATTCGAATACGGAAGTTCATAGCCAGTAGCCAATAGCTGCCCTAGCGTCGGTTTTAGTCCGTCGGAATAGCACACACACGAGCGGAGTTTTCGAAGGGACCCGGGTCCGGCGGGGTTCCGTCGGGAAAATTTGAAGCATGTTCCATATTCTAAAGTCCTTCGGACTTTGGCGAGTCAAAAGTCCGTTGCAGCCCACACACGATCGAATAGTCTGACGGACTCAGTCCGTCGGACTTTGGACGTTGAAAAGTCCGCTCGTGTGTACGCGGCTTAATGAGTTCCAGGTATGAGACAGGATTTCTTGGCTCGAACCCGGAACACAGTGCAGCATGCTGTATATAGCCTCAGCTAAATACAGTGTATACAGCACATCCAGCGGCCTCACGTTAGTGAGGGTCATAGTTCGTTTGGGCCAGCTTGGCCCAAACAAGCTATGTAAAGTGTATCAGAAACGGAAGTTCAGCTTTAAGTTATTTGAATTGCAGTGCTGGAGTATGTTATTTTATGTTCCTTGCCTCCATTCGCAGATCTGTATTTGAATCTGTCCACAGCAAACTCTTCAGTTGTCAACACCTTAGCTACTTTTTTCTATCTATAGATCAGAACTCTTAGCTTGGGGTGATTAGAGAGTACTAGGCAGTTGGTGTTGACAGTCCATTCATAAGCTACCTTTTTTCACTGTATCCTTTGAATGAAAAACAGTATAACAACACAGTGCACTCAAAACACCGCACACCCTCATTCCAGATGCACCCTAATCCCCTGCCATATCCCCATACACCTAATTATTTTAAGAATAACAGAGCTTTAACCTTTAGGCATTCTTTGGCAAAAATTGTTAAGCAACAGGACAGAATGTAAATGTGACCAGGTAGAATGGGCTAAACTGTGGAAACATAAACAAGCTAGGTGTTTGGCTACAAATGGCCATTGGCTATTCAAACTTATTGTCTCAGAGACACTTAAGAAAAACATTACCAGCAGTACAACAGTTTGTGAGGAGATTGAAGAGGGAAGAAAGCTAAGGCAACGGTTTTGTTACACTAAAAATTGAAAGCATACTTTCCCAGATATACTTGCGGGGCATTAATTGGACAGTGGTTCCTGACAAACTGGTCCAGTTCTTGTTCCGCTTCTTCTCCAAATAGGATACCCAGATACCTGTCTTTTTGAGCCATCCGCCATGTTGTGTCACTCACAGATTCTCTGGGCCTGAGGCGCACCCACCCTCTTCAAAGTACTCACATATTCCCAGCCAAAGGCCTGTTTTCCAGAATATGTTCACACAAAATGCCTTTTCAAAGATTTAGTGTAGAACAACTGACATAAATAAGACACTGGTATAATGAAACTACTTCTCTTCACAGTGCATAGTAGAACTGTTTCATTAATACAACTTTGTGAATAGCAGCCACCTTCGAAAGCACTCTGCTAAGAGCTCCTCAACCATGGGTCCTCTCTTGGGATCTATTGCTGGGCCCAGACCCAGAAGGCCTACAAACCTGCAAGAAGTAGGTCAGGGGCAGGTGATAGGGGTGCCCCCCCTTATCTTTGATCCTGATCTCAAGCCTCCTGTCTGTCCAAATCAGGGAACTCTCTCTCTTGCAGAGATCACAGATCTACATGATGTTGGTTAGGGATGACCTATTCCGATTTTCCCTTCTCCTCAAGGCTCCACCCACAGCTGATAATAAAGGATATAGACCCAATAACATTGGGGGAGGGGGGTTATCTCTAAATGGGCACTACACCCACCAACACAATTAACCAACAGCAATGTGGTAGTTAAAGAATGCACGAACACAGATTCTCTACAGTATAAATTCTGATACATTTGTGAAAAACGATTAAACAGAGTGAGCTGTTAATGCAAGCAATATTGTGTATATGCAAGTCAGTTTAGTTTTTTTTGGTTTGTTTTTTTTAACAGCAAACCTTTAATAAGATTTTCCCTCTAGAGCAGTGGTCTCTAAACTATGGCCCAGGGGCCAGATGCAGCCCTGTGCTTGCCTTGATCCAGCCCTTGAGTTATTATTACCCCTACTGTCAGCAACAGTTGGGCATAGTTCCTGGCACTGACAATAGGACACTATTCCTCCCCCTGATACCAATGATAGGGCACTATTCCTACCATTGACACCAATGATGGGGACTATTCCTCCCGCTGATACCAATGATGGGGCATTCTTATTCCCCCTAATACTAAACCTATAAAGTTTGAAGGACAGTAAACTGTCTCTTTGTTTATAAGGTTTGGAGACCCCTGCTCTAAAGCCTAGTATACACTATTGGGTTTCTTCATTCAACCCAGTGGGCTGAACGAAAAAAAAAAAAACTGCTTGGGAGGAGCTGCTGTACTAGCTATGCAATGTAAGTACAGCAATCTTCCATGCTGAGCTATTGTGTTCTGACAGGGGGCTCTCCCCTGTCAGCCAGAACACATTGGGTGCCAATGGGCAGACCTTTTTCAGTCATGCCCTTTTAAACAGAAGCCGGACGTTCAGCCGGCTCCTGTTGGACTGGCTTCCATACACATGGGACGCATGACGGCCGGTTTCTATTGAACCGGCCAATACACCCCGATATTAGACCCAAGTGCATGGCCCTTAAGGCAACCTTCCTCAGCCTTCTTACCCTGGGATAACTCTTAATATAATTTTAAGGAAGGCAGCCTTCCTCAACCTTCATACCATGGGTTAACTCTTAATATAACTATTAATATATAATATATAATTGTCAGCTCCTAGGAAACCTATGCAAAGAACCCATATTTCACTTATAGGAAATCTGCTCCCACCTGGAGCAGAGTTGCTGACCATGCTTTAGTTGTAGCAGCTGGCCAGAAGGTGGCGAAAGCAGAGTAGGCAGAGCTTGGGGGCTCAATTAGTGCGGGTACGAGCCCTGAGAAGAGTCATGACACAAAGCCTAAATTACCACCTGGTCTTCACCTAGAGGCAGAGATGGTACACTGCAGGCAATACCCAGGATGTGGTCCTCTAACTTCCCTGAACAGGTCACTAATGAAAACAAGTAAAAGTAAACTTGCTGGGGTGCTGGCCACACAAGGTTGTAGCCAACACAGTAGGAGAGCATGGAAACACACAGAAGCAGAGAGGAGAAACACAGACTGGGGTGCACAGTTGCTGATTTAGAAATAAACTAAATATTAAAGAATGTACTGGAACAAAAAAAAAAAAAAATGACGCCCACAGCAGATCATATTATGACACTCCTTTGACCTACATGATAAAATTATTTTTAAAAATCATAAAAAAAAAATTATAAAAACAATTGCCATAAAAACAGACTGTGTAAATTGAAGTGTCCCCTCACTAGAAGCCAGTGGAGAAGTATCCTCTTACATTAGTGGCCCATTAAAAAGTGCCCTATTACATTGTTGGTCAGTGTAGAAGTGACCCCCTGCATTGAATGCCAGTGGAAAATTGTTGCCCAAGATTTATTGTTAGTGTAGGTGGGAGATAAGGGCCCACCATTGATCAAAGCTCGAGGAACCCCTAGCAACCTATGGAGAAACCATGGTTGGGAAAGTCTGTTTAAAGGTATTGCATTGCCTGGAAAAATGTATGCTTCTTAGATGGAGGGGCCAGACCTCTAAAATATAATCCCATGGACACCTTGTAAGCTATAATAGCTAGAGTTGCAAAACAGAACAATATGCAGAAGACAATGAATGGCAGATAAGTCATAGGTAAGTCATAGCTTGCACAGAAACAAATGTGTGTGTGTGTGTGGGGGGGGGGGGGGTGCTTAAAACAAGGCTTTTTAGATGTTAGAGAGCCAAAAGTAACAGCCTTTGGTCATTGTGGCAAAGGCCCAATTGGGAAACAGAGGGCCATGAAGGGGCCAAGGAGGCTGTACCAAGGTCCAAAGATTTTGTAACTGAACAGGGTCATTAAATGGCAGTAACATATAGTGAAGTAGAAGGAGTCAAGGGCATATGGTATGGAGGTAACACTGTCTCTTGGTGAACTGAACAAGGGGAAGATCCTGCAGTTGATGATAGCTTAGGAAACAATACTGAACATGTTTTGGGTGCAATACAGGGGAGGATTAAATTGGGGAAGTGGTATACTACGAGAAATAAAAGGAAACAAAGGCAGAGATAAGCAAGGTTGTAGTTATATAGTCACAAACTTTTCACAAGAATAGGTCCAGTCAAAAATCTAACATCTGGGGCAGTTCCATTGGGCTTTGCCTTCCCCAAATGCAATATTAGGCTCTAGCAGGTGGATTTCTGCCAGGTAAGTGTGACAGAGAAGTACAGAAGATCTAGATGCTTTTGTGGATCTTAGATATTTAGCACCTGGCAGAAGTCCCCAAGTTCCCCAGGGTAGTGCAGAACTAAGATTCCATCAGAGGTTTAAGCCATCCTGTAGCAGTGGTGACTCCAGTGCTGGCCTGGCCACACCTGCAGCTGCATTCTTTCTCTATAGCTTTTCTTCTGTGAGCTGAGGCCAGCTTGCTATTGCCCCCAGAGAGAGAGATTGTATTCATGACACCCTCAATGTAGGTTGAATGACTTTAAGCTTCATTTAGCCTTGAAGAGGAACCCAGTTTCGGCAATTATTAATTTATTTTATTTCAGGTACTTACAGTCATGTTCAAAAGTCTGCATACCCTGGCAGAAATTGTGAAATTGTGGCATTAATATTGAAAATATAACTGTCTTTTATCTTACGGACCGCCTGCCGCAGTTTTACGGCAGCTGATTGAAGGAGGATATGGTTGTTATGGCAGCAACTATCTGCCATAACCCCCATATCCCCTTCTTCAGCGGGCGGTCCGCTACAAGATAAAAGTAATCTCTGCGGTGGATTTGCCACAAGATCACTTTTATTGGTGGGCAGGAGAGGGGCTCCCCTCCCGCCGCGATCCTGTGCCCTCCGCCGCTTATCAGAGCCGTCAGCAACGTTCAAACCACACATGTGAGATATCGGCACAATCCGTAGAGTGAGAGCAATAATTCTAGCCTCTCTGGAACTTAAAACATGCAACCTGTAAAAATTTTAAACGTCGCCTATGGAGATTTTTAAGGTAAAAGTTTGTCGCCAATCCACGAGCAGGTGCAATTTTGAAGTGTGACATGTTGGGTATCAATTTAATCGGCTTTACATTATCTTTCACATAATGTAAAATGGGCTAATTTTACTGTTGTCTTACGATGTGAAAAAAAAGTATTGCAATGACCGCCATTTTATTCTCTAGGATGAAAAAAAAAACAATATATAATGTTTGGGGGTTCTAAGTAATTTTCTAGCAAAAAAAACTGTTTTAAACATGTAACCACCAAAATCTCAAAACAAGGCTGGTCCTTAAGTGGTTAAGGATAGCAATCTCATGAAGCCATTTATTATCACAGTTTTTTATGGATCCTTTTAAAAACATAATGATAACAGAAATCACCCAAATGGCCCTAATCAAACGTTTACATACCCCTGGAATGTTTGGCCTTGGTACAGACACAGAAGGTAGCACACATAGGTAAAATGGCAATAAAAGGTTAATTTCCAACATTTGTAGCTTTTAAAATCACAATTAGTGTCTGTGTATAAATAGTCAATGAGTTTGTTAACTCTCACATGGATGCACTAAGCAGGCTAGATACTGAGCCATGAGGAGGCAGAAAAGAACAGTCATAAGACCTGCGTAACAAGGTAATGAAACTTTACAAAGATGAAAAAGTATATATAAAGATATCCAAAGCCTTGAATATGTCAGTCAGAACTGTTTAATCACTTATTAAGTAGTGGTAAATTAGGAGCTCTTTTGATACCAAGCCAAGGTCAGCTAGACCAATAAAGATTGCAACCACAACTGGCAGAAGAATTGCTCAGGATACAAAGAAAAACCCACAGGTAACCGCAGGAGAAATACAGGCTGCTCTCCAAAAAAACAGTGTGGTTGTTTTTAAGGAGCACAATTCAACAATACTTGAACAAAAAAGAGCTGCATGGTTGAGCTGCCAGAAGGAAGCCTTTACTGCGCCAATGCCACAAAAAAGCCAATGAGACATGTCAAGGTGTTGTTGGGCATATTGTAACCAGGCTTTTTTTTGTGGAACTTGTACAGTAAAGGCTTCTTTCTGGCAACTTGACCATGCAGCTCTTTTTTCTTCAAGTATCATTGTATTGTGCTCCTTAAAGTTGTATTCCACCCAAAAAAAAATGTTCAAAACTTTTAGTGTGCCTAAAAAAAATAAAAAATTTTGGAAAAATGTTTTTTTTACTCACCTCAAAATGGCTGTTGCTAGGGGGTCCCCCCGTAGTCTGCCTCCTTCAGTGCCTGGGCTCTTGGCGTCACTTCCCCTCAGCGCAGGAAGGGCTTAGCTCTGCCCCTCCCCCCTCATCTGGGACACGTGACATGTGGCAGATGATTGCACGGCCAATCAAGGCACGCTCGCACATGCGCAGTGGGTGCCCGGCTGTGAACCCACAGCCAGGCGCCCACAGTTACAATGCTGGCACCGCCTAACGGAGGGGGAGACGAGTGGGGCTTCAATCCCCCGCATTGCTGGACCCTGGGACAGGTAAGTGTCTGATTATTAAAAGTCAGCAGCTGCAGTATCCTGAGGTTACCTGTGGGTAGGCCATCTCTATGTAGAGCAACAATTTTTTTTTTCAGATCCTCAGAGAGTTCTTTGCCATGAGGTGCCATGTTGAACTTCCAGTGAGCAGTATGAGAGAGAGAGAGAGCGATAACACCAAATTTAGCACTCCTGCTCCCCATTCACACCTGAGACCTTGTAAGACTAACGAGTCACATGACACCGGGGAGGGAAAATGGCTAATGCCGCGTACACATGTAGCCTACTATCCGACGTACTTAGTCTAGCGGACTTCCCGCCAGACCGTCGGACTTTCCGAACGGGCTACATGCACACACACGGCACTTTTTCAGCAGACTAATACGACGTACTAAGTCCGCTGTACTATCCGCCCTACTTTTGAAATGAACGGACTCGCCCACACGCGCGGAGGAAAGTCCGCTCATTTCGAGCGCGTCTCCAGGTAGGCGGGGCCCGCGAAGAAGACATCGTTGACCCCGCCACCTTGTATGGACTTAAAGGGGAACCCCAACGCCGAAAAAATCGGCGTGGGGGTCCCCCCAGGTCCACATCAGACCCTTGTTCGAGCACGCTACCCGGCCGGCCAGGAAAGGGGGGGACGAGCGAGCCGTACCAGGCCGCGTGCCCTCAACATGGGGGGTGCTTTGGGGAAGGGGGGCTTCGCGGCCCCCCCACCCCAAAGCACCTTGTTCCCATGTTGATGAGGACAAGGGCCTCTTCCCGACAACCCTGGCCGTTGGTTGTCGGGGTCTGCGGGCGGGGGGCTTATCGGAATCCGGGAGCCCCCTTTAATAAGGGGGCCCCGGATACCGGCCCCCACTCTATGTGAATGAGTATGGGGTACAATGTACCCCTACCCATTCACCTGTAAAATAAAGTACAAAAAAAAAAACACAACACACAAGATAAAAGTTTATTGCACAGCTCCGGGGCTCTTCCGTCTTCGGGGGGGGGGGGGCTTCTCGCCGGACTCCTCCGCTATCTTCTTGTAGCTCTTTTGCTAGCGGAGGAGCCCGGCTTTCTTCCTCGCCGCCGGCCTTCTTCCGACTTCGGGGGTCTTGTCCCCCTCTTCGGTTCTTCTTCCGGGCCACCGCGCTTTCTTATAGCTCTTTTACAGGCGGTGGCCCGGTCTTCTGTGGCCGCTGTCGCTGCCGCCGCCGCCTTCTGTTCTTCTCTTCTCTTCTCTTCTCTTCTTCTCCTTCTTCTTCTTCTTCTTCAGATGTTGCCTCGTCGAGTCCTCCGCTCACAATGACGGGAACCGGGCATGCGGCGACTTATATAGGGACATCACCGGCTGATGTCCCCGCCTATTATGATGTCACAGTCCCAGCATCCTCTGGGACTGTGACACCATAATGGGCGGGGACATCATCCGGGATGTCCCTATATAAGTCGCCGCGCGCCCAGTCAGAGCCATTGTGAGCGGAGGACTTGACGAGGCAACATCTGAAGAAGAAGAAGAAGAGAAGAACAGAAGGCGGCGGCGGCGACAGCGGTGACAGAAGATCCGAAGATGGGGACAAGACCCCCGAAGTCGGAAGAAGGCCGGCGTCGAGGAAGAAAGCCGGGCTCCTCCGCTAGCAAAAGAGCTACAAGAAGATAGCGGAGGAGTCCGGCGAGAAGACCCCCCCCCGAAGATGGAAGACCCCCAGAGCTGTGCAATAAACTATTTTATCTTGTGTGTTGTTTTTTTTTTTACTTTATTTTACAGGTGAATGGGTATGGGTACATTGTACCCCATACTCATTCACATAGGGTGGGGGGCCGGGATCCGGGGGCCCCCTTATTAAAGGGGGCTCCTGGATTCCGATAAGCCCCCCGCCCGCAGACCCCGACAACCAATGGCCAGGGTTGTCGGGAAGAGGCCCTTGTCCTCATCAACATGGGGACAAGGTGCTTTGGGGTGGGGGGGCCGCGAGGCCCCCCTTTCCCAAGGCACCCCCCATGTTGAGGGCACGCGGCCTGGTACGGCTCAGGAGGGGGGGCGCTCGCTCGTCCCCCCTTTCCTGGCCGGCCGGGTAGCGTGCTCGGACAAGGGTCTGATGTGGACCTGGGGGGACCCCCACGCCGATTTTTTCAGCGTTGGGGTTCCCCTTTAAGTCCATACCAGTTGGCGGGGACAGCAACGTCTCCTTCGCGGGCCCCGCCTACCTGGAGAGCCGTTCGAATGAGCGGACTTTTCTCCGAGCGGGAAAAGTCCGTTCATTTCAAAAGTACGGCGGACTGACACACACACGCCCGTATTGTCCGCCGAAATGCGAGTCTGGCGGGAAGATTGGAGTGCAAAACTACTTTCTAAGTCCGCCGTACTTTCGGGTCAAAAAAGTATGCCGGAGGCTACACACGGGGGAATTGTCCGACGGACTTGAGTTTGCTGGACTTTTCCACCTGATTGTTTGATCGTGTGTACGCGGCATAAGTGGGCCCAATTTGGACATTTTTACTTAGGGATGTACTCACTTTTGTTGCCAGTGGTTTAATGGCTGTGTGTTGAGTTATTTTGAGGAAAATTTACACTGTTATAAAAGCTGCACACTCACTACTTTACATTGTAGCGAAGTGTCATTTCATCAGTGTTGTCACATGAAAAGATATAATAAAAATATTTACAAAAATGTGAGAGGTGTACCCACTTTTGTGAGATCCCAAAAGGGGTATTGCCATAAAAACTGTTTTCTTGCTTTTTACCCAATCCTAGTGATCTCACATCTTGTTGTGCTGTGGAAAATCTAGAAGAATTTCTTGGCTTCTATACACCAAGGAGGTGCATTAATAAATATGTATTCTTTAGCGTATGGAGCCTAAAAAAGCATTTTCTTTATGAACAGAGGAAATGAATGCAATATGTTGATTTATTTAGTGGGTATTAAAATGGTAAAGCCAGATTATTTTAAAATACCATTGTCATTTAAGAGGATTATATTTTTGTTTTTCAATCAGTTTAAGCATAAATAGGTATAATGGTTTTATATGCTAAAATGTGTACTACAATTCAAAATCGAAATTGGAACAATTAATGCCTCTACCCAAACCTTCCCACCACCACTTAAATCTAGCTTTGATACGTGTATAAGATGCCTATTTTCATGTTGATCACATCCTTACTTGCCAACAAAAGGAATCCTATATGCAAATACTCGCTTTAGTAATAAATGGTCACAAATGATTGACTTGAACACTGCATCACCCTTATTCCTAGTAGTGTTAATTCCCAAGGGTGACTATCTTTCTACTTTTTATTGTTATAAAAGGACTGTTAAAGTATTAAATATTAAATGCTTGCACCGTCATACTCAGCACTGAAATAAATCCATGTACACCAGTACACACAATAAATAAGCTAACCATTGATTAACCTACCTTACAGACAGTAAGAACTTCAGCACACTATGTAATACCTGGTCCTTGGGGTAAATAACATCACAATCATTAGAGGTTACGAGCACAGAAGTCAGATGAGGTTTTCACCCAGGGGATGCTGTCATATATGCATCTAACATGTAATCTCAAACATGAAAATTATTTTTATCTATATGACGCCAACACGTATGACTGCAAGCACTCACCTGTATATTCTCCAAGCTTGTTTCTGACAGTAAAACCGAACATTGACTTGTATGTGGACAAATATAAATATAGACAGGTGTCGCAAATAAGGCTAATCTTAGCAACACATTAATGCTCAGGGAATGTATGAATGATCCAAAAATCATAGCAACGTTCATTGTAGCTAGTACACTAAAGCCTGTCTGAAATGCTCCTAATTTTTCAAACAAAGCTGCCTGCTATGGGCAGCAAGGCATTGCTCGTGGCATATATCAGGAGATGTAGATGAGAGTTGGTGGTGAAGTGGGAGAGACAATCAGCAGGTCAGCATGTCAATGGAGACACATGTGTTTGACTGAATGATTGCTGGCGGTTTATGCTTTTGGTGATCACCTAGGATAGGATGCAGCTGTGATACTGTATACATTAGTAGATGTTCTGGAGGACATTTACGCTAGGAATGACTTCTATATAGCAGAAGAGCAGCCTGACACTTTGATAGAGTTGAAGTCTCAGTATCAAGTGGTTTGTTAAAACCCATGTACAGATAGAAGACGCATAGTCTTCCTGCTGTACATTTAATACAAGGACCTGAGAATATGTGAGATGCAATCTTATTAGGAATGCTCATAAAGCTTCTCTTGGGCTGTAGTCATTGTCAAGCAGTTGTTTCAAAGGCAAATAAAAATCCCAGGATCAATAGGAGGGGAATAGATGAAAGTAACATATTTATCTACTTACATAACTAAAAAAAATATCTATTAAATGCAGTCTTAAAAATATTAATATTAGCAAACACGGATTTAACTGCTTAGTGACCGCCCCACGCACATATACTGTGGAAGGGCGGCCGCTCTGTGCCAGATCAGGTGCATGATCTGACACTTCCGGGTCTGGGGCGTGCGACACCGGCAACCCGTTCCCGCTGTGATTGGGCACAGCGGGAGCCAATCAGCGGGTACAGCTATGACTAAGCACTGTTAAGTGTGAACCGCGTTAGTTCGTTTATCACATTTTTTGCTGTGGCTTGTATCTGTTGGACTTTTTACAAATAAAGGCTATATTCTGGAGTGTGGCTGTCCAGAACTTCCTTTTTGCCCCATGTTACAGCGGACACGATGTCCACCGAGACTCCCAATCGTTCGGGAGAAAGGCAGAATGGCGGTCTGCCTATGTAAACAAGGCAGACCACTGTTCTGTGAGAGGGGAAATGTACTGATCCTGCATTCTTGCCAAGCAGGAACACAGATCTTTACCTTCCCTCAGTTAAAGCACCTCCCCCGCAGTTATAAAGCACTCCCTAGGAACACACGTAACCCTTTGGTTGCCCCTGATGTTAACCCTATCCATGCCAGTGTTATTAGTCAGTGACAGTACATATTTTTTAGCATTCTCTAGAGAAGAGTTGCTTGAGAGGAGATATGATTTAAATTTACAAATACCACACTGGTGACCCCACAATAGGGATAAAACTTTTACACGTTAGGGAGTGTAAAAACGTGGCCACTCATTAAAATTAGTAGAAATGAGATTTAACCTTAAACTGCATAGAGAGTTCTTTACTGTAAGAGCGGCAAGGATGTTGAATTCCCTTCCACAGGCAGTGGTTTCAGAAGAGCATCGATAGTTTAAAAAAACGTTTAGATAAGCACCAGAACGACCGCAACATACAGGGACATACTGACATATAATCACATATAATCACACACATAGGTTGGACTTGATGGACTTGTGTCTGTTTTCAACCTCACCTACTATGTATTAGTGTCACTGGTCCCCGAAAAATGTCAAAAAAGTTTCAATTAGATGTCCGATTTGTCCGCCGCAATATCGCAGTCCCACTATAAGTCACTGATCGCCGCCATTACTAGTAATATAAATAAAATAAATAAATAAAAATATCCAATAGTTTGTAGACACTATAACTTTTGCACAAACCAATCAATAGACACATATTGGGATTTTTTTTACCAAAAATACGTAGCAGAATACATATTGGTCTAAACGAATTAAGAAATTAGATTTTTTTTACAATTTTTTATTTGGTATGTTTTATAGCAGAAAGTAAAAAAATATTGCTTTGCTTTCAAAACTGACAGTCTTTTTTTTATATATTACGCAAAAAATAAAAACGCTAGAGGTGATCAAATATCACCAACAGAAAGCTCTATTTGTGGGGAAAAAAAAGGACATAAATTTTATTTGGATGTAGCAGCATACGACCACACAGCTGTCAGTTAAAATAACACAGTGCCGTAACGCATAAAATGTCCTGGTCATGAAGCGGATTAAACCTTTCGGAGCTGAAGTGGTTAGTACTGCAATTTCTCAGCATACGTCCTAAATTTAGGTTACTGTATCTTAAATTTTAAATAATATGGGGAAAGCTCGGAACATCTACCATTTATCGCAGTCTGTGTCCACACTAGGAATATTATATATGGTTGTTAGAATAAGGTCCTAGGATATACACCTTTTATATAAGTATTTATGTTGCCTTGTGCATGAGATCTAAATGTTCTCTTATTTTTTCTTTGCTTATTTTATGAATGTTCTCTTGGTTTTCTTTTGTGTTGTATTGTATTTGTAACTTTTTTCTAAAATGAATAAAAAGAATGTATAACCACATTAGGTGGATTTACCCTCACATCCCTTCCTTGTAATCACACAGGAAGCAATAATCACTTCCACAGGGATACAAATAGTAGGTAAAGTGGTATTACACCGCAAAATCAGAAAATTGTATCAAATACTTACTGTAATTTTCCTTTCCTGATGCCAAACCATGGCAGCATACTATTGATAGGCTCCGCCACTCTTCCACTCCTTCAGGACCAGTGAATATCATAAATTAAAGGCATAGTTAGGCCTCACTCCATTATTTGTAATTAGCTACATAACGAAATGTACAAGGGTGGGTCCGTATGCTGCCATGATTTGGCGTCAGGAAAGGAAAATTAGGTATTTGATACAATGTTCAGTTTTCTTGACGCCACCATGGCAGCATACTAGTGATAAATAACTAGGGTTCTACTTGTCGAATCAATTTTTAAATTAGAATGGGACAGAAGATGGAACAGTCCTTCCTCCGCAGTCCACTAATGGCAAGACCCCTGGATCTACTCCGTACTGCTTGAAAAGGTATCCTGGGGCAACCATGATACTTCCCTGCAGATGGATTCCATGGACACCTTCGAATGGGCAGCCCATGAGACCAAAACCACTCTGGAAGAGTATGTATCCACTGCTAAGGAGGTTCACGACACCTCTGGCCCTATCTACACAACCAAATCTACTCAGACCTAAGTCCTGACGAATTCCAGCTGGAAGGATGAAAGGCTTGTTTCATGATCTGAAAAGGGCAATTGTGGATAGGGACTTCAAGTTCTGTACGCGTCCAATTTGTGTGACCCTCCTGAGTGATCCTCTTAGAAGTTAGGCAATGCCCAGATGACTGTTAGATGGAGGGCTGTCACTACCCTTGATACAAGATGATTTACCGGACATAAGCCTACTCCTTCTGGAAAGAAAACAATATTTTTTTCTGAAGCTCTCCGAGGTTGAATCTCAGACATCCTTCTTCTTGAAAATCTTGCGATAGATACTGCCTAGTAGGTAATGTCACAAACTGGACACTGTTCTGTTGGAGCAAATGGTCAAACTGATTTCAAAGCCAGCAAAACCGATAGATTCGACTGGGAAAGATCTTCTTTCGTGGTGGTTGAAACCTCCTGACTGTCTTCAAAATTTTTGCAAACAAAAGGATTTCCAGCACATTTAAGCCTTGTTATTGCCAACTTAGTCAATACTTGCAATCTCAAGGAATATAGCTTAAGGCTCATGTCTAATTAGACTGTCCAGAACAGCTGTCACCGGAGGTGCAATAGTATCAATATCTCGCCCTGCAGAGAAATAACACAAACTTGTTCCAGATTTTGACCTAGATGTTGTTAGTAAAGTGCCTTCTCACACTCCACAAGGTAGAGATCATCCTGGAGCAGGCTAGGGTCTCAAGCTTCCCCTAGCAGTCATCCTGTTTGCAGCCACGGCCTGCATATGTGCAAAGGGGAATTGGCTTCTGTCTCATGAGATGAATGGCCACGAGAACTCAAGGCCCTGGATGATGGTCAGTCTGTCTGCATGTTCAAGTCCCCTAGGAGGTAAACTGATTTTGGAATTTACAGGTGATTTCCTGACCCCCACAGCATGGGGTTCACCTCTCTTAATAGCATATTGCCACAAGTTCCTCCTTGGTGATGAATATAGGCAACTGCTGCCATTTTGTTCAACTGCAGAGAGACTGATCTTTCCTTGATTGTGTGTGTGTAGTAAGGCAAAAGCTGCTAAAGAAGCTGCTTGGATTTCTAAGGTATTTATGACTATCCCGCTTGGCTGGGAATCTCCTATTTGACTGAACCAATGGTTTCTCGCAGTGAGGCTTCCAGGCTATCTCTGCCGAGATGAATAGTAATTGTGATCTAGTCTAATGGTTCTAATGGGGCAACTTCATCAGATTCTCCCTCTTCAGCCACCACTGTATACTCCTACTCATACTGAGTGACCATTGATTACTGTGTCAGACTCCTGTTTCCATTATTGTGCTAAGAATCCCAGCTTAAACTGTCAAAGTCAGAAGGCCCAAGGGATTATTGGTATGCCGACATTGTGCTCCAAAGATTGAGACACTGAGAAATGGTCAAACAAGTGGAGATTACTGTCTTCAGCATTCCTTCTTTGACTGCCACCGTTTTCTCTGGTGGAAGCAGAGCAGATAAGTTGGCAGAGTACCTCCCAGCATACTAACTGTTAAGTTAGAGAGTTAATAAACCAGCCATATCCCCGCAGGGTGTGTGTGAGAATCTCTTGGTGCATCAGCAATTGTTTCAGACCTCTGGATAGAAGAATAATGTTGTCCAGGTAGCGGCGCACCCAGAGTGGAGCTAACACTGCACTGAGAATCCTTATGAACAGGCTCGGAAACCTCTGTAGCGCTGGCATCCTTGCCTACTAAATTATGTTAGCATTTGCAATGAAAGTCTATGGACGTTTCTATGGCTTAGTGTTTGGCGCCATCTAGTGACCAAACACTGATAGTGGATTTAAATTATTTTTGCTTTATCAAAGCATTGAACTTGGTACAGGAAGTGACTGTTATTTACACTGGAGAGTTGACCTTTTTACCCAGGATGCCGGGTGACCTACCCATGGACACTCTCTCTGACAGTACATGCTGGGTCATAAAAGGAGCCAGAGCGGCCATCTTAGGTCTATTGAGAACGCATGGCCTACCTGTGAGGACTTGTGAGAAGGCCTCCCGGAGGACGCAGCCTATTGCCTTAGCAGAGCGCAACCCTGTTTGGTTGTATGAGTGACCTGAAGTGCCAGAGACACAGTGATTGGATTGGGAAGATCCAGAAACACTAGTTTGAGCATCAGAAGACCAGGTCCACCTATCGGAACGGAATGGAGTGACTGAGCCGGCTGACATAGAAGCAAGCTGCAAACACCGGACCAAAGTTACCATACCGAGCTTTTCATCCAGTTGGTGAGCGGGTTGCGGCCCACAGTTTACTAAACTTTGCACCTAGTCAGACTTATATACAGGCCTCGCTGGGATCCATAGTCCCACGGAGGAGGAGTATAGCAACTGACACTAGGCAGGCACAAGGCCTACTTACTATCGCATCTCAAGTATTGTATTATAATTACGGGAGCAACATTAAGATCATCCTTAACTCAACTTTAATTACTTTAACCCTTGGATTACAAATTATAAGGAATTATCATTGCTAGCAAAGACAAGAAGACCAAAAATCTGAGGACTTTAAGTGAGATCGCACACATAGCTATACAAGTAGGGGGAGCTCCCTTGTAATTATATTGTTTATAATTGTTATATCAAAAGTCATTGTTCTGTCATTCTATGTTGGGATGACAGCACAATTATTGTAACCACCTGTTTGCCAATACTTATAATAAAATATACTTGTGAGTACACCGTTGTGTGGAGTATTGTTTTCCCCAAGCAGGTGGAGCCAGTGGATCCTGAAGTGTCAATACAGGTATATTGTGTTATATTATATGGTACTGTATTGTATTGCACCACAGCTGTGCCAAGTTTGTGGGGTTTATTAGCAGAGTGCAGGCCCAAATCAAACCAACAGCTCCTTCGGGGGTCAGTGCTACACATGGGGGCTCATTGAAAATCCTGTCACTCTGCAAGCAAGCCCCCTTGGTGCCACTATGGACCCCATCAAAGTGGTCCAATGGTGCAAAGCAGAAGGCACACGCTCAGAAGCGAGCGTGGCCATTGAACAACCAGGAGAAGACCGGGGAGAAAAACAAGTTAAAGAAATTGTGCAAGCATTGTCCCCAGACAGAAAGGCATGGTCACAGTGTGGTCGCAGTGAGACCAGACTATTGGACCATTGCACTTATGCATTACTAGAGTGGAGGCAGGGTGTCCCCAAAAACTTTCAACGTGCCAGTGTAAAATTGTCAGAAAGGACAAAGTTCTACCTGACACATCCCACTAGGTCAAGAGAGGACTATCCCGGTCAGAAGCAGATAGAACCCCTTGACAAGAAAGTAGGGACTGCTGCTAAATCACAGTTAGTGCAACAGTTGGCTGACCTGAAATGGCAATACAGTGACATACAGGAGAGGTTTCAGGAGACCTCCAGCATGATAGCAGAGCACATTAATGAATTACGTGTCGCATGCAGAGGTCAGAAAGACAGCCAGACAAAGCCCAAACCTGTAATGAAGAAGCGTACTCATGGCCGCCTGCAGGAAGTGACCAATCCGGAAAGACTTCAGCATTGATGGCCAGATAGGAGAGAGAGGGCAGAAAGATAAACTGTCTTACACCAACCTCCTGCATCAAATTGAGTTGGGGCTACAAAAAGGATACCGTATTTATCGGCGTACAACACGCACTTTTTTCCCCTTAAAAGCAGGGGAAAATCGTGGGTGCGTGTTATACGCCGATCCCCAGAAATTCTGAGCCTCTGGGCGGCTTTCAGCCGCCTTCGGCTCTTCAAGGCGACTTTCGGCCGCCTTCGGCTCCTCTTGCAGCTTTCGGCCACCTTCGGCCGTTCTCGGAAGCTTTCGGCCACCTTCGGGCGTTCTCGGAAGCTTTCGGCCGCCTTCGGCTCTTCTTGGTGGCCGAAAGTCTCCGGCCGCCTTCGGCTCTTCTCGGCGGCCGGAAGCTTCCGAGAACGGCCGAAGGCGGCCGAAAGCTGCCCGAGAAGAGCCGAAGGCGGCCAGAGGCCCGTCGAGAACTACCGCACATCCGGCTCTGTATCTTGGCAGCGGCATTTAAAAAAAATAAAATAGACATGGCTGCAATGGGGGACACGGCTGCAATGGGGGACAAGACTGCAATGGGGGACAAGACTGCATAAGACTACAATGGGGGACAAGACTGCACTGGTGGACAAGGCTGCATAAGGCTGCAATGGGGGACAAGGCTTCAATGGTGGACAAGGCTGCATAAGGCTGCAATGGTGGACAAGGCTGCATAAGGCTGCAATGGTGGACAAGGCTGCATAAGGCTGCAATGGTGGACAAGGCTGCATAATGCCGCGTACACACGATCAAACAATCCGGTGGAAAAGTCCGGCAAACTCAAGTCCGCCAAACAATCCCCCCGTGTGTAGCCTCCGGCATACTTTTTTGACCTGACAGTACGGCGGACTTAGAATTTCGGTTTGCACAACAATCTGCACGCCGTACTCGCATTTCGGCGGACAATCCGGTCGTGTGTATGTAAGTCCGCCGTACTTTTGAAATAAGCGGACTTTTCCCGCCCGGAGAAAAGTCCACTCATTTCGAGCGGGTCTCCAGGTAGGCGGGGCCCGCAAAGGAGACGTCGCTGGCCCCACCGCCTGGTATGGACTTAAAGGGGAACCCCAACGCCGAAAAAAATCGGCGTGGGGGTCCCCCCCAAGTCCACAACAAACCCTTGTCCGAGCACGCTACCCGGCCGGCCAGGAAAGGGGGCGAGCGAGCGCCCCCCCCCTATCTGAGCCGTACCAGGCCGCGTGCCCTCAACATGGGGGGTGCCTTGGGGAAGGGGGGGCCGTGCGGCCCCCCCACCCCAAAGCACCTTGTCCCCATGTTGATGAGGACAAGGGCCTCTTCCCGACAACCCTGGCCGTTGGTTGTCGGGGTCTGCGGGCGGGGGGCTTATCGGAATCCGGGAGCCCCCTTTAATAAGGGGGCCCCCGGATACTGGCCCCCCACCCTATGTGAATGAGTATGGGGTACAATGTACCCCTACCCATTCACCTGTAAAATAAAAGTACAAAAAAAAAACACAACACACGAGATAAAATACTTTATTGCACAGCTCCGGGGGTCTTCCGTCTTCAGGGGTCTTCTCGCCGGACTCCTCCGCTATCTTCTTGTAGCTCTTTTGCTAGCGGAGGAGTCCGGCTTTCTTCCTCGTTGCCGGCCTCTTCTCCCGACTTCGGGGGTCTTGTCCCCCTCTTCGGTTCTTCTGCCGGGCCACCGCGCCTTCTTATAGCTCTTTTACAGGCGGTGGCCCGGTCTTCTGTCTCCGCTGCCGCCTTCGGTTCTTCTTCTTCTTCTTCTTCTCCTTCTTCTCCTGGAGATGTTGACTCGACGCTCTCTCCGGGCACAATGCCAGGGACGCGCTGCGCGGCCACTTATGTAGGGACAAGGGGCGGTGTCACATGGCTTTATGTCACATGGGTTGGTCACATGGGTTGATGTCACATGGGGACTGTGACATCGTAAGGGGGCGGGGGTCACCATGTGACACCAACCCATATGACATAAAGCCATGTGACACCGCCCCTTGTCCCTATATAAGTGGCCCCGCAGCGCGTCCCTGGCATTGTGGCCAGAGAGAGCGTTGAGTCAACATCTCCAGGAGAAGAAGGAGAAGAAGAAGAAGAACGGAAGGCGGCAGCGGCGACAGCGGCGACAGAAGACCGGGCCACCGCCTGTGAAAGAGCTATAAGAAGGCACGGTGGCCCGGCAGAAGAACCGAAGAGGGGGACAAGACCCCCGAAGTCGGGAGAAGAGGCCGGCGGCGAGGAAGAAAGCCGGACTCCTCAGCTAGCAAAAGAGCTACAAGAAGATAGCGGAGGAGTCCGGCGAGAAGACCCCCGAAGACAGAAGACCCCCGGAGCTGTGCAATAAAGTATTTTATCTCGTGTGTTGTGTTTTTTTTTTACTTTTATTTTACAGGTGAATGGGTAGGGGTACATTGTACCCCATACTCATTTACATAGGGTGGGGGGCCGGTATCTGGGGGCCCCCTTATTAAAGGGGGCTCCTGGATTCCGAAAAGCCCCCCGCCCGCAGACCCCGACAACCAACGGCCAGGGTTGTCGGGAAGAGGCCCTTGTCCTCATCAACATGGGGACAAGGTGCTTTGGGGTGGGGGGGCCGCGCGGCCCCCCCTTCCCCAAGGCACCCCCCATGTTGAGGGCACACGGCCTGGTACGGCTCAGGAGGGGGGCGCTCGCTCGCCCCCCTTTCCTGGCCGGCCGGGTAGCGTGCTCGGACAAGGGTCTGTTGTGGACTTGGGGGGGACCCCCACGCCGATTTTTTTCGGCGTTGGGGGTTCCCCTTTAAGTCCATACCATGCGGCGGGGCCAGCGACGTCTCCTTCGCGGGCCCCGCCTACCTGGAGATGCGCTCGAAATGAGCGGACTTTCCTCCACGTGTGTGGGCGAGTCCGTTCATTTCGAAAGTACGGCGGCCTTAGTAGGGCGGTTTTAGTACGCTGTATTAGTCCGCTGAAAAAGTGCCGTGTGTGGGCAAGTAGCCCGTTCGAAAATTCCGACGTACAGTTTGGCGGACGTCCGCCAGACTAAGTACGTCGGACAGACGGCTACGTGTGTACGCGGCTTAAGACTGCAATGGTGGACAAGGCTGCAGATGACACTGATGGGCATATAAATGTAAGTTTTTTTTTTTCCCTTAAACTTCCCTCCTAAAAGTTTTTTTCCTTAAAATTCCCTCCTAAACTTGGGGTGCGTGTTATACGTCGGCGCGTGTTATACGCCGATAAATACGGTATTTGGAGTCCGAAATCAGAGAGGCTGTAATCCATGCCATTAGCCCAGGTTTAAGTGTCAGGGGCTTGCTGGAGAGGAAAAGTGGATTGACTCTGACTCAGCTCAAGAGGATACTAAAAAGTCGGAGGCGGAGCCTATCACTAGTATGCTGCCACGGTAGCATCAGGAAACAATTAATTATATTGTAGCTTACCAATTCTAAGATGTGGTTGCTGCATTTGTTTTCTTTTTTTTAAGTTCTTTATTTTCATCTGTTGATCTAGCCTGTAAGTCTGTTATTTTTGCATCTTTCTTTAACCACTTCAGCCCTGGGAAGGTTTTACCCCCTTAATGACCAGGCCATTTTTTGCAATATGGCACTACGTTATTTTAGCTGACAGTTGTGTGGTCATGTAACGCTGTACCCAAATAAAATGTATGTCCTTTTTTCCCACAAATAGAGCTTTCTTTTGGTGGTATCTGATCACCTCTGTGGAAGAAAAAGAAAAGTGACAATTTTGAAAACAATAAAACAATATTTTTTACTTTCTGCTATAAAACATTTCCAATAAAAAAAAAATGTCAAATATCGAATTTCTTCATTAATTTAGGCCATTATGCATCCAACTAGATATTTTTGGGTAAAAAAAATCTTAATTAGTGTATATTGATTGGTTTACGCTAAAGTTATCATGTTTACAAACGATGGGATATTTTTATAGCATGTTTATTTTTATTTTTACTAGTAATGGCAGCGATCAGCATTTTTTTTTTTTTTTTGTGGGACTGCGACAAATTAGACACTAAGTGACACTTTTTGGGGACCAGTGACACTAATACAGTAAAAATAATGCACTGTCACTATATAAATGACACTGGCAGGGAAGACGTTAATATCAAGGCTGATCAACTGCATGGGGGATAAACTGACTGGTGGAAGAGAGACATCTGTTTTCCTGATTAGCAGTGTAGCACCCTCTACTTAGGTAGGTGCTAAAGGAGAGATTTTTGGTGAGTGCAGGTAAATTTAGGCAGGCCTAGCTTGAAGCTAGGCCTGCTTGTTTTGACCTGTGGGTCTGGGAGTGGCTCAGAGTAGGCTGGTGATTCACAGATAGCATCACTTCTCAAGTTACCTCCCTCCGGCTTCTAGAGGATTCTAGAAGAGAGGAGGGGTAGAGAGGTGGAGCTGTCTGAGGTGTCTCAGGGAGCCCTGACAATCCCCATTTAGGATTGACAGGGGACAGGCCTCCTTGATATACCCACGGTCAGCCCAGCTGGGTTGTCGTTGTTGGGTGGAAGAACTGAGGGTGGAGTGCTAGGCTGTCGGGGCCTTTGAGGGCACTGCCCAGTCCGGGGGGGGGGTGAGCTTGGGCCTTGGACTTGGGTGCAGGAAGGATCCCTTCAAGAAAGCATGAAGGATCTGAACAGGAGGCACAGAGAGGAGTCAGAGAGGGCAGCAGGAAATAGCACCGTCGGGCAAGTCTTCAGGACGGAACTACTGGTGTATGTGTGGTCAGGAGGGTCGCTAGGTGACAGGCACAGTCTGGAGGACTGGTGAGGCATGCCTGAGAGGACTGGGAGGGTGCAGTCTGGGATGGGTGCAGAGCCAGCAGTAGGGTCTGTAATGTCACAGGCAGTGGAGTTGGGCAACTCCAGCCAGCAGGGCTGGCAGGGCTTGAAGAGGACTTACTGGGAGCAGTAGTCCACCATAGGACAGCTAGCACTAAAAAACATCCTATTTCTATTTTTGTTACATCAAATGCACCCGCGGTCCCTGCCTGCAAAAAAGGAGTTGCTGAGGCCTGACTGAGTTGGGTCTACCCATGTGCCTTCTCTGTATTTGTATGTAAATTAAAAATGTGCATGACCATTTAGAACATGTCATATGTGTTGTAGTTTTAGTTTCTGTAAAAAAGTTTGTTACTAACCAGATCTCGGAAGCAGGCAGGTTCCATGTTAGCTGTGGGCACCTGAAGTTCTTCTGTCTTCATTTTGGGGATTTTTGTGCAGCTGACTACCCAGCAGGCAGGTTCCAATCTCGCACCTGCACAGTGAAGTCACTGAGCGGCTTTCTCTTTTCCTGACATGTTGCCATAGCAACCTGCAAATCATGACATCCCAGGCCCCACCAGCTCCTCCCTCCCATTTACAAACACAGCTGGTATTGTTTAGAGGCCTACTTAGCCCCACCAACATAGCTGGTATAGTTTTGAAGGCTGTCCTAGCCCCCCCCCCCCCCCATTCAGCCCTTTTGGCCACAAACACAGCTGGTATAGGTTTGAAGGTCGTCCTAGCCACACCCACCAAAAATCATAACATTCGCGTCATTTCCTGTCTGGAAATAACATGAGATTTTGCCACTGGACGATTTGCAAGGACTCCTGGGATACATGACGCCGCTATCCCTGAAGCTCGTCGCCTAGGTGGGGGGGGGGGAGGGGAGGTGGGGGCTACTGGAAGTGTAACTGAAAAAGGCATTTAACATAAAAAAAGAAAACAACAATTTCCATTGGGAGAAGCATGCTCAACCTTGGCACCCCAGATGTTTTGAAACTACATTTCCCATGATGCTCATGCACTCTGCAGTGTTGTTGAGCATCATGGGAAATGTAGTTCCAAAACATCTGGAGTGCCAAGGTTCACCATCACTGCCATGGACAGTCAGTAAAAAAAATGGGTGGAACTCTGCTTTAAGTGATGTGCTGGAGAAGATTGGAGTAAGTCAAATGTATATAGTTGTCCCATCTGATTGATATGCAATCAACCAATTGTTTGTTCTACTGGGCATCCCATATATTCCCATCCTTATCCAAGTTCAAAATCCTCAATAAAAATACACAACAACCCCATGGACTGTTCATTGTCTCAAAAGTGACTGGGAAGTAAATGCCAGGCTGGGCAGGATGACAGGTGGGCCACAACTTTCAGCAGCCCCTATGGGAGGTACTGCTACATTTGGGGGCTCGTTCTGGAACCACCTGATTGCATGTGACTGCCAGACGTTGCCCCTAGCAACCGAGGAAGCGAGCCGGGGAACTGTGTTTGTTCCAACCGTATTGAGGAATTGGATCCTGGGAAGGATTTGTGTGCTTTTCCTGCTATTCAGAACGGTAAAACTGTAAAACTGTTGCCCATAGCAACCAACAGGAGTCATTGTTAATTATTGCTGCCTGCTACCCAGTGGCTTCAAACAGCACTGGGGCGGACACTGATACTAAATCCTGCAATTCGACGACTTTTCACTTTTCACGGGCTGTCACCCTTGACAACCAGGACAGGCGATCGCGCCCATGGATTACAAATATGTCCAGCGCTCTGCTAATCCTGGACATTTTCACTGGATTACAAATATACCCAGCGCTCTGCACATGCTGGGCTTCTTGAACCTTTGCTCCAAACTCCTGCTATAGACAGAAGTGTGCCTGGAAGTGTCTACTGCTGCCCGGAGTGATTGGGGTAGCTGTGCTTAGATAGTGCCCTTCAGTGAGACATTGGTTACAAACTTTATTGTTGCTACCAGCAACCACTGGAAAAGTCAGTGGTCATTAGACATGTGCATTCATATTCGTCCGAATGCATTTTCGTCCGAATTTCAGCTATTTTCGTTTTCGTTTTGACAAACGATAACGAAAGCACAGAATCCGAAAAATGAAAGATCCGACATAAATAAATGCTTTATTTTCGTTTTAGTTGTTACAACAGTTCGATATAGAATAGGAGATTCGACGTGACTCTGACAACAACAATCTGTCTATAGAACCTGTGGTCGAATGTGCCTAACTTTACCTCTATTAGTCCAAGATTATATAGAGAAAAGATTCGACAGAGAAAAAAAGATTTGACAGAGAGAAAAGATTCTGCAAGTTACTGTCCTAAAAAGTGTTTGGGGACCCGGGTCCTGCCCCAGGGGACATGGATCAATGCAAAAAAAAGTTTTAAAAACTGCAGTTTTTTCGGGAGCAGTGATTTTAATAATGATTAAAGTGAAACAATAAAAGTGTAATATTCCTTTAAATTTCGTAGGGGGGGGGGGGGGGTGTCTATAGTATGCCTGTGAAAGGGGCGCATGTTTCTGGTGCTTAGAACTGTCCCTGCACAAAGTGTCATTTAGGCAGGAAAAAAAGTCCTTCAAAATTACTCGCAGCTATTATGAATTGTCGGCTCCGTAATACAGAGAACACTCATTGAAAGTCATTGATAAAATAAATAAATAAATAAAAAAGCGTGGGAGTCCCCCAAATTCAATTACCAGGCCCTTCAGGTGTGGTATGGATATTAAGGGGAACCCTGCGTCAAATTAAAAAAAAAAATTGACGTGGGGTTCCCCCTAAATATCCATACCAGACCCCTCAGGTCTGGTATGGATATTAAGGGGAACCCCGCGTCAAATAAAAAAAAAATTGATGTGGGGGTCCCCCTAAAAATCCATACCAGACCCTTTATCCGAGCACACAACCTGGCAGGCCGCAGGAAAAGAGGGGGGGGGGGGGTGAGAGAGAGGCCCCCCTCCCTCCTGAACCGTACCAGGCCACATGCCCTCAACATTGGGAGGATGCTTTGGGGGTCTGTGACCCCTCAAAGCACCTTGTCCCCATGTTGGTGAGGACAAGGGCCTCACCCCCACAACCGTGGCCGGTGGTTGTGGGGGTCTGCGGGCGGGGGGCTTTCAGAATCTGGAAGCCCCCTTTAACAAGGGGACCCCCAGATTCCACCCCACCCCATTTGAAATGGTAAGGGGGTACAAAAGTACCCCTACCATTTCACAAAGAAAGTGTAAAAAATAGTTAAATAAGACAAACCCACTTTTGAAAAATTCCTTTATTAAAAATAAATAAAATAAAAAAAAGATTCCAGCTGAAATTTTTAAATTTGACGCAGGGTTCCCCTTAATATCCATACCATACCTGAAGGGCCTGGTAATTGAATTTGGGGGACCCCCACGCTTTTTTAAAAAATTTATTTGCATAAATGACACTTTGTGCTGGGACAGTTCTAAGCCCCTTCACAGGCATACTGTAGACACCCCCCCCCCCCCTACGAAATTTAAAGGAATATTACACTTTTAATGTTTCACTTTAATCATTATTAAAATCACTGCTCCCAAAAAAACGGCAGTTTTTAAAACTTTTTTTTGCATTGGTACATGTCCCCTGGGGTAGGACCCGGGTCCCCAAACACTTTTTAGGACAGTAACTTGCATATTAGCCTTTAAAATGAGTACTTTCGATTTTGAACGTTGGAGTCCCATAGACTTTAATAGGGTTCTAAAGTTCACGCGAAGTATGCTATATACTAGCTCCATCAAATCTTCTTTATACATTCGACAGACACCATAAGCCTTCAAAGACAGATTCTACCGTAATTCATGTGGATTTTCGGACGAATGCAATTTTTGAATGAAAAACGAAATAAACAAAAACTAATTTCGGGAGTAACTAAATAAATTAATTTTTCAGACGAAAACGAAATTCCGAAACGAAATATTTTACTCTGCACATGTCTAGTGGTCATCTGTCTTCAGTTACTCGGGTACAGTCGGTGCTGTGCAACATACTTGGATAAGTCCTGCTAGCACCAGCATGGCTTCAGCCCATCTGGAAGTGAGGGAGCGAGAAGTTCACTTTGTGAAGAATACCCAATCATGTGCAACGGTAATAGAAGAAAAAACATTTTTGCTTGTAAATGATAGTATGATGGAAAGTTTTACCATATTAATCAAGCTCTGGGGAAAATGAGTGCACATGTCTAGCATGGTGAATGCTAGACATGTGCAGAACAAAAAAAATAGTTTTGTTGCATTTCGTTATTTAACCACTAGGTGTCCGCGCTATAGCCGAAAGACGGCTGCAGCGTGGATGCCAATTGCCAGGACGCTGTCCCTGGACATCCTCCTGTTTACTTCCGCGTTGCGTGATCCCGCGAGCGCACATCGGGGACGTTCTGTGCTGGCCGTGTCCCTTGGACACAGCCAGTCACAGATCGCTGTAAATGGCCAATCACAGAGCCTGTTTACAGAGCGATCGGCGTGTCCAATGAGAGATGATCCCATATGTAAACATGTGAGATCATCTCTCATCGCCGGCTTTCCCTCCTCACACAGACAACGTGTGAGGAGGGGGAGATGAACGGCTGCAGCGGCCATGAGTAGGTAAAAAAAAAAAACATTAAATAAAGTGCCCACAATGTCACTGCCATCTGTCCCTACTGCCACCTGTCCCCACTGCCACCTGTCCCCACTGCTATTTGTCCCCAGTGCCACCTGTCCCCAGTGCCACCTGTCTGTGCCATCTGTCCCCAGTGCCACCTGTCCCCAGTGCCAGCCGTCCCCAGTGCCACCTGTCCCTAGTTCCAGCTGTCAGTGGCATTTGCCCCAGTGCCACCTGTCAGTGCCATTTGTCCCTAGTGCCATGTATAAGTACCATCTGGCATCAGTGCCACGTATAAGTGCCATCTGTCATCAGTGCCATGTGTCATCAGTGCCACATAGTGCCATCTGTCATCAGTGCCATATCAGTGCCATGTGTCAACAGTGCCACATATTAGTGCCATCTGTCATCAGTGGCACGTATCAGTGCCATCTGTCATCAGTGCCACATGTCATCAATGCCATGTATCAGTGACATCTGTCATCAGTGTCACGTGTCAGTGCCATGTATTAGTGCCATCTGTCATCAGTGCCAAGTATTAGTGCGATCTGTCATCAGTGCCACGTATTAGTGCCCCCTGTCATCAGTGCCACGTATAAGTGCCATCTGTCATCAGTGCCACATATTAGTGCCATCTGTCATAAGTGTCACGTGTCATCAGTGCCACGTATTAGTGCCATCTGTCATCAGTGCCACATCAGTGTCACGTGTCATCAGTGCCACGTATCAGTGCCACGTATCAGTGCCATCTGTCATCAGTGCCACGTCAGTGTCGCGTGTCATTGTCCTGGTGCTCCAGGGCTTTCAAAAGTGTAATAGGTAGTCAACAAGTTAGATGTGTAATTTATGCTCCTAGAACACCTGATGGCGCTCCCTGCATATTGGGCCTCTCTATGTGGCCAGGCTGTGGAAAAGTCCCACACATGTGGTATCATAATACTCAGGAGGAGTAGCAGAATGTATTTTGGGGCATCATATGTAGTATGCACATGCTATGTGAGAGAAATAACCTATTACAATGACAATTTTGTGAAAAAAAAATCTTCATTTTGTAAAGGATTGTGGGAAAAAATTACAGCATCAAAAACCTCACCATGCTTCTTACTAAATACCTTGGAATGTCTACTTTCAAAAAAAGGGGTAATTTGGGGGGTATTTGTACTTTCCTGGCTTGTTCAGGTCACAAGAAATGTGATAAGCCACCAGTACATCAGATGTGATCAATTTTGTATGATTTGCACCACAGCTTGTAGACTCTCTAAAGCCGCGTACACACGGGCGGACTGTCTGGCCAACTTAGTCCGTCGAAACACATTTCAGCGGACAGTCCGCTCGTGTGTGGGCTTCAGCGGACTTTTTCAGCGTGCAGTCTGGCGGACTAAGTATTTCGGAATTTCCGTAATATTGTCCGTCCAACTTTGGTTTCAGCGGACAGTCCGCACGTGAGTAGGCTAGTTCGACGGACTAAGTATGGCGCATGCTCAGAAAGGATTTACACGGCGAAAGGTTGCATTGCTGTGTATTGGACGTCCTATTTCTAGTCCCGTCGTACGTGCTGTACACGTCATCGCGCAAGCTTTCGACGGACTGTTTGTTCATCGTGTGTGGTCAAGTCCGTTCATTCGAAAGTAGGACGGACTGTCCGTCGGATTGTATGACGGACTAAGTAGGCCATACAGTCCGCCCGTGTGTACGCGGCTTTACTTTCACAAAGACCAAATAATATCCACTAATTTGGGTTATTTTTACCAAAGATATGTAGCAGTATAAATTGTGGCCAAAATGTATAAAGACAAGTTAAGAATTTGCAAAATTTTATCACAGAAACTAAGAAAAATGTGTTGTTTTTTTAAAATGTCGGTCTTTTTTCATTTATAGCGCAAAAAATAAAAAACACAGATGTGATCAAATACCACCAAAAGAAAGCTCTATTTGTGGGAAAAAAGTACAAAAAATTAATTTGAGTACAGTGTTACATGACTGAGTAATTGTCATTCAACGTGTGAGAGCACCGAAAGCTGAAAATTGGTCTGGTCACGAGGGGGGTTTAAGTGCCCAGTTGTCAAGTGGTTAAATAATTTAGTTTAATTAAATTAGTTCAATTTGTTTAACCACTTCCGGACTGCCCACCATCGTTATACATTGGTATTTTGAAGAGGAATATTGATGTTATGGCAGCAGCTAGCTACCATAACCCCGGTATCCTCTTCTTCAGTGGGCAGTCTGCTTCAAGATAAAAGTGGTCTCTGCAGCAGTTTCGCCGCAAGACCACTTTTATTAGCGGTGGGAGATGCCCCCCCCCCCCCCACTTCCGCCCATAGCTCTTAAAGGGCCATTTTTTTTAAATGACAATTTATTTTATTTTTTATTATTGCATTTTAGTGTAAATATGAGATCTGTGGTCTTTTTGACCCCATATCTCATATTTAGGAAGTCCTGTCATGCTTTTTTTTTATATTACAAGAGATGTTTACAGTCCTTGTAATAGGAATAAAAGTGACACAATTTTCTTTTTAAAATAGTGTAAAAATAAAAGGTAAAATAAATAAGAAAAAAAATGTTTGCTCCCCGTCCCGACGAGTTTGCGTGCAAAAGCGACCGCATACGTGAGTAGCGCCCGCATATGAAAACAGTGTTCAAACAACATGTGAAGTATCACCACAATCGGTAGAACGAGAGCAATAATTCTAGCCCTAGACCTCCTCTGTAACTCAAAGCATTCAACCTGTAGAATTGTTTAAACAGATTTTTAAGGGTAAAAGTTTGTCCCCATTCCACAAGCGGGTGCAATGTTGAAGCGTCACATGTTGGGTATCAATTTACTCGGTGTGACATTATCTTTCATAATATAAAACAAATTTGGCTAACTTTACTGTTGTCTTATTTTTTCCAAAAAAAGTGTGCTTGTAAGACCGCTGCGCAAATACGGGTGACAGAAAGTATTGCAACGGCTGCCATTGTATTCTTTAGGGTGTTAGAAAAAAAATTGATAATGTTTGGGGGTAATTTTCTAGCAAAAAAAAAAATGTTTATTTTTTATCCTGTTTTGTTTTAGTCTATTCTATTTTTTTTCTATTCTGTTCTATTCTTTTATTTTCTATTCTATTCTGTTTTACTTTATTCTTTTCTATTATAATATTTTATTCTCTATTCTATTTTATTATTATTTTTATATTATATTATATATTATTTTATATTCTATTCCATTTTACACTTTTACTTTTTACTCTATTCTATTCTATTATTTTATATTATATTCTACGTTATTCTATTATAATATATAATTTTTTATTCTGTTCTATTCTTTTATATTCAATTCCTTTATTTTTTATTCTATTTCTTTTTTTATATTCAATTCTGTTCTGTTTTACGCTATTCTATTATTTTCTATTATATTCCTTTATTTTCTATTCTATTGTGTTCTGTTGTATTCTATTCTATTATTTTCTATTCTATTTTATTATATTCTTGTTTTTGAATTCAAACTCAATTTCAAATTAGTTTTCTAATCCGATTCGAATTCGATTTGAATGTTGTCTGATTTTTATTTTGTTATTTTGAATATGTTTAAATTTGTTACTATTGTAATTCGGAAATTCAGATACATTCGAATTTCCGAATAACAAAAAATTCATCCCAATTTTGATTCGGAATGAGACAAACTGCACATGTCTTTAGGTGTGATATATTACACTGTGAATAAGTCGGGTTTGTTATGTCACCACTGAGTTAAGGTAACTGATTTATCATTTTAAATGTATTATTCTTTATTCAATTCCTGTCAGAAATGGGCTGTATAGAACACACGCATACACGCACATAAAAATTATTCTAGTTAAATCACGAGAAAGTGCAGCATGTGCTCATTCACACAACACTCACCAGTGATTTTCTATTTATTTTTTTACTGATCTATACGTGACGCAAGTTTATGTGTCTCAGTGTACAAGCCCATTAAAAACCATGGGCTAGATTTAGATCAGTAAAGAAAAATGCCTGAATGCCTCAAATCATGGCATGTTTAGGCATCCCATGTGTAATAAGCTCAAATCAAGTCAGTCTTAAATGTTTTAGCAGATTTAAATACACTAGTTAAAGTGGATGTAATCCCGGAAAAAAAAAATGTTGATGTCATAATGTAGAGAATAAGATGTTCTATCATTTGAGCCCAGTCTTGCCACAAAGAGTTATTCCATCTCTAATCAATCCTCTTTTATTGTTCAGTGAGATAAATCTTGGATGTCCCCCACCTCAGCATAATTGGGCATGCTGAAGTCATGTGGTTACTTTCCTGTCTTTTCACTGGATGTTAGAGATAATAGCAGAAGTTCAGTGTAAGAAATACACAGGAAAAATGCATATTGACAAGGGGAGTGTAGAGATTGGTGGGGAGTCTACTGACATCATGACTCCACCCACCGAACTCCAGACAACAGACCCACCCTCAGAATCTGCAGTTTTTTCGATTCTCATAGCAGACAGAGGGGAGACATTTGACAGGTAAGGATACATGCAGGAGACATGTATATCCTTATAGATAACCCCTATGGCAGTAGTTTAGAAAGGATAATATTGGGTTTACATCCACTTTAATTTAAGCTCACATCTTATAATCATTTACAATTCAGTTACAGCAAACTGATTTTTTCCTTTCGGGATAATGGTTTTACATGAATAAATAAAAGCTGATCATTTTAACCACCCTTTCAGTGTTAAATGGCTTGTCCCATCCATGTAAACTGATACATTCTGCTGAAGAGCTTGTGCTTTTGAAAAAACAGACTTTCTGACTGAATCACCGGATAAAAATAGAAGAAAGAAAGCCTAAATAAATAAATACAGCCATTACATCTAAGAATTGGTAAGCTGCACTATAACAAATGTTTCCTTCTGGGTTTAACCACTTGGCGACCGTGCCATAGCTGAATGATGGCTACAGTGTGGCCAGCTAGTTTTGGGAGTGCGTCTATTGACATCCCTCCGAACTCACACTTCCCGCGCACCCCCTGGGTCACGCCAGTCAGTCATTGTCCGTGAGATCCAGGTCATAGGGACCCAGCGTATCACGGATAGGGGTAAAGGGACAATGACAGTGGCCCTTTACCACGTGATTGCTCCCTCCAAAGATGGAGTGATCACTATATAAACGAACATGGGGGTTATGCCAGGTTCAGCTCTCTCCCCACACCGATATAGCGTATGAGGAGAGAGATCATCCACAGCAGCATGAGTTACATTGATGTTTGTGTGATTTACAGTACCCTGCAGTGCCCTACAGTGTCACATCAATGCCACTACAGTTCTTATCTGTGCCACTACAGTGCTCTACAGTGCCACATCAGTGCCACTAGAATGCTCATCAGTGCTCATCTGTGCCATCAGTGCCACCTCAGTGCCATATCAGTGCCCTACAGTGCTCATCCCTGCCCTACAGAGCCATCAGTGCCACATCAGTGCCACTACATTGCTCATATGTATCCTACAGTACAATCAACGCCACCTGTGCCACTACAGCACTCATCAGTGCCACTACAGTGCTCATCAATGCCGCTACAGTGCCATCAGTGCCACTACAGTACCATGTTAGTGCTCATCAGTGGCCAATAGTGCCCATCAGTGAGTGCTTATCAGTGCCACCCTATCAATGGATCCTCATCAGCATACATCTCAGCCAGCTTATCAGTGCAGCCTCAGTGCAGTGCATTAGTGTACATCAGTGCAACCATCAGTGCACCCTTATCAGAACCGAGCAGTGCAGACTCTTCAGCACCCAGCAGTGCAGCCTCATTAGACCAGTTTCATCAGCACCCATCAGTGCAGCCACATCTGTCCCAGAGTCCCTATCGCAACGGTTTGGCACCACAGCCCGCAGTCACCAGTATGGAGAAAACATTTTTTTCCAGCAAGAAGGCATACCAACTTCTTAGCTTGACTGACAAGAGCAGCTGGGAGCCCTCTGTGTCTGAGTCCGATTCTAATTCTGATTTTGAACCCATTTTAAGCAGTGGGTATGCTACAGATTTAGAGGAGGAGGAAAGTGTGCCCACCAAAAGAAGGCATTCTGGCAAGGAGCAGGCTACCACAAGTAGAGCAGCGGCATACACTATTAGCGCAGTGGCATGCACTAGTAGTGCAGTGGCATCCACGAGAAATGGAGTACCGCTGCAAGAAAGGCCACTAGTGAGGTGTGATCTCAGCCCCAAAGGTTTAGGACTAAAGCCAGCTTTTCCTATGCCCTTCAAAACCCACTATGGCTTCCCTCTAATTCAGGAGCAGCAAACATCCCCCATTTTACCGCCCAGCCAAATGTCCATGTGAATTTTGCCCACATTAATTTTTACAATGTAATTTTTACCCAAAACCTATTATCTTCCATCATGGCCCAATGCAACCTCTACTTCTATGCCCAATAATTCACATCGGGCAACCCAGGTTCAAGTTACGCCCGTCCCTATGAATGGAGAAAACTAACAATGGAGGAATTTAGAATATTTTTAAGCCTCACTTTCAATAAGGAACTCATAAAAAAATGAATTATACTCCTACTGGTCCACTCACTCCATCTTCCACATGCCAGTCTACTTATCCATTATGCCAAGATCAAGATATCTAATGATTCTGCGGTTCCTCTATTACAATGACAACATCCAGTGCCCTCCCCGAAATGATCCAGCATATGACAAATTGTGTAAAATTCGCCCACTTCTACATTTTTTCTCTGAGATATTTGCCCAGTTATTTACCCCCAACTAAAATATTACCATGGGTGAGTCACTTGTACACTTCATAGGCAGGCTAGGCTTCAAGCAGGTAATCTCTAGCAAAAGGACCCAATATGGGGTTAAACTCTACAAATTGTGTGACAGAGCCATGGTGTATACCTATGCCTTACTGCTGTACGAAGGAAATGATGTCCAGCTGCATCCCCCTGAATGCCCAGAGTACATTGGATCCAGCGGAAACATTGTTTGAGAGCTTGTATATCCACTGTTTGAAAAGGGTCACCATCTATATGTGGATAATTGTTACACAAGTTTGTGCCTCTTCCGCAATCTTAACCAGAAGAAGACTCCAGCATGTGGTACAGTCTGAGCCAATAGGAAGGGCTTTCCGCAAAGGCTCATTAATGAAAGACTACGATGAGGGGAGTCAGTGACTTTGCAGAATGAGGAAATATTGGCTATCAAGTGGAAGTACAAGCAAGACATCTATATGTTCTCATCAATTCATAATAACACAATAACACCTATGTTGAAATCCTTGGTAGGAATGGCCCAATTCAGAAACCAGCATGTGTCCACGATTATAATTTGTTCATGGGGGAGTAAACACAATGACAAAATGATCGAGCCTTACCTTGCAGTAAAAAGAACCCGCCATTGGTATAAAAAAGTTTCTTTTTTCTATTTTGTCATATATAATACTTGTGTGATTTACCGTAAATCTACCAAGACCCCCGTATCCTATCTTAATTATCAAGAAGAAATTGTCACCGCCCTTTTGTACCCTGAAGGCCCACCAGAAAGCATTCGCTCAGATTCAGTGAGTAGACTCCACGAGCGCCATTTTCCTAAGAAACTCCCTCCCCGTGAAAAAGGCCAAAGACGTCAAAAGAAATGCGAGACACCATGTATTATTTTTCCCAGGGTCTTTCCCAAACCAAGCCTCTGCAGCGGTGGCTGTTTCCACTGTTCCATACTTCTATACATTATTAGTGAAGTATGATAATGTAATTCTCAATTCCTGTCATTTATCTTCACACATCTTATGCCACTGCATGCTCCTGAACTGACCTTGGCCTTATATTCGACCATGCCTCTGCCTAACGCTAAACTGTACATACCTCTGCCTACTCTGGAACTGAACCTGGACTGTTTATTGACCATGTTTTTTGCCTGCCTTTTTGGACTGATCTATAGGAGTAGTGGGATTCATAACACATATGTGAGGGGTTTCAGAATTCTTTTTCTGGATGAAGAAAACAAATGATTTGTTTTTCTCATTCCCGAATTAGGGTCTGGAGACCAGAGGTTTAAAAGAGATTTGGGTGGGAAAACCTCTACCCCTGTCCCCATTCCTTCCTGGCCGAGGCCCTACACCCAATACTTCTGCCTGCTTCCAACTTACTGCCATCATGCCTCTGCTTGCCGCATGAACTGACCACACTACCTGCTACCTGTACTATGGACCTTGTTTATGCCTACTACCAGGACCAATATTTTGGCACTGCTGGCAATATCTCTACCTGCACTGACCCTGGACAATATATGGACAGTATCACCGTCTACTGCCTGTACAGGCAATGGACAATATTCCTGCCTGCTGCCTGGACAGTTCCGTTCCCTGTCCCTGCCTGCTGCCTGGACCAATGCTCTCATTTTTCTTTTCAAAATGGGGGCATTTTGTGGGCATTTCTATTGTCCTGGTGCTCCAGGGCCTTCAAAAGTGTGATAGGTTGTCAGGAAATTATATGTGTAATTTATGCTCCTAGAACACCTGGAGGTTCTACTTGCATGTTGGGCCTCTATATGTGGCTAGGCTGTGTAAAAGTCTGGCCACATACATATTGTCCATACTCAGGAGGAGTAGCATAATGTATTTCCAGGTGTAGTTGCAAGTATGCATATACCATGTGAATGAAATAACCTGTTAATATGACATTTTTGTGAAAAAAAAATCAGTTTGCAAAGAATTGTGGGAAAAAAATACAACTTTAACCACTTTCAGACCGGACCAATTTGCTGGTCAAAGACCAGACCACTTTTTGCGATTCGGCACTGCGTCGCTTTAACTGACAATTGCGCGGTCGTGCGACGTGGCTCCCAAACAAAATTGACGTCCTTTTTTTCCCACAAATAGAGCTTTCTTTTGGTGGTATTTGATCACCCCTGCGGTTTTTATTTTTTGCGCTATAAACAAAAATAGAGCGACAATTTTGAAAAAAACGCATTATTTTTTACTTTTTGTTATAATAAATATCCCCCAAAAATATATAAAAAAACATTTTTTTCCCTCAATTTAGGCCGATATGTATTCTTCTACATATTTTTGGTAAAAAAAATCGCAATAAGCGATTATTGATTGGTTTGCGCAAAAGTTATAGCGTTTACAAAATAGGGATAGTTTTATAGCATTTTTATTAATAATTTTTTATTATTTTTTTTTTTACTAGTAATGGCGGCGATCTGCGATTTTTATTGTGACTGCGACATTGTCGGGGACCCATCGGACATTTTTGACACATTTTTGGGACCATTGTCATTTATACAGTAATCACTGCTATATAAATGCAGTGATTCCTGTGTAAATGACACTGGCAGTGAAAGGGTTAACCAGTGGGTGGCAGTGTAGGGGTTAAGTGTTCCTAGGGGTGTGTTACTAACTGTGGGGGGGGGGTTGGGCTTTCATTTAGTGTACACTGATCTCTGCTCCAATCACATGGAGCAGAGATCAGCGTCACTAGTTGCTAGGCAGAATGGAAAAATGTTGTTTACACAGCATTTCCTCCATTCGGCCGCTCCGTGAGACGATCGCGGGGATGCCCGTGGCGATCGAGTCGGCGGGTCCCGCGACCGGACTCACGGGGGTCCCGACCAGCGCGGGAGCGCGCCGCCGGCGGCGCGCTCCCGATGGCAGGGCGGCATCGAATATTGGACGTACCTGTACGCCAATATGCCTGCCCGTGCCATTCTGTCGACGTACATCGTCGTGCGCTGGTCGGGAAGTGGTTAAAAAACTCACCATGCCTCTTATTAAAGTGGTTGTAAACCAATTTTAAAAAAAAACTAAACAACTAACACCTGCAAGACATAGGTATAATGAGCTAAAATGAATAGCATACTAGCTCATTATGTAATACTCATCTGAGCTTGAAGCCTTCGCTGCAGTGCCTGTACACGGAACCGTCCGGTGACATCACTCCCGGGGGTTACCTCTGGGTATTGTGGCTCTGGCGCTGTGATTTAGGCTGGGTTCACACCGCTGCGGCTGGGAGACCCGGATGTGATTCGCACCGCACTGCAGTGCAAATCACATCCGATCTCTGTGCGATTCGAGTTCAGCCATACAGATAGTATGGCTGAATTCACATCGCACCCGCCGCAAACTCGCACAGGACCCTTTTTTTGGTCCGCAGCAGAATCGGATCGCATGGGTGTTCACACCATGCGATCCGATTCCTGTCCGAGTTTGCAGATCGCACTGCGATATGCGGACTGATCTGGGGGTGTCATTAACATTTCACTGACACTCCCAGCAGTCCGCATAGGGCAGTGTGAACTGCCGGCGGGAGGCATGCGATGCGGGAACCCGCCGCGGATTTGCGGCGTTCCCGCATCGCTCCGGTGTGAACCCAGCCTGAAAAGGGATCATTTGGGGGGTATTTGCACTTTCCTGGCTTGTTAGTTTCTCAAGAAATGGGCTGTCTGTAAATCAGGTGTGATCAACTTTCAATTTCGATTGGCACCATAGCTTTTAGACTATAACCTTCACAAAGACCAAATAATATACACTTATTTGGATTATTTTTACCAAAGCAATGCAATATAACTTTTTGGCCAAAATGTATGAAGAAAAATGACTAATTTGCAAAATTTTATAACAGAAAAGGACAATTCATTTTTGTTACAAATTTTTTTATTTTTTTTATTTATAGCGCAAAAAATCTAAAAATCCAGTGGTGATTAAATACCACCAAAAGAAAGCTCTATTTGTCTGAAAAAATGGCCAAAAATTTCATATGGATACAGTGTTGCATTACTGTGTAATTGTCATTCAAAATGTTAATTGCTTTTATGCTGTCTCCACTCTGGATGGAAGAGTAATGCAGACACCTTTGGACAGCAGCATTCTCAGACTGGGGAGAGGATAGTGTTATGCTGTGTACACACGAGTGTTTTTTCCGTCGGAATAAACGCTGAAGGTTTTTCCGACGGAATTCTGCTCAAGCTGTCTTGCATACACACGGTCACACCAAATTCTGACCGTCAAGAATGCGGCGACGTACAAAACCTATGATGGGACTAGAAAAAGGAAGTTCAATAGCCAATAGCTTCAGAGCATGCGTCATTTTTGGTATGTCGGAACAGCATACAGACGAGTGGTTTTCCCGATAGGTATTGAGTCCATCGGAAAAATTTTGAATATGTTCTTTTTCTAGGTCCGTCAGAATTTGACGTAAAAAATCCAATGGGTTATACACGCGATCGGAATATATGATGAAAAGCTCCCGTCTGACTTTTTCTGCTCGTGTGTACATGGCATTAGATGCACTAGCAGATTTATATGATTTTGACTAACAAATTAAAGCCAAACTCCAGCAAACATGTTTAAAGGCAATATACACTTTCAAATGTTTTTTGTTGTTTTAACTAGGTATTACTGTAGTTATATTCCCTATGTTGTTGTTTTTTTTTTTTTTTTTGCCTTATCATGCATTGATGGGCGTGTAGTAAAATACCCAACTTGTCCTTATTTATCAGATGGACAGGCAACTTCTTGTTCTGGGTCACATTAAAGCCTAGCCATTTTTCTGTGTTGCATCACAAATGTTTTATGAAACAAACACCTCTTCCGGTATGGTAAGCTGTGTTATTGCTTTTCACCTGCCTTAGCACTAGACTGAGAAACCCAGGGATTGTGGGATATTTAGTTTCTTCAAGGAAAGTTTCAGACTACAGACAGTGGTCATGTGTTAAGCTGCAGTACCATACCACTTGCCTCTCGTTTCAAACAAACATGCATTTCTGACACCGGAATGTGAAAATGTACTCTACTATAGGCTGTGCAGACAGACCAACAAATGGCACCGTGAAACTACGCTGATCCCTGCTAAGCAGGCGGATTACAGATCTATCTCTGCTCACTGTGCAGAGACGGACCTGTCAGAGTCCCACTCTCCTCAATGGGGAGATCAGGTGAAATCGGGTGAAAACCTCCTGTCTGTTTTCCTCTGATCCGCCAGACGGGTGGAAAATAGGGTCTCCATCTGTCTGTATTTCATGGACAGGATATGATCAGATAGCAGCAGGTGTCAGCGGACATGTCACTGCCGACATCCGCTGCTCTATAGTAGTGAACGGAGGCTCCGTTCAGGTCCACCTGAAAAACTTATAGGTGGACCTGATCGGAAAGCCTGTGTGCCGCATACACACGACCAGACTTTTAGACGGACTAGGTCTGACGGTCTACCTGACAAACTTTCCTCCAAGGTCCGACTGACTTTCTGAACGAACGGACTTGGCCACACACGAACGGACTAAGTCTGTTCGAAAGTCCGTTCGTTTTGAACATGATGACTTAAGAGGGGACTAAACAAGGAAGTTCGATAGCCAGTAGCCAATAGCTGCCCTTGCGTCGCATTTGATCCATCAGACTAGCATACAGACGAATGGTTTTCCCGATAGGAATTGAGTCCGTCAGACAGATTTGAAACTTGTTCTATTTCTAGGTCCATCGGAATTCTTTAATGAAAAAGGATCAGACTATCCCACACATGATCGAACTATCCGACGGAATGATTCCGTCGGACCTATTCTGACGGAAAGTCTGGACATGTGTACGCAGCATCAGATAAAAGTAGTAAATGTAGTGAATTATACATTTTCTACAAAAACTGTATGTATGGCCTACATAAATAGAATGCAATTATTTTAAGGCAAGGAGGGACAAGGAAAAATTAAGACCTGAACTTGTTTATAGCAGAAGGGGAAACTGGAGCCAATTGAATTAGCATGTATTCATATATATACATAAATGTACATATATGAATACACAGATATATTTTTAGAGGTTTGCATACATTTAACTGTGCAAGTTACCATTTTGAATCAAGAAGACAGTTTGAAAGATAAATGTAATGCAGCATTCATGAAGCCAGGCTTAACTCCTTCATGCTTTGGTATTAATTATTTTCCAACTTCAGCTTCCTGAGTTCCTTATTTATATGCACAGCAGGTAGAAAGTATTTAAATCTTAACATGGCAAAGGTGGAAAGACAAACCTCCAGCCATAAAATGTCTCTGCTCTGACATAAATTATATCCTGATTTAGTTATTAGAAAAAGAACCTGACTTAACTCTGTATTTTATCTAAAACAAGCAGCAGGTTCCTGTTCAAGCAGAAAAGTAACCAAGGAGAGTAACAGGATCATAAGCATTGTGGAAAATGATTATAAAGTTCACTAAAGTTACCTATTTAAACTAGAAGAACATACAGCAGCCACAAATTGGACATCTTTAGAAGAGCTGTATATTTGTGTAATTAGTCCACATCCAAAAAGAAAGCAAGCTATCATCTTTAGCGATGGAGGAAGCTTATGCCTATTAATTGGGTAGTATCCTTCCTCTTCAGATGTCAAACAACCAGCCAATACAGGATGGCTGAAAGTAATTTGAAGGCATACATCACATGGGTCAAACATAAGGCCTGCCAGGCCATTTCATGTAGCCCTCGCACCTCTCCTGCACAGTGGTGGATGGTGCTAAACATTTTTTGAGGGGGCGCAAACAAACTGTAAAATTCTGAAAAATACTGAAAAGAACCCCATCAATTGCAGCCTCACTGTGCCATCAATTGTAGCCTCACTGTGCCATCAATTGCAGCCACTGTGCCCCATCAAATGCAGCCACTGTGCCCCATCAAATGCAGCCACTGTGCCCATCATATGCAGCCTCTGTGCCCATGATATGCAGCCTGTGCCCATCATAGAGGCTCTGTGCCCATGATATACAGTCTGTGCCCATCATATGCAGCCTCTGTATCCATCATATGCAGCCTGTACCTATCATATGAAGCCTCTGTGCCCACCATATGCAGCTTCTGTGCCCATCATACAGCCCCTGTGCCCATCATATGCAGCCTGTGCCCATCATACAGCCTCTGTGCTCATCATATGAAGCCTCTGTGCCCATCATATGAAGCCTCTACGCCCATTATACAGCCTCTGTGACCATCATATGCAGTCTGTGCCCATCATATGCAGCCTCTGTGACCCCCCCACTCGCCCGCTTGCCATCTGACCGGCACTTATGGTGGTAGGTCAGGCAGCAGGTGATGTCAGCGAGCTGTGGGACAGGCGACGGCTCCTGCATCCTCCATGCTTCTCTGTCTTCCCATGCGTCTCCTCTTCTTCCGTTCCATCCATTTAGAACGCCTGTGCCTTCAGGTATTAGATCCGCGCCTCCTGATTGGGTGAGAGGCAGTTCGGTGGTAGAAAAGCAAATATTAATTTGCTTTTCTAAAACATCTTGGTGGATAGATGAATGCTTTGCATGAATCTATCCATTCTACACAGAGGGGGTGGCGTGATAGAGGGGGCGGCACCCATGCACCCTTAATGGATGCACCACCACTGCTCCTGCAGCTGTGGCATTCCCCCTGGTCACCACCTCTACCTTCTCTCAGCAGTCAGCTGCAGAGAGTTAGACAGAACTCCTCCTACAGATTCTGCACCTCTGTGCAGCCATAGCATGCCCTCACCCCCACTTTGCCTGGTCTCAGCATTCAGCAGAATCCGGCAGCTGACTCTAGCCCTCCTCTGGTCGTCTTCCAGACCCTGCACTTTCTACTTCCCAGCGCCACCTCCAGCTTCTTCCCAGGAGCAGCACATGGTAAGGGGGATGCACTGTAATGTAAGAGAGGGCAGGGGATTCTTGAATTCTGATGTAAGGGGGGGGGGGGGGGGTTGCTCTGGACATCTAGTCTTCCAGATACAACTGGCTCTTTGAGTGCAACCATAATGCTGATGCAGCCCGCAATGAAAAGTTTGACACCCCTGCCTTCATGCTCTGAAATTCACAGAAGTCTATAGGGTTCCAACCCCACAGCTGTGTTTACTCAGAAAACAGGAACATCCTTATATGGCTTTAAATACAATATTAAAAAATCCTGTAACGCATATGCTAATTACTAATATTTTACAGATAGAGATGTACTAACGAAAAAACTAAAACATACAGTGCACACTATGCAGTTTAAGCTTGCAGTATGTATTTTTTTTTCATGTGATGGAGTTAATATATGTAGAATCCCTTATTTTATTTTTTATGTGTTTTGTTCAGCTCACTAATGTGAAATAACAGTTAATAGATCATCTAACATTTAACAGCCCATAGACTTGAAATAATAGTTAATAGATCGTCTAACAGTTGTAGAAAAAATATGTATACTTATTTTGGCCAAATGCTTGTTTTTACGTACTGAACAGAACAGCCCGGCATCAACATCATCTTGTTGGTACAAGTTCTGTCTTTACTGATTACATATTTTTTCTGGTAACATTTTTAGAAGGAAGTAATCCATGGCAGGCCTATATTTTGCTCATGACAAGTTTTCTTTAAATATTTTTTAAAGATTTATGAAATTGCGTAATTGTGTGTTTCTAATACAGTTCTCACAAGGTTCTTGTTATTTATTCTTAGACTAACTCAGTTGATTCTATACAAGCTGGAAAGGAAAATCATTCACTACCTGTGGCTTTTACACCGTTTTTCTTTCCATTTTCCAACACTCTCCCAGTGTGTTCACTCTTGAAAAAAATTATGGAAATGCACCAGACTGCAGTGGGAAATGTGTTAAACAGCATTCCATATTGACTTGGTGCAGTGTGATGCAAAGTTAGTGCTTCACCAGATTTTTCAAGTTATTGAACCCTTCAACCCAATACACCATCTCTGCTTGGTGTGCCACAAAGCACTCAGTAAGCATAAGAAACAAGCTTCAAGCTCCAAACCGTTCAACATCTAGAATCCCATGTATTTCAATGGTGGTTGTTCATATATAAGTGCTCAGGTGCCTCAGGTGCCTGTAGCTCAACACCCGATTCTCCAAAATACATTTTGACTTAATAGACTTGAATGGGAATGCCAGAAAATTTGCAATTGAGCATTTTTGCATGCATTTTTAGGTATTTTTTTCAGGTGTTTTTTAAACCGGTAGGAACTGATTCACCCACTGAAAATATTAGCCCAGTTGGTCAACAAAACACTAATTCCTTGCCATGAAATAAATCTGGCAAGTGTGGATGTTCCCAGACTCTTAAGGCTGGATGGGACCTGAGCTGCTACACCCCAGCACCACTTGCAGTTCCTTAAGAAAACAACATTTTGACATAATTACTTATAGTTTTAAAGAAAACAATTTTAATGGCATATTGTAAACATTCAGAAGTTTTTCATAGGCAGATAAAATGTAGCCACTGAGTACACATAATGTCTCACTATTCTTCATTCGGAGGGACTGTCCCACATACTGCATAAACCTTTCATCCCATTTTTAAAAAATGTATTTATTTTTTAAAGCCAGTAAAAAGAAAACATAGTGGTAAACATTTTCAGTTTAACCAATATTTTTTCTTTATTATTTACTCCTGTTATTAATATATATTTAAAAGTGGTCTTACAAACACAATAAAAGTTTTCAAGTGGCAGGTGAGGAAGCTTATAGACTGGATTACATGCCTTGCCAGGAATAAAACTCCTTATATTCCTTTTCTGCTTTGGACATTATGGCAGTCACACCAGAGTTGTGGGAATGTAGGTCAGAAATAGAAAACATATTTTAAAGTTTAATAGTAAGTCTAAATAAAGAAAGTTTCATGAAGTCTCAGTCAAAAAGAATGTTTCATGAAGTCCTGGGATATAATGTGCCACACATAAAAGCACCTATCATGGTAGGAACAAGCCCTGTAAGGCTACTATGGACTGAGACATGATTGCAGTTCTTCGAGTGCAGAGTAATCTTGAATTTCTTGTATTTTATCATACAAAGAAATCATACTTCAAGCATGTAATCCATGCGTATGTATGTGTAAAACTGATAAAATGATACAAAAGGAAAGGTTTGCTTGGGGGTAGCCCAGACATTTCAAAATAACTACTTTGGAAAGAACATTGTAAAAAGCTGGCGTTAAGAAGTATTTTCCTTTTTTGTAAATTATGAATATGAAATGCATCCTATGTATAGCAGATCCACTGCTATCTGAATGTAAGCACAGTCATCAGTAGAGGAGTAGCAGTTTGATCAGTTAGAGCATTTGTAGAATGATAGGGTGTCATACTACAATGTGTACTAGTCATTATTCTTCCTGTTATCATGGCTATATGCTGAAAAGGATTTCACATCAACCATTTTTAGGTTTCAATATGTATACAAAAATGACAATTAGACAATGCAGATATCAGATATATACAAAATGCAAAAAAAATAATCAGATTTTTGTCTAGCCAACACATTTTGCGGGTTGACTGCTTTGTTGGGGCCTCAGATCTTGTTAAATATTACAACTGTATAGTATTTCTTCATAGTTGGTTATAAGTAGCCTTGGGGGCCCATGGGGATATATCCAAACCCTCAGAAAATAAATACTCACAGCTGATATTTGGATGATAATGTGTGTCTATGAATTTTTATAAGTGATTTAATTAGATGTCCAAAGGATGGCAAAAAGACAACAAATAGAAAGCCTTAATTGATGTGCAGCATACATCCACAAGCGAATTGTGTGTTTCAAAACACATGGCTATGCCTTCTTAGGGTAATTTGGATAATATACGCTCTACTCCCACACATAATATTTTGACTACTTACTACTTACTTACTTACCTTTTTTCCGATTGGTCATCAGGCAGTGAGTGAGCGGCTCTCTGGGACACACCAACGTTCAGCCATTTTTCAATTGTGTGTTGCAGCCAGCAGCAGCTGCCTTGGCGCTTTCTCCAGTAGTAGAGAAGGTAATTTTATCCATTCCCCTGAGCCCCCCAGGAAGCCCCCCTTTTCTGGCCATCCTGTCTCCAGATGCCCCCACCACCCTGTACAAAGTTTGGAGAGGTGTAGAGCGGCTGAGATGAGCAGACCCTTCCTCTCCCAGCATTTCACACTCAGCCCGCATTAATTTAATAAAAGTCTTCACACCCTGTCCCCCCTCACCCACACCAAACTGCCACTCTTACCCTTGGCTAACAGGTGAGAGTGGGCCTGAGGGCCCCAGAGCAGACGAAAGCACTGAAAAATGGCCATAAAGCTCCCCCCCCCAATGTCCTCTGCTCCCTGGTTGTGTGCTGAGCTCTCACCGACTTGTCTTCTAACTCTGGTCACCATATTTCCTGTCTAGCTGGGAGGACACAGAAGGGTGACCGTGGGGCACCCTGTGTGGGGTGATGATCCTATTTTCCCCCATCTTTTACCCCTTCTGCCCCCCGGCGGTGGTGGGGGGGTCTCATCACAGCAGAGCAGCCAGCCAATGACCCGAATGTAATGCTGTTAGTACAGATTAGTAAGGGTTCCTCATTATTCACTGCCAGAGTCTTGATTGGTTGCCCTCAGTCTGCAGCCTTTTATTATTGGTTGAATCTGAGATAGCTCTTTGACTACAGTAGTCAACGAGCTATCTCAGACTCAACCAATAAAAAAAAGGCAGTGGGGCTGCAGACAGACAATCAGAGGGTAATGCTGGGAATAACGAGGAGCCCTGCATAATCTGTCACAGCAGAGCATCCAGCCAATAACACCTACATAAATTAAATAGGGGTTAATAACTAGTATCTCTGCTGTGACAGTTTATTAAGGGCTCAAGTATTTTCCATTCACAGCCTTAGCTCCCGTTCCCCCCATGAGTCCAGGTGAAGGGGTAAAAAAAATGAGGAATCCCCACCCATCCCCTGGTGTCTATTTTTTAATTCCCCCCTACCTTATGTCTGGGTTATTATTGGCTGCCCTGCTCTGCTTTATATAAGGGCTCCTCGTTATTTACAGCCTGAGCCTCTGATTGGCTTCCGGCAGCCTTTTATTATTGCTTGAATCTGAGAAGATATCTTTGGCTACTGTAGTCAAAGGGATACCTCAGATTCAAGCAATGATAAAAGGCTGCAGAAAGCCGATCAGAGACTCGAGCTGTGAGTGGAGGAACCCTTTGCGTTTCCACTGCCACAGCATGTATGCAGCAGCAGAGCAGGCATAACAGTCCCCCATTCTTAGGTTAAAATCACCTGTATAATATACTGTATATTCTTCCCTTAGTATATTCATTAAATAATAATAAATATATATACTATATTTGTTAAGGGGCACAAATGACTTGCCTTGCCCCAGGGGCTGACAACCCACGCTACGCCACTGTTCCTGAGTAATGCATACTGCATAAAGAGGAGCCAACTTCTTGAAATCTTACCTGTATATCAAAAACTCAGTCACATTGCCTTAAGGTGTTAATTAAGACATTAAAGTGTTTGGTAATATTGCAATGTCCTTTACCAGGGTTTATATTTTTTCTTCTGGAAAATCTGGGAAAAATGCTGCCTCTTGAGTTGCCATACATTTTTCCAGATATATTCAAAACAAGCTCCTATGACAGAGATGATTTTGAGCAAGACAGAATCAAAATAAAAATAATGATCAAAAAACCTATATGCATATGCATACAGTTATAACACAATACACTTAAAAACATCTATTCGTATGAAGTATTATTAGTCCTCTGTATTATATTGTCCATCAACATCATTGGTTGCACTCTTGCACCATTTGCTGACACGTCTCGTTTTCAGGCTCAAGACTTATTGACTCATTGATATTAACAGAGAACTGCACGTGGGTTTCCAGTATCCTGGATACAGTGGACAACTTCAATACATGTAGTTTACAAATGTGTTAAGGTATGAGCTGTGAGAACATTTTATGTTTTAAGTGTTTTGTGTTGTAGTTGTTTTGATATGTGTTAGCTACAGTACCTGATTGCGAAATTGTGTTCCCAGTACAATCTTATCGCACTGGTTCTCGTCAACAGGACACTGTACATCTCGCGCTGGCTGCAATAGGAAAAAGGCACATTTTCCTATTGCAATGAGCGCACGAGAGAAGCAACAATGTCGCCTCTCTAAAAGAGCCGACATGCCCCGGGACTCCATACCAGACCTAAGGGCCTGGTATGCCCTCCTGGTGGGGAAGCCATGCCGGTTTTTATTTAAAATTTGACATGGAGTTCTCCCTCAAGATTCATACCAAACACAGTGCCTGGTATTGGCGGGAATCCAGGTCGAATCCCCGCACCAGTGTTAACCTGGCCTCAACGTCAGCAATGCTTGTCGCTCATTGGGAAAGGAAAAGAAACATTTTTCCTCTCCCGATGTGAGTCGGCTCGGCGCTGGCTCCCGCGGCGGGGCTCGCATGGTGTCAATGTCACCGATAAAAGTAGAGAGATTGACACAATATCGCGTCACCAACTGTATTAACTTTTTATATAATAAATAGATGCATAGAATTTTTTTGATAATTATGTGTAATTTGATTTTTTTCCTTTTTTATCAAAATTATCTCCATTATAGGGGCTTGTTTTTAATGTTTTAGGTTTCGGAGTTCATAGAGAAAAAAGAGGAATATTTGTAATATATAATTTTGATGGTAAAATAATATGATTTGACAATAAATTATCCTTTTGTTTGTATTTTTCCAGATAATAATATAACCATGGAAAGTGTTGTACTAAGGTTAATGGGATCGATTAATATGATTAATTCATTTTTTTATTCATTTGTCAGTAGGCCATTTTCACATATTAAGAGCAGAAAATGGACACTGGGACTTTTCCAGTGATAATTTGATTGATCATATGAAAATGTAAAATTTTAAAACCATTTTTTTTGATTTTGTTAAACAATTCATAAAAATAAGCATTTAAAAGCAGTATTGGTGCTTGTTCTTAAAATTATTGCTACATCAGTTACCTCCACATATATAAAACACTGATGTAACCCACCAGCCAGCCAGTTCCAAGTAAAACAACGAAACACAACTATTCTACATTATTCAATTGGGGAGTTATCTGATGGGGTGAAGGTTAGGTTCCACACATTTCACAGTTTCATCAGGGAATGTAGGAGATTTATCGCACAGCATCATAAGAACTTACAAATAATTGTCTTGCATTAGCTGCTCCTTGTTGGATTGGGTTTGTTTTTTTTGGTATTTTGTATTTCTATATTTCTATTTCCTGGCATGGTCCTTAAAGTGGTTGTAAACCCTATTTTACAACCTTATACTACAGGTAAGCCTATATTAAGGCTTACCTGTAGCTACCCAGTATATCTTCTAAACCTGCACGGTTTAGGAGATATCTCCTGATGTCATCGGCACATGCGCACTGGGGAAAACTGAAGCAATGGCAGCTATGTGCTGTTGCTGCAGTCTCCGTGCTGTTACCGGCAGCTTCCACGCACATGCACGGGAGTGACGGCATTGTGGAAGTAACTCTGGGACGACATGTCAGCCTGTTTTTATTACAGGGTTTTTTTTTTCTATTTTTTTTAAGAGGTTTTACTTCCTCTTTAAGTTCTTATGTGGTATCTGCTGGTATGTTGTGCTATGTAAATTCTGAGTGTTGGCAACCTACCCTCTGGGTACCCCTGTGCCTCTCACTCTTTGTCCAACCTCCCACCTAACCTACTAGGCCGTATTGATATTGTGAAGATGATGATTCTTCCAAAATGTACCATATATACTCAAGTATAGGCCGACCTGAATATAAGCCAAAAACGAATTGACTCGAGTATAAGCCTAGGGTGGGAAAATGCAACAGCTACGGGGTAAACAATGCCCCTATGCAGCTTCACTGTGCCCATTTGCAGCCTCATTGTGCCCATTTGCAGCCTCACTGTGCCCATTTGCAGCCTCATTGTGCCGTAATTCAGCCGTGCCTTTGATTACTAAAACAGTGGGTGTCTCCCGCTGTGTTACGCAGTCTGTTCGGCGGCCATCCATTGTAACAAAGCCCTGCCTCCTGCTCGTCCGTGACAGATGAATGAATGAATGAATGAAATACTTGTATAGCGCACAATGCGAACTGAATCGCCTCTAGATGGAACACTGATACAGTTTTCCAGCATTGTATCAGTGTTCCTGTATCATGGACGAGGAGGAGGTGGGCTTTGCTACAATGGATGGCCGAACAGAGTGCATAACACAGCGGGAGACATCTGCTGTTTTAGTAATCAAAGGTATGGCTCACGCGAGTATAAGCTGGGGGGGGGGGGGGGTTATAGCCTAAAAAATGGGCTGAAAAACTCAGCTTATACTCAAGTATATACGGTAATTAGCTCTGACGAAGGAGTAGTGCTCCCTGCTAAGGTCAGGTGTACCCGACCCCGTTGTTCTGTTGCTGAGGTGCAACAACCTCATGATACTCATATGCAGCAGAGTGTCAGTACTAGTGTCACTCAACCTTCTGGTGAACTGGCAAGCACCGGTGGCCTAGTAAACCCTGGTCGTAGACAAAACAGCACTGCAGTAACACGTGGTGACATGGCAAGTCCTATAAGTGCAGTTCAAGCTGGATAGCACAAGTAGTGCCCCACAGCCACCAAGAGTTTGAACACAGGCCTGTAGAGCCCATAGTGCCCTTCCCGCTGGGCTTGCAAGTCCTTATTGGCAGCCCACAGATTCTTCAGGTGGAAACAGCAGATTTACGCCCCTGGAATTTTTGGAGCTGTTTTTCAGGGAAGATTTGTACGGATCTATTGTGGACAAAAGTAATTTATACACTGGTCAATTCATCTCCCAAAACCCAAATTCACCCATTGCCAGACAATTTGACTGGAAACCTATAACGGTTCCCGAATTTAGGACCTTTCTGGGCCTATCCCTCAACATGGGCATTACTAAAAAGAGTGAGTTGGGGTCATATTGGTCCACTGACCCAATTCACCATATGCTGTGTTCTCTGCTGCCATGGCCGGGGCTAGGTATGAGCAGATATTGTAGGTCATGCATTTCAATGACAATGAACTCTGTCGTCCTCGGGGTGACCTGTATATATGCTATTACATTCATTTTTCTGGTTTACGAGGTAAAAGATAGCAACTTGGAGCCCCTCAATTGCCCAGACTACATAGGGAGCAGCAGCAAGATTGTTTGGGGCTTGGTGTCATTCTTATTCGGAAAAGGGTACTATTTATATGTGGACAAATTTTATTCAAGCGTGCCACTTTTTAAACACTTCTATCAATCAGGAATTCGCACATGTGGCACTGTGCGATCTAACCATCGTAAATGCCCAACTTAGTCTGGGGGAGAGAGCCTACTTGAGGTCCAATGAGTTACTTGCAGTGAGATGGAAGGACAAATGGAACATTTTCATTCTGTTTTCTATTCACCCAGACATAGTAGTCCAAATTCCTATGGCGACCTGTTTTGTTGAGAAGCCCCTCTGTGTCCACCACTACAGCTGTAAAATAGGAGGGGTGGACTTAGTTGCTCCAATTACCAGACACTGATATAAAAAAGTGTCTGTATACTTATTCCAATTAATAAAAACAATTGTGTTGCGCTTGAATAAATAAATAACATGAATGGATAAAATAAAAAATATAAAATAAAGCAAATAAATTCAGTTCATGTGTCTTCAATATGACACCAGTGCAATGCTTTCACATTAATAAACAGGTGCAGAAGTTCTTGTTTACTCAGTTCCTCCACCTTGTGAAAAAAACACCACCATAAGTTTATGTAGCACTAACCCCTGAAGGAGCTGCTGGTTTTATTTGGGCTTACCGTTACCTCGCTTGGTTGCTTCTCCGTCTTGGGGTTCTCTTGGTAGATGGCCCAAAGAATATGGAAACTGACACTGAATCCTCTTTTGGGTTATTTATTAAAACAGAACAGAGTCTCTCAAAAAAGGGTAGAGGGTTAGGAGTGAGTTAAGGCACTTAGATTGCAAAAATATGGAAGTATGGAGAAAATCCAGAGAATAGGAACCGTTTCACAACTGCATTCAATAACCCCCGGATAGACCTCTCTCACTAGGCCTAGCAGCCGGTGGGATGCTCGACAAAGTCTCTGCCAAAGACTTGTGAGATACACTTGAGCGTTACTGAGGGATGTGGATAAATTTAAAGAACTCAGCTGATCCGACGATACCGTATAAGTGTTGATCCAGGTTGCGTCCATCAACTACGCCTCCAGTCTCCTTCAGAGAAACCAGCCTTGCGAATGGTCTTCTACTGAAAGAGTCCTCCCCTGGGGTTCTTCAGTTGCTGGGCTTCTCCCTTCAGATGAGACGGCACTGAACCACCCTTGGATCAGTAGGCCGAAATCCACTCGGGCCTGTCTCTGCAGTTGCGTTGCCTTGTGCCAGCCGGCCCCTCCGAGACTCAGGATGCATGGCTGCGCCCCACAGGCCAGGAGGGCCATGGGGCTGGGTCAGGAGGACCACCAGAACTGAACAGACAGAAAATAAAAATAAAAACCGCCAACGTGGCGTCGGTACCTTAAATACCACCCCCGGAATGCACAGCAGGAAAACACTCCCACTGGGCTGGTTCAGAGAGAATAGTGGCATTCACTGCACCCAGCTAGACTGCGTTTATACTCTTGCCGGCGGTGAAAGCGACACCTGCGGTCATAGAGAACCCAGTGCAACCCAGCTGGACTGGTACTGAGACCAGAAATTTGGAGAAATAGTCCTGAAACCCAACTGTGATTTCAGGCAAATTAACTTTTCAAAAACCATAGCGCCTGCTTGTCAGGAGCCAGCGCTACATTTAGATAGACTCTTACCAGAGAGCGTTTACCACTAGGGATGAGCTAAACACCCCCAGGTTCGGTTCGCACCAGAACCTGCGAACGGACGGAAAATTCTCACAAACTTTAGAACCCCATTAATGTCTATGGGACTCGAACGTTCAAAATCAAAAGTGCTAATTTTAAAGGCTAATATGCAAGTTATTGTTCTAAAAAGGGTTTGGGGACCCGGCTCCTGCCCCAGGGGACATGTATCAATGCAAAAAAAACTTTTAAAAACTGATGTTTTTTCGGGAGCACTGATTTTAATGACGCTTAAAGTGAAAAAAAAAGTGAAATATCCCTTTAAATATCATGCCTGGGGGGTGTCTATAGTATGCCTGTGAAGTGGCACGTGTTTCCCGTGTTTATAACAGTCCCTGCAAATGACATTTCTAACGGAAAAAAAGTAATTTAAAACTGCTTGCAATGTTTTAATGTAATGTCTGGTTCTGGCAATATGGATGAAAATCATTGAGAAAATGGCATGGGTAGCCCCCCCCCCCCCTCCCATTACCAGCCCCTTTGGGTCTTGTACGGATATTAAGGGGAACCCCATACCCAAATTAAAAAAAGGAAAGGAGTGGTGCCCCCAGGCCCTATATACTCAGAACTGCAGTATACAGGCGGTGCAAACAGGACAGGAACTGAGTAGGTTTGTTGTGTTAAGTAGAATCTGTTTGTAATTTTGAACTGGTACATATTTCAAGTGTAGCTCCAGTCCAAAAATCTATTTTTAAGCTTTTTGGAAAACATAGGGAAGGGTTATCACCCCTGTACAATTTTTTAGGCCGTCCGTCTTTTTTCATCTCACTTCCTGTTGTCTCCTTCCGTTTGCAAGTAGGAGACATTTGTAAGTTGGATGTTTGAAAGTAGGGGCCTGCCCTATATGCTCTGCAGAAATTTGGGCCTAAGGCGTTGCTGTTGCCACAACACTGTAAGCCCTCACAGTTACTCTTGGTGGGCGCTGGAACGCCCTGCTGTGAACTATTATATCAAGAATTGTAATTACGGGTGCTGAATTTTACCCCATCATGGCCCTTACGTGCCTGTCAGGAAGATCCTCCTCACGGACGTCCGAGCGGCGAAAGTCGCAGAAGATCTCTTGCCCAGTTCCAGGAGCGTTACCGCGATCGGCGGTGCGCGTGGGAGCGCGCACGCGGGTGCGCGCGCGGCCGTTTGACGCAAATTGGCGCCAATAGCGCTATTTAAACTGGATCCATGCCTCACTGCCTTGCTGCCTGATCAACAGCGTTCCTGTGCGTCCTGGTGATCCGTATCTGAATCTGAACCTGAACCTGTACCTGTATCTGTACCTGTACCCTGATCCGTATCGAACCCGGCTTGTTCCCGACTCTGCTGTTTGCTGCCTGCCCCCCGACTTTGGCTTGTACCCGACTACTCTTCTGGATTCCGTTTCTGTACCTGATCTGCCCGCCTGTGCCTGACCTGGACTGTTACACCATCCGCCAACTGTAAGTTGCTTGCTGTTGTACTACAGGACACCTCCCAGTCCTCCGCAATATCTGGCTGTACTCCTTCTGCGTTTGTAGCCTTCTATCTCTGGCCGCAGACTACTGGACTCTTCCGCTTCCGCATATCCATTGCACCTGCATCCATTGTTGGACTACAATACCCCTCCGTTGTTTGTCACTTCCTGCAATCACTTGTATACCGTTGCTGGACTACAGGAACCCTTCTGCTGTCTGCTGGAACTTATCTCACCTTTGCCTGCATTCAGACACCGGACTACAATACACCTCCTCCTTCAACAGTCTTCTGCCTCTACCACCTGCTATCCGGTCAGGCACTTGTGCCCCTCTGTGCTCCTGAGCCCCTGTCACCACTACCAGGGTCTCTCGAGTCAGAGGTCTACGAGAGGCCACTCCCTGCACTCCGGGCTCTGCTTAAAGGTACGTGACAGTGCCACACCACTGGTACTAAGGCTGTAGCTGAAGGGCTGGAGGCCTAGGCGTACGCCAAGTCCAACAAAAAATTCCAAACATACGTACTCATGCAAAAGGTATGGAATAAGCTCAGGTAGTTACAGGCTGTGGAGGATTTTACCAGCTACAGTCCGATATGGGTCAATGGTCACTATGAGGAATTGCAGTTACTGGGGGACGGGGGTCGGTGGAGGAGACATGGAGTTGCGCTCCTGAGGCATATTTTCATGGATGGGAAACTGCGCCTCTTTCTCGAATTGAGAGATCAGTTCTGCCTTCCCCACTCAATGCTCTTTCAATATATGCAAATGTGTAATGCAGTGGCCGCACAGACCAGCGGGGCTCCTGTGGATCCTTTCCCCGACACCTGTTTTCCATTGCATGGAGGAGGTGTCCCTGTTCAGAGGCTTTATATCTAGATGCTACTCTATGATTCTCCAGACCCATTTGGAGAGTTTCCCCCAGGGGGTGGTGAATAGGTGGGAAAAAGATGTGGGCACCTTTGAAGAAGAGCAGTGGGAGGAAGCACTACAGGCGATACAGCTGTGCTCGCTCAACGTAGCCCAACGCCTGTCCCAACTATACATTGTCCTTAGAGTCCACTAAACGCCGGCCAGGCTATTTAGAATGGGGGTGAGAGTGGACTCAAACTGTCCCAGATGTGTGAAAAACCATGGCGACCTCATTCACCTGCTATGGCACTGCCCCAAACTACAAAGGTTCTGGACTGGGGTCGTGTCCACGATCAATAGTGCCGTTGGACCCAAAGCCCTCTCTACTAGGGATTGTAGATGATATCCTCACAGGTGAGGATCAGAATCGGGCCATTGCTAGGGCTTTGTTTCAGGCCCGCAAATTAATCCTTAGGCACTGGAAGGCGGTGGGCCCTCCGGTGCTTCAGGAGTGGCTAACACAGATGGGAGACACACTCTGGCTGGAGAAATATATACAGTGGTGTGAAAAAGTGTTTGCCCCCTTCCTCATTTCCTGTTCCTTTGCATGTTTGTCACACTTAAGTGTTTCGGAACATCAAACCAATTTAAACAATAGTCAAGGACAACACAAGTAAACACAAAATGCAATTTCTAAATGAAGGTGTTTATTATTAAAGGTGAAAAAAAATCCAAACCATCATGGCCCTGTGTGAAAAAGTGATTGCCCCCCTTGTTAAAACATACTATAACTGTGGTTGTCCACACCTGAGTTCAATTTCTCTAGCCACACCCAGGCCTGATTATTGCCACCCCTGTTCACAATCAAGGCATCATTTAAATAGGAGCTGCTTGACACAGTAAGGTCCACCAGAAGATCCTTAAAAGCTACACATCATGCCGAGACCCAAAGAAATTCAGGAACAATTGAGAAAGAAAGTAATTGAGATCTATCAGTCTGGAAAGGGTTATAAAGCCATTTCCAAAGCTTTGGGAATCCAGCGAACCACAGTGAGAGCCATTATCCACAAATGGCGAAGACATGGAACAGTGGTGAACCTTCCCAGGAGTGGCCGGCCGCCCAAAATTACCCCAAGAGCGCAGCGACGATTCATCCAAGAGGTCACAAAAGACCCCACAACAACGTCCAAGGAACTGCAGGCCTCACTTGCCTCAGTTAAGGTCAGCGTTCATGCCTCCACCATCAGGAAAAGACTGGGCAAAAATGGCCTGCATGGCAGAGTTCCAAGGAGAAAACCACTGCTGAGCAAAAAGAACATCAAAGCTCGTCTCAATTTCTCCACAACACATCTTGATGATCCCCAAGACTTTTGGGACAACATTCTGTGGACCGATGAGACAAAAGTGGAACTCTTTGGAAGGTGTGTGTCCAAGTATATCTGGCGTAGAAGGAACACTGCATTTCATAAAAAGAACATTATACCAACAGTAAAATATGGTGGTGGTAGTGTGATGGTCTGGGGCTGTTTTGCTGCTTCAGGACCTGGAAGACTTGCCGTGATAAAAGGAACTATGAATTCTGCTGTCTACCAAGAGATCCTGAAGGAGAATGTCCGACCATCTGTTCGTGTACTCAAGCTGAAACGAACTTGGGTTCTGCAGCAGGACAATGATCCTAAACACACCAGCAAGTCCACCACCGAATGGCTGAAGAAAAACAAAATGAAGACTTTGGAGTGGCCTAGCCAAAGTCCTGACCTGAATCCTATTGAGATGTTGTGGTATGACCTTAAAAAGGCCGTTCATGCTCGAAAACCCTCTAATGTAACTGAATTAGGACAATTCTGCAAAGATGAGTGGGCCAAATTCCTCCAGGATGCTGTAAAAGCCTCATTGCACGTTATCACAAACGCTTGGTTGCAGTTGTTGCTGCTAAGGGTGGCCCAACCAGTTATTAGGTTTAGGGGGCAATCACTTTTTCACACAGGGCCATGATGGTTTGGATTTTTTTTCACCTTTAATAATAAACACCTTCATTTACAAATTGCATTTTGTGTTTACTTGTGTTGTCCTTGACTATTGTTTAAATTGGTTTGATGTTCCGAAACACTTAAGTGTGACAAACATGCAAAGGAACAGGAAATTAGGAAGGGGGCAAACACTTTTTCACACCACTGTATACCAACATAGGGGGTGCCCACAAAAAATTTGACAAACTATGGTCACCCTGGCTAGATACCCCTGGTATTTCACCTATAGACTTGGTGTTGGATAGACTGCTGCTTTAAGCCGTGTGGATGTCCTGGAGGTTTAAATGAATACAGGAGTAAGGGGCGAGATGTTTTAGGGTCCAGTGGTAGACTTTGTGGGTGGCGGTGCGAGCGGGAGGCAATGGCAGTTTGAATTTAATTTGAGTGTGTTCTTAAAACCGGGAATATTGGTTGTAATACTGAATGTATGTGGACGGCTTCTATGAGGATTGGTGCCTTATTTGTGTAATCAATGCACTGAGAGTTGCTGGATTATCCCTGTAATGTTTTTCCTTGCTTATGTTACAATAAAAACCTTTTTGATTAAAAAAAAAGAATTATTACATGCCATTGTTGAACAGTGGTAGAAAAATTGGGCCTTTAGTGGTGGTGGTGGTGGTGCTGGTGTCACAACACTGTAAGTCCTCACAGTTACTCTCGGTGGGCGCTGGAACGGGACCTGCTGTGAAATATGATATCAAGAATTGTAATTACATGCACCTGTTAAACAGTACCTGAAAAATTGGGCCTTAGGCACTGGTGTCACAACACTGCAACACCTCACAGAAACTCTTGTTGGAGAGCAGGAATGAGCCCTGCTGCAAAGTATTGCATCCAAAATTTTAATTACAAGCCCCTGTTAAACAGGGGGTGAAAAACTGGGTCTTAGGCACTGGTGCTGGTGCCACAACACTGCAACCACTCACAAATAGTGTAGTTGAGCGCAGCAACGAACCCTCCTGCAAAATATTGCATAAAAAATTGTAATTACACTCCCCTGTTAAACAGGGACTGAAAAATTGGGCCTTAGGCCCTGGTGCTGGTGCCACGACACTGCAACCCCTCACAGATACTCTAGTTGGAGTGCAGGAATGAGCCCTGCTGCAAAGTATTGCATCAAAAATTTTAATTACATGCCCCTGTTAAACAGGGGCTGAAAAATTGGGCCTTAGGCACTGGTGCTGGTGCCACGACACTGCAACCCCTCACAGATACACTAGTTGGAGTGCAGGAATGAGTCCTGCTGCAAAGTATTGCAGCAAACATTTTAATTACATACCCCTGTTATACAGGGGCTGAAAAATTGGGCCCAGAACCAAAAATGTTCTTCCAAGCTATCAGCAGGATCATTGAGGAGGAAGAGGATAGTCAATCAGCATAACAGGATTGCCACTCAGCATCAGCATAGGCAGTCTTGAAGGTATGTGACATTTCAAAAAGAATTATTCAGTTACATCAGCTACTGCCTTCCTCTAGCTGGGTTTCATCATCAGAATCTTCAAAATGCTGGGCATCCTCCTGGAGCATGTACCCAGCACTGTGCTCAAACAGTTCGGGGGACTCCTCAGGAGGACAGGGTGGGTCTAGGGAAGGAGTGACTGTTGCCATTGAGACGAGAGAAGAGGACGCGTTGGCAACTGCTTTGCCAGTACCCTTAGCCTGGGTGAGAGGATGAGGAGGACTTGGTCATCCACTCTACCAAGTCTTCGGCATGTTGTGGCTCAACATGCCCAGCTGCTGAAAATAAGGACAAGCGTGTCCTGTGGCCACATGCTGATGACGATGTTCCGCGTCCACGACCAGCACTGTTGCCTCTAGACACAGAGCCTGCTTGTCTTCTTTTATTGGCTCGTGACTGTCTGCCTCTCCTTTTTGGCCTTCCAGACATACTAATGGTCTGCAGGGAGATGAGAACACCAGCAATTGGGGTAGATTTAGGTGCACACTGAGCAGATGACACAGTACACCGACTGTAATTACTGCAGCTGGCTGCAGTATAGGAACAGCAGGACACCAGCAATTGGGGTAGCTTTAGGTGCACACTGTGCACATGACACAGTACACCGACTGTAATTACTGCAGCTGCCTGGGGTATAGGACTAGAATAACACCAGTAATTGGGGTAGCTTCAGGTGTACACTGTGCAGGGGGCACAATACACTGACTGTAACTGCTACCACTGCCTGTGGTATAGGCATAGAACAACACCAGCAATTGGGGTAGCTTCAGGTGTACACTATGCATGTGGCACAATACACCAACTGTAACTGCTGCAGCTGCCTGTGGTATAGGACTAGAACAACACCAGCAATTGGGGTAGCTCCTGGTGTACACTGTGCAGGTGGCACAATACACCGACTGTAACTGCTGCAGCTGCCTGTGGTATAGGACTAGAACAACAGCAGCAATTGGGGTATCTTCAGGTAAACACTGTGCAGGTGGCACAATACACCGACTGTAACTGCTACAGCTGCCTGTGGTATAGGACTAGAACAACACCAGCAATTGGGGTAGCTTCAGGTGTACACTGTGCAGGTGGCACAATACACCGACTGTAACTGCTGCAGCTGCCTGTGGTATAGGACTAGAACAACACCAGCAATTTGGGTAGCTTCAGGTGTACACTGTGCAGGTGGCACAATATACCGACTGTAACTGCTGCAGCTGCCTGTGGTTTAGGACCAGAACAACACCAGCAATTGGGGTAGCTTCAGGTAAACACTGTGCAGGGGGCACAATACACCGACTATAACTGCTGCAGCTGCCTGTGGTATAGGACCAGAACAACACCAGCAATTGGGGTAGCTTCAGGTAAACACTGTGCAGGGGGCACAATACACCGACTGTATCTGCTGCAGCTGCCTGTGGTATAGGACCAGAACAACACCAGCAATTGGGGTAGCTTCAGGTGTATACTGTGCAGGTGGCACAATACACTGACTGTAACTGCTGCAGCTGCCTGTGGTATAGGACTAGAACAACACAAGCAATTGGGGGTAGCTTGAGGTGTACATTGTGCAGGTGGCACAATACACCGACTGTAACTGCTGCAGCTGCCTGTGGTTTAGGACCAGAACAACACCAGCAATTGGGGTAGCTTCAGGTAAACACTGTGCAGGGGGCACAATACACCGACTATAACTGCTGCAGCTGCCTGTGGTATAGGACCAGAACAACACCAGCAATTGGGGTAGCTTCAGGTAAACCCTGTGCAGGGGGCACAATACACCAACTGTAACTGCTGCAGCTGCCTGTGGTATAGGACCAGAACAACACCAGCAATTGGGGTAGCTTCAGGTGTACACTATGCAGGGGGCACAATACACCGACTGTAACTGCTGCAGCTGCCTGTGGTATAGGACCAGAACAACACCAGCAATTGGGGTAGCTTCTGGTGTACACTGTGCAGGTGGCACAATACACAGACTGTAACTGCTGCAGCTGCCTGGGGTATAGGACTAGAACAACATCAGCAATTGGGGTATCTTCGGGTGTACACTGTGCAGGGGGCACAATACACCGACTGTAACTGCTACCGCTGCCTGTGGTATAGGCATAGAACAACACCAGCAATTGGGGTAGCTTCAGGTGTACACTATGCATGTGGCACAATACACCAACTGTAACTGCTGCAGCTGCCTGTGGTATAGGACTAGAACAACACCAGCAATTGGGGTAGCTTCTGGTGTACACTGTGCAGGTGGCACAATACACCGACTGTAACTGCTGCAGCTGCCTGTGGTATAGGACTAGAACAACACCAGCAATTGGGGTAGCTTCAGGTGTACACTGTGCAGGTGGCACAATACACCGACTGTAACTGCTGCAGCTGCCTGGGGTATAGGACTAGAACAACATCAGCAATTGGGGTATCTTCGGGTGTACACTGTGCAGGGGGCACAATACACTGACTGTAACTGCTACCGCTGCCTGTGGTATAGGCATAGAACAACACCAGCAATTGGGGTAGCTTCAGGTGTACACTATGCATGTGGCACAATACACCAACTGTAACTGCTGCAGCTGCCTGTGGTATAGGACTAGAACAACACCAGCAATTGGGGTAGCTTTAGGTGCACACCGTGCACATGACACAGTACACCGACTGTAATTACTGCAGCTGCCTGGGGTATAGGACTAGAATAACACCAGTAATTGGAGTAGCTTCAGGTGTACACTGTGCAGGGGGCACAATACACCGACTGTAACTGCTACCACTGCCTGTGGTATAGGCATAGAACAACACCAGCAATTGGGGTAGCTTCAGGTGTACACTATGCATGTGGCACAATACACCAACTGTAACTGCTGCAGCTGCCTGTGGTATAGGACTAGAACAAAACCAGCAATTGGGGTAGCTTCTGGTGTACACTGTGCTGGTGGCACAATACACCGACTGTAACTGCTGAAGCTGCCTGTGGTATAGGACTAGAACAACACCAGCAATTTGGGTAGCTTCAGGTGTACACTGTGCTGGTGGCACAATATACCGACTGTAACTGCTGCAGCTGCCTGTGGTTTAGGACCAGAACAACACCAGCAATTGGGGTAGCTTCAGGTAAACACTGTGCAGGGAGCACAATACACCGACTATAACTGCTGCAGCTGCCTGTGGTATAGGACCAGAACAACACCAGCAATTGGGGTAGCTTCAGGTAAACACTGTGCAGGGGGCACAATACACCAACTGTATCTGCTGCAGCTGCCTGTGGTATAGGACCAGAACAACACCAGCAATTGGGGTAGCTTCAGGTGTACACTGTGCAGGGGGCACAATACACTGACTGTAATTGCATTAGGTTCAAAAGAAATGAAGACACTGTCTCTGCCTATCTGTCTCTCTATGAGCCGCCACAACACACTATGCAAGGCCGCCACGTAGGCGGCCTTATATAGTGTGGGGCGTGTACTAAACCCCCTGAGCTATAATTGCCCACAGGCATTCTGCCTGTGGCCAATTATGGCTCTCCTCGCTGCCGGCGCTGTGATTGGCCAAGCATGCGGGTCATAGTGCATGCTTGGCCAATCATCAGCCAGCAATGCACTGCGATGCCACAGTGCATTGTGGTCCAAGAGCGCCACATGAATATGGCGCAAACAGCCCATAAAGTTCTAGCTTCGCCGAACGGGCGAACACCCGGTGTCCGAGTCGACCATGCGGAGAAAATGCGACAGGACTCACACTGGTAGAGTGCGAAAGTAATATAAAAGTTTGGGCAAGATAGTAATTTCCACAGAATTAATACGACCTATCCTTGATAAGTGCTGGGATTGCCAAGACTGCATAAAGGAAGATATGGAGCATAGCAATGGGTAATAGAGGCAAATAAGGAGGAGTATGAGGGAGTCAGCTGGATGCCGAAATAATCAATGCGAGAGGACATCCATTGGAAAGGGAAGTGGGACTGTAGCTGAGTGACCAGGTCAGGGGCTAAGGTCACGTTAAGGGCAACTGTTTTGTTGAGATTGATACATAAGCCCGAGATTGATGAGAATCGAATCACATCCACATTTCAAGTAAAAGAAAATAGAACCACCTTACATCAGATGTCCCCCATTAGAATGCCCCCTTACATCAGGTGTCCCCCATCAGAGTGACCCCTTACTTTAGGTGTCCCCATCAGATTGCCCCCTTACATCAGGTGTCCCCCATCAGAGTGGCACCTTACATCAGGTGTTACCCATCAGAGTGCCTCCTTACATCAGGTGTCCTCCATCAGATCCTACCATCAGAGTCTCACTATAGCTTAGCAGAGTCCATTAGAGCCAGCAGGCAGGGGAGGGGAGCTTGGAGGAGAAACTTGCTGCAGGGGGCAGGGCACACATGTGACGCCATTGGTTGCTATGATGCCAGCGGTCCTAGCAACCAATGATGGAAGCTTAGTGAGGATCCAGCACAGCAGAATGGTGGACTGACGGTCTGGACTGGGCTGTCAGTCTGTCCGGATCTGGACCGCGGTCCGCCATTTAGTGAAGGCTGCCCTATGTATTACATGCATTATAGTTTTCATCAATATACCTCTAAAAGTATCTGATATCGCAGAAGAGATTTGCTTTTCTCTCAAGAAGATTTTTAAAAGCTATTTAATTCTGACTCATATATACTTTAATCTAGACATGTTTGCTGTATCTGTGACATTAAATCCCCCTATAGGAGGCCTGAAAATCATGCCATATTCTACCTCTCAGCACTTACAAAATTTAACCACTTCAGCCCCTGAAGAATTTACCACCTTCCTGACCAGAGCACTTTTTGTAATTTGGCACTGCTTAGTTTTAACTGACAATTGCGTGGTCATGTAACATGGCTCCCAAACAAAATTGACGACCTTCTTGTTTTCCCACAAATAGAGCTTTCTTTTGGTGGTATTTGATCACCCCTGCGGTTTTTATTTTTTGGGCTATAAACAAAAAAAGAGCGACAATTTTGAAAATAACACATTATTTTTTACTTTTTGCTATAATAAATATCCCCCAAAAATATATAAAAATATTTTTTTTTCTTCAGTTTAGGCCAATACATATTCTTCTACATATTTTTGGTAATAAAAATCGCAATAAGCGATCATTGATTGGTTTGCACAAAAGTTATAGCGTTTACAAAATGGGGGATAGTTTTATGGCATCTTTATTAATATATATATTTTTTTTAAATGGCCGTGAGCTGCGATTTTTATTGTGACTGCGACATTATGGCGGACACATCGGACATTTTAGACTCATTTTTGGGACCATTGTCAATAATACAGCAATCAGTGCTATACCAATGCACTGATCCCTGTGTAAATGACACTGGCAGTGAAGAGGTTAACCACTAGGTGGCAGTGTAGGGGTTAAGTGTGTCCTAGGGGCGTGTTTCTAACTGTGGGGGGCGTGGCTGTGTTTTACAGATCACTGATCTCTGCTCCAATCACAGGGAGCAGAGATCAGTGTCACTGTTGCTAGGCAGAACAGGGAGATGCTTGATTACTTTAGCATCTCCCCGTTCTTCCTCTCCGTGAGGCGATTGCGGGTATCCCCGCGGCGATCGAGTCCGCGGGACTCTCGACTGGACTCACTGAGCTTCTTGCCGGTACGCGAGTACGCTGCTGGCGGGGTGCACGCCCCACGCCTCTTAAAGGGCAATGTACAGGTACGTGATTCTGCCTGTACATGCCCTTCTGCCGATGTATATCAGCGTGAGGCGGTAGGGAAGCGATTAACAATAGATACATTTATATTACAGAAAACCCTTCAATGTAGAAAGTGAAAATTCGACCCAGACATACTTGATGTTTTCTAGCTATATAATGTACATAGGTAAAAACAATTGTAAAGGAATCAACTACCATAGGTCAAATGTACCACGTCAATATTATCAACGTACCTAAAGAAAAAAATTGACATTTGGTCTATTTGAGTGATACTTTGACAAAATCAGTACCTTGGACAGAGCAGGGGTCTTGCAGTAATAAAGTTTAAAACAAAAAACTGAGAATTTTGGATTTTTTCAAATGTACCGGAGCACAGTGTTTATGGTCTCCCAACAGAATCGTTATGATCCAAATTAAAAATTCTTTCATAAACTGCTTTTCTGAGGTGCACTTTATCAACAACATGTGATTATTGGATTACAATAAAGATGGATTACAATAAAGAATTTACTTAAAAAAAAACAGATGAACAGTGCTAATACATTTCAAACGTCAACTTGCCACTGTAAAGAAGGATGATGTTATAGCATAGGAGCAGGCATAGAGAGACTTGGTGAAGGAGAAAGGGAATGAGACAACTGGAGATGGATTTGAGTGAAGAGAGTAGAGCACTGGAAGGAAGATGGTGGCAAGATGATTAGAAGTGTGATATAGGGAGGGTAAGAAGGTTGATAGTAGGGTTGCTAACCCCCTACAACTTTTTTACTTTTACTGGCAAAAATTAATTACTGACAAAGCACATTTTTTTACTGACCTTAATAATGGCAAAACTCCTATTTTAAACTAAGAAAATTGATATTTAAACTTTATAAGTAATATGTAAACATTGACAATACCCAAACCAAGTAATCTGCCTGGCTTTACAATTAAAAAGTCAAGTAGTGTGACAAAATTTGAGCATGACTAGAATAATGAAAGACTTGGGGGACACTGGAACACAGCAGGAAAAAAAGATTTTGTGGTGTGTGAAGTGCGAAGTGAACAATGGGCTCAGACAGATTTTGCCAGTTGGAGGGGCTTGAGGCCCCTTTCCCCTCTCCGCTGATCCCTGCTGAGCAGGCAGATGACAGGTCTGTGTCTGCTCCGCTGTTCAGAGGGGACACAGACACAGTCCCACTCTCCTCTATGGGACCGCCTGTTTGTTTCTATCTGATGCCATCCAATCTGATCCACCAGCCGGATGGGGAATAGGACCACCATCTGTGAAAGAATTGGGGCTACCTGGAATACAGCAGGAAAAATAAGTTCTGTGGTGTGTGAAGAGCCGCAGTGAACTATGGACTCAGAAAGGTTTTACCTAACAGTTGGAGGGGCTAGAGTCCCTTTTCACATGGGTATCTCTATGAAGTTGATCCCCACTGAGCAGGCGGATGACAGGTCTGCCCCGCTATGTCTGCTCTCCTCTATGGAGCAATCAGATGGAATTGGACCGCCTGTCCGTTTCCTTCCAATGCAATCCGGTCCACCAGATGGATGGGGAATAGGACCACCATTGGCAGACAGGATTGGATGGCAGCAGGGTGTTAGCGGACATGTTTCCGCTGACATCTTCTGCTCCATAGAAGAGGCTGGGGGGTCCGATCAGGTCCGCCTGAAAAACTGACCTGACTGGATCACCCCTGTGCAAGGAGCCTAAATGCCTAATTCACAGCTATGCTTTTTTCTGGTTTTGAGTTCCATAGACTTCAATGGATCAAAAATGTGTATTGAAAAATGCAAAATGCACCTGGAATATGCAAAGTGCAACCTGTATAGGTGTGAATCGAGCCTAAAGGGGTATAATTAAACAGAATCTGTGCCTAGATGCTTTATACACTGCATACATATGGCATGGTCCTTGTACCCCCAAAATACACCTACTTATTATGTCAAAAGTGACAGATGCACACACACATGACCACCAGCCATGCACGATCGCAGGCACGAGAGGCATAACAGGGACGTGTGTGTGTAAACACACAAATCCTTGTTCTGTGAGGAGAGGAGAGGCAGATTGTGAGTTCCAAATAGCTAGGAATCACGATCTGTCATCTCCTATAGTCAGTCCCCTCCCCCCACAGTTAGAACACACAGTCAGGGGACACAGTTTACCCCCTTTATCGCCCCCTAGTGTTATCCCCTTCCCTGCCAGTGACATTTACACAGCAATCAGTGCATTTTTATAGCACTGATCGCTGCATAATTGTCAACGGTGTCAAAAGTGTCCAATGTGTCCGCCATAATGTCGCAGTCCCCAAAAAAAACGCAGTTAGCCACCATTACTATATAAAAAAATAATAAAAATGCCATAAATCTATCCTCTATTTTGTAGACGCTATAACTTTTGCGCAAACCAATCAATATACGCTTATTGCGATTTTTATTACCAAAAATATGTAGTAGAATATATATCCTAAACTGAAGAAAAAAAAATATAAAAAAAAATGGGGATATTTATTATAGCAAAAAGTACAAAATATTGTGTTTTTTTTCCCAAATTTGTTGCTTTTTTTTGGTTATAACGCAAAAGATAAAAACCGCAGAGATGATCAAATACCACCAAAAGAAATCTCTATTTGTGGGAAAAAAGGACATTAATTTTGTTTGGGTACAGCATCACACTACTGTGCAATTATCAGTTAAAGCGTCCCAGAAAGATATCACTTTGTTTGAGCCTACCTCAGAAGAACTTCACTAAAATCAAGAACTGTCTGGACAATGATAATTCTGGTTAGGACTATGTAATGTACAACATAATGTATACAGTGCAGGTCCCACCCCATTTCATTAGGGTCCCCAGAGTCATCCCTTACATCAGAACCCCAGGATTCCTCCTTCTTACAACAGGGTTCCCAGAGTAGTCCCTTTACATCAGGGTCCCCAGAGTGCCCCCTCCTATATCAGGGTCCCTAGAGTCACTACCCCTAAATGAGGGTCCCCATATTTCCCCCTCCTTCCATCAGGGTCCCCAGAGTACCACCACCTCACCACTAAATCGGAATCTCTAGAGTTCCCTTACCCTCTTGCATTATTTTCCACTCCGTTCTGCTGCCCTAAGACACAGGTGAAAGCTGGGAGTTGGTGCACTAGCAGCAGATCTCAAGGAAGAATTTCCATCCTCCTCCTCTGAATGATGGGCCTAGGGGTGGAGCAAGCATGTTGATGGTTGATTGTTTTGCTTGCATCTATCTAGAAAGGTTACTTTGCAGTGTAAGAAATAAAACTCAGACTTCTGCAGTGTGTAAATGTGATTTTACTGAACAAAAATTCTGTACATACAAAACTATTACAATATTAGGAATACAGTGCAAGGCTGACAGATATCTAAAACTAGCAAAATGCCTAGCAAATAAACAGAAACTATGGCCTTTACACAGTAAAAGTATACTTAAAAGTTACTTAACTTCAGTTACTGTGTGTTCATGATCTCCTTTGACAATGAAGACTCAGTTGGCAGTTGCTTTGGAAATCAGGTATCTTTCTTCTTGACTAGTACAGATTCTTCCTCTTCTGGTCTTAAAGCATGATGAGAGGCTTCTGGTCTTACAGATTTCCTTGGTTCTAATGCATGATGAAGTCCCTCGTGTTTAAGGCATGATAAGTCCTTTTATATGTCAGGTTATTTACCATAACAACCGACTAACAGACATCTTTGTAGCCTTCAGTTTGAAAGATACTCTCTTGGGGGGGCGTGACCAGAAGTACTGGGGAGAGGATGCATCTTTGCTGAGCTCCGCCGGCCGAGATATAATCCTTCTCCATCCACTGTTCACAGGCTGGATTCTGGCCAGCGGACACCTCAGCGTACTCCCCGCAAGTCCCCTGAGTGAAGCCATTGCGGTATTGCAGCTCCGGACAGGCCCTGAGTCCCGCGATCGGGCCCGAGGCCTACTTCAAATTGTGAACGCCGGCAGCCATCTTGCGGCCTACAGTGACACCGGAGCCTCCACGCTAGAGTACCGACGGCCGCACGGATAGTGGCAACACACACACTCGCCCATCGTGGGTCAGAGGAGCCCCCCTGAGGCCTGGGAAAGGAACTCGGCGGCGAGGACCGGCGCTGTCAGGCCGCACGCTTATCTGGAGGACACACTGGAGGCTGAGGTAGGCGGTGGCCATCTTGGTGCACCCAGTCCACCATTACAGGCCCTTCACACTCCCACAGGCAGATCCTGCTCCCCCCCTCAACTGCATACCACCCAACCAGAATATAGTGGCCCTGGAGGGCCTTAAGATGGACGTGTAATTATATATACCTTGACTGGGGGTGCATACGCGGTCGTAGGGATAATGGCAGCATAATTCCCTAGCACTGCGCCGTCGGAACATTCCACTTGGCAGATAAGGCATATTCAGCTAACAATTATTGTCACATCTACCCCAATCACTGCATGCACTATTGGGCAACCGGCAGGTATGTATAATACGCCCCGGAACCGTCCCCGAAACAGATCACAACAGAAATCCTCTCCGGTCCGGGTGAAGGCGAAAGGGAAGGGCAAGATGGCGCCCGAACCGCCGGAATCTGATGACACCACCCAGCATTCTGACGATAGCCTGTCACAGTTTCCCTCTAACCTTGCAAGCCCTGTGGACACTAACTCTGAAGCTTTGCTGCAGAAATTCTGTACCATAGTAAGGGACGAGATCACCACGGCCTCTCGCAAACTGTCAGCTGAGCTGGTGAAGGGTCTTAAAGAACTAGGCCACCACACTAATCAGTTAGAGGAGCGGATGGACCTCACAACTACGGTACTGGAGGGTCATGAGGAAGAGGTGGAGAAACTGAATGCAGAACTTATAACACTCCAGGACAAACTTGAGGACTCAGAAAATAGGGCCTGTAGAGGAAATTTGCATATACGCGGCCTCCCGGAGACTGTTACAGACCTTCAGGGTACAGCTACAGCGTTCTTCCAGGAGCTTGCACCCGATATCCCTACGGAACGCCTGGAGTTCGACCGTATCCACAGGTCCCTCGCTCCAAAGCCAACTGATGGCCCCCCTAGAGATGTGATCATAAAATTTCACTTCTACAGAACCAAGGAACGACTTCTCCAAGCGGCCAGAGAATTGCCGGACATTACATTTCAGGGAAACACCCTCCAACTGTTTGCAGACCTTTCGCCGGTCACTATCGCTAAAAGGCGGAATATGAAGCCCTATCTACAAATTCTGCAAGCCAGAAACATCCGCTACCGATGGGGGTTCCCCTTTAAACTCTCCTTTTATCATTTGGGACGTCAGTTTCATGCCTCATCTTTGCCGGATCTGAGGCGGCAATTCCAGGAGCTCCAATTTGACCTCCCTCCTTCTCAACCCGATGCAGCAGTGGCCCGCCCTGGTCCCTCCCGGGCCCCACCGAGATCCTCACAATCCTCACAGCATGGATCCCAAGCCCTCCGCTCTCTCGAAAAGGCTCAGAGGTCTCAAGAAGCTTCAACAGATGGACATCGCTAGAAAAGTGCTGCTTCTGCCTTTTGTTAGTTTGTTTGTATTTTGTTTTTTCTCTGCCTTCGCACAGCAGACAGCATCGGGCTCCTGAACAAGCCGCAACTAATGCCACCAGGCGACTGGAGCATGACACTTCCGGACCATAACTCTGAGAACTTGTAAGCTAGTCTTTATTTTATTACGGACTGTCTGTGCTGGTCTTCAACCCTGGACTGTAATGACCCACCTTGCCAGCGGTAGATGTCGGGTAGGGGAACTGTCTTGATCCTTTCTTGGACAATTGATGCACTCAGGTAATGACTGCCGTCCCCCCCCCCCCCCCCCCCAGTTACATATGCTTTCTTCAATACCCCATTACCTTTTTACCTCTTTTTTTTTTTTTTTTTTGGCTCTCCCAATATAGTCAAATATTTTTTATTTTTTTTCTAAACGGAGTTCTACTTGTTATTTCAGTTTTCAATGTCCTTGTTTTTGAACTTTTTCCTCTTGCCCCCCATGGCCTGGATCTCTGTATACTGAGGCTTGGACACATCGCCCCCCCTCCCCCCCCCTTTTTTTTTATGTATATATGTATGTATATATATATGTATGTATATATATATATATATATATATATATATATATATATATATAGTGTGAATTAAGAATGTGTACAAGCTATATGGACTTGGCTCTTGCTTGATATTGGCCGGTTGGGGTGAGGCCTTACGCCCACCCCGCGGTTAATAGGCACACCTGATTTTAGGTTTCATTCAGCTGACACTGGGTTCATGCTGCTTATTCATGGGCAGGGGGTCATCACATACACTAACCTGTTGTTTTTTTTTGGGGAGGCGGGAGAAGGGAGGCGGATGCTGAAGTCTGTTCTTTATGGGGGGTTTGTTTTTTGTTTTTTTGTTTTTCACTTGTTCTTGGGGTTTATATATATATATGCCATTGTTGACATGTTCTTTTATATACATGGTTATTGTTTCAGTTAAGCCGAGTGGTCTCCGACGGACCACTGCACCCTCATGATGTGGTACTTGATCCGAACTAACGTTCAAGTCAACACCCGACCAGATAGTGGGATGTTCAACCCACGACCCGTGGCAATCTTACTGTTACAGAGTTATATGTTCACAGCATTGCATGATTCTATTACCTTTTCTGACGTGATACGCTACTTCTCTCTTCCTTCTCCCTCTTCACTGCTTCTATCCCTTTCTCTCCCCTCTGGGTTCGCAGGGTGTGTACTCTGGTTCCAGGTTGATGATCACCCAGTACTGTCCCTATGACAATTAACTGGTTGTCCCTGAATGTCCAGGTCATGAACTCCCCCCATAAGAGGGTGAAGGTTTTTAAATATTTGCGCAAGCAACAAGTTGACATTGCTTGTTTACAGGAGACGCATTTTTCTGAGACCTCCCATCCTAGGTACTTCGATGCTCAGTTCCCTCAGGTATTTTTTGCAAATGCTTCAACTAAACAAAGGGGAGTTCTCGTGGCTTTTCGCAAATCTGTTCCATTTAGTTGCAATAAACAGATCGCAGACCCTAAGGGACGATACCTATTGCTCCAAGGAACCATTCATGACACAGAGGTTACTGTACTGACGTACTATGCCCCGAATGTAAATCCGGGGCCCTTCTTGACCCATGTCTGCGTCCTGCTTATGTCTCACTGTAGGGGCACCCACCTTCTTGCGGGTGACTCTAATCTTATATTAAACCCCAAACTAGATAAGCATCCGTCCGAGAGAAATGGACAGTCGGCAGGGGCTAAAAAATTCTCGTCCTCTTTGCAAACACTATAAACGAGAAAAGAACTGAAAATGGGTCAAATAACGGTGAAGTGGTCCAATCCCTATATACTTATCAAAAAAAGGCTTCCCCCTGAATGGGTGGGATTTTAAATGACCATCAACTCCGGACACAAATGGACACAATAATATACAATTTTTATTCATAAATTACACAATGTACATAATATTACCAGGAAGTACAAATGGGCTAAACAATGTCCTCCTGGTGTATTAATAAACAAACATATATACAGAACAAAATATGATTAAAACAATGCTTGTCCTATATCACCCACACCCGACGCGTTTCCAGTTGCTGATAATTCAGAACCTTCATCAGGGGTGAACAAACTTGATGATATAGCAATCTAGTGAGGTGTAAGTTCGAGGATCAAAATGCCTGCCATTTAGAAAAATATAAGTATGTCTGAAGAGTACTTCAAATACTATCGAGATGTCAACCAAGTACAGGATGTCCTGCAAATTACTTCCAGATCAGTTAGACGGATTCTATGGCAAGGGGGGTTTTTGTTTCTATGTGAGACATTAATTGGAACAAACAATGGCTATCTGGATGTTTCAAGTCCACCTTCATGTGTGTGTCAAGCTGAATTAGCATGTGTATGACTTGCACCCAGGGTTGCCTTGTCCCATTCCCAGGAAATAAGCCCAAAAGGAAAACTGGAAGCTGTAGTCCAACCACAAATTACGCTGCACATAGAGGACTGCTTTGCCGTTTGTAATTTGTGGTTGGACTACAGCTTCCAGTTTTCCTTTTGGGCTTATTTCCTGGGAATGGGACAAGGCAACCCTGGGTGCAAGTGATATACATGCTAATTCAGCTTGACACACACATGAAGGTGGACTTGAAACATCCAGATAGCCATTGTTTGTTCCAATTAATGCCTCACATAGAAACAAAAACCCCCCTTGCCATAGAATCCGTCTAACTGATCTGGAAGTAATTTGCAGGACATCCTGTACTTGGTTGGCATCTCGATAGTATTTGAAGTACTCTTCAGACATACTTATATTTTTCTAAATGGCAGGCATTTTGATCCTCGAACTTACACCTCACTAGATTGCTATATCATCAAGTTTGTTCATCCCTGATGAAGGTTCTGAATTATCAGCAACTGGAAACGCGTCGGGTGTGGGTGATATAGGACAAGCATTGTTTTAATCATATTGTGTTCTGTATATATGTTTGTTTATTAATACACCAGGAGGACATTGTTTAGCCCATTTGTACTTCCTGGTAATATTATGTACATTGTGTAATTTATGAATAAAAATTGTATATTATTGTGTCCATTTGTGTCCGGAGTTGATGGTCATTTAAAATCCCACCCATTCAGGGGGAAGCCTTTTTTTGATCTTTGCAAACACTTGACTTGGTTGACCTGTGGAGAGAGTGTCATCCACAGGGCAGGGACTACACCCATTACTCTCACGCCCATCAAGTTCACTCAAGGATAGACCATATGTTTATGCTTAGACGTCACCTTCTGTTAATGGTATCGGCCTCAATATTAGCTGTTCCTTGGTCGGATCACGATCCAGTGCTAGTCGTCTGTCACTCTATCCTAGATAGACCTAGATTTTCTCCCTGGGTGATGAATGATTCCCTCCTCTCGCATGCAGGGGTGACGGCGGATATTATTAAGGCTTCGGAGGACTACTTTCGTGAAAACTTGGGCTCGGTGCAGTCTCCGGTGGTCCTTTGGGAGGCTTATAAAGCGGTGTTACGGGGTCGGATAATTGGTCTGGCTTCGGCCCGTAAGAGGGCTAGAGAGGCAAAACAAAAGGAGCTTGAGTCCTGATTGGAGTCGCTATCTGAGAAGTTTAAACAATCTCCCACCCCGGGCAACCGTAAGTTGCTGGAATTAGCCAGATCGGAGTTTGATCTGTGTCTCACCGAGGGTGCTGAGCGTGTACTGCGCTGGTCCCGCCAGAGGTGGTATATGAGAGCAAATAAGCCGAACTGTATGTTAGCTAACAGACTCCGAACCTTTGCCCCTAAATTGAACCCGATCACTCTCCGAGATCGAAACAATGTCCTATCAGGGAACCCGAAGCATGTCCTGGAGGAATTTGGGTTTCGCTTTGCGAAGCTATACTTAAGGTGGGAAAGCGTCCTGGGCCAGACGGGTTCACCGCGCTTTACTATAGGAAGCTGGCATCGGTAGTAGCTCCCCACCTGGTGGCAATGTACAATTCGGTGAAAAACGGCTACCCTCTCACCCCAGATCTTCTGACAGCGAATGTGGTGATGATTCCTAAGCCTGACCGTGACCACTCATCTTGGGCCAATTTCAGGCCTATTTCGCTCATTAATGTAGATATGAAACTCCTGACAAAAATCTTGGCGACTCGACTAAACTCTTTTCTCCCTCGTATAATAAAAAAAGACCAGGTTGGCTTCGTACCACAGAGACAGGCGGGAGATGCAATTCGACGTATAGTTAAACTCCAACATATAGCCCAGGCTCGCTCCCTGGAATCCATGCTTCTCTCCCTCAATATAAATAAGGCCTTTGACTCCTTATCTTGGCCCTATCTCATGTCTGTCCTGCGACATTATGGATTCAGGACTTCTTTTATGACTTGGATGTCAGCCTTGTATGATTCCCCCCGAGCTAAAATTAAGTATTACGGATTTGAATCCACCATTTTTAATATCCGCAGGGGAACCCGACAGGGGTGTCCGCTGTCACCCCTTCTTTTTGTGTTGGCACTGGAGCCCCTGGCGGAGGCAATAAGAGCACACCCGGATATCAAGGGCATTGAAATAGCAGGTTGCCCCCATAAGATTTTCGCTGATGACATTCTTCTTTCTGTCACCTCTCCTAGAACTTCCCTGCCAAACCTGCACACACTGTTGCAAACCTTTGCATCTCTCTCAGGACTCCAGATTAACTCATCAAAGTCGAAGGCATTGTCGACTAACCTCTCTGTGGAGTTGCTGAGGGACTTGCAGTTGGCCTTTCCTTACCAGTGGGTCTCCTCTTTGCCTTATTTGGGAATCCGATTCACATCGACATATCAGGCTTTATATCAGGCGAATTATCCTCCATTATTCAAAAAATTAATGGATATGTTGTCGGCGTGGTCCTCCTTACCCCTTTCATGGTTCGGAAGAATATCAGCCATCAGAATGGCGTATCTCCCAAAGCTACTTTACTACTTTAGGGTTCTTCCTATCCCAATTCCCTCCCATGTCCTCAATACCCATCAGCGTAGGATCCTGCAATTTATCTGGGGATCATCTCGCCCCCGTATTAATAAACAAATCATGTTCGCCAATAGAAGTAATGGGGGCCTCTCGGTCCCGAATATAAGAGATTACTACGTAGCTGCTGCCATTGCTCCGCTCTCTCACCTCCACGAGACATATCAACTCCCATTATGGGCGACTATTGATCTGCTTGAGACTGACCTCGTCCCAATCTCTTCATTACCATGGCTCCCACCTATAAACCGCCCTAAGATTACAGGGCCTTGTATGCTCCATACACTATGAGCTTGGGACTCAGTGAAATACTCGGCGGGGATGGCTTCTCCCCATCTCCCGCTGTTGCGACTTTTACGTTGCCCACTTTTCCCTCCGGGCTTGGACAACCCAGCGCAATTCAGGTGGTGGACCATGAATGGATTCGGCGACGTACACTCCTTACTTACTCCCACTAGGATCTTAACATATGATGTTTTACGCTCGTCACATGACATACCTCTACGAGAATATTTCAGGTATCTACAGATCCGTCATTTTCTCCAGAGTCTCATTAAGTCTCAAGACGCCCCATACAGGTTGACACCGTTTGAGAGCATCTGTAGATCCAGGCCCCACTCGCCTGGTCTGATATCTATGATATACTTAGCTCTGATCTCTAAGAGGAGACCTCCAGTGAGGTCTTATCATCTGCAGTGGGAGAGAGAGTTGGGGAGGCGGTTGGATCCGGAGGATTGGCGGGCAATGACCCTAGCCGTATCCAATTGCTCGCGCAACGTAGTAATTCTGGAAAATGCATATAAGGTGTTATATCAGTGGTATTATACCCCGACGTGCCTGGTGCGCTTTGTTTCTACCTGTTCCCCTCTTTGTTTCAGGGAATGTGCCCAAGAGGGCACTATGGCCCATATTTGGTGGACGTGCCCGCGGGTGTGCAGACTATGGGTCAGGGTGTATGCATTGCTCCGTAGCCTCCTTCGAGTAAATCTTAAAAGAGATCTGTTTGAGGCACTCCTTGGCAAACCAATCATTGCGCTATTGCGTCCAGAGCGCCAATTGGCGCAACATCTCTTTACTGCAACTAAGTTGACAATAGCCAGAGCATGGAGAACCCCAACCCTGAGTTTCGAGGCAGTCAAGAACCGACTGAATGATGTTATGGTCAATGAAAAATTGTCTTCTATTCTTTCTGACACGCACGCCAAGTTCCTACGTGTCTGGCAACCCTGGATCGCATATCATTATTCTCCTAGATTCGATGTTGCTATATTGTCAATGTAAGGACCTGTTGTGCACACCCTGTGAGCCCATTCTCTTCCTTCTCTCCCCTCCCTCCCCTCTCTCTCCCTCGTCCCCTCTTCCTTTTCTTTTTTGACCCTCACTGCTCCTCTCCTCCTTTCCATTCTACGACCTCTTTTAATCAACTCTTGACTCTTAGTACATCTTCCTCTCTCCTTCTTTCTTTTGTCATACCAGTTTACAGTTGATGATTATGCTGGGCTGTTAATGTATTGTACGACAAGCTTCTGTTGCAGTCCTGTGAAAACCCGGGTCCACCCGGACACGGAAAATGTGGGCATCGCTTGGGCAACAGCCTGCTTTACTTAATATTACACTGTGACCCACCTGAACTGTAATTTGTATGAAAACCTATTGTATTGGAATGTAAACTTGTTATTTGACAAAAATTAAAAACTTTTGTAAAAGAAAGATATTCTCTTACCTGTTTACTGTAGCTATAGAGACAATAGACTGTTCAAACTGTCAATTGAATACAACAATGGTATCTACATTTCCATTGTATCCAACAACATTTGTGTCAGGGAAATAGGCGTATCCCTATGCGCAACCTTGCGAGGTATGGCCATGTTAATGCACGTCAGCGCACTCGGAGGCACAATGTGCTTCCAAAACGATGGAATGGCATTACGTTTAAGCAAGTGCACGTACGCGATGTTGATACGAACGCATAACGTTACAACGTCGCGGTCGTACGAACGTAATGGCGCACATACGACGTGACATAGGCGCCTTGCCTATTTAAACACTCTTCTGACAGTGCTGCATTGCTGAATTATCGTCAGCTTCTCTTGTATACCTGTGTCCGTGATTTCTGCTATCTGATCTCCTGTATACCGACCTGGCTTGTTTGACCTGCTCCTGTTGTTCTCCTGGCTCTTACTACTGGCTTGTACCCGACTTCCCTTGTCTGCTTCCCGCATCTGATCCTGGCTTGGCTTTTGGACTCCAATACTCCGGTCTCCGGTTCTGGACCCGTGGCTCTGATCTTTGGACTGATTTACTGTGTTTGATCCCCGGCCTGACCTTGACCCTGCTAATGGACTTTCGTTATTTCTTTTCTTGGACATCCCAAGCACGGTTGCCCCCAGAGACTTGCTCTACTCAGTTCCTGACATCAGCTGCTACTACCAGGCAACCCATGCTTCTGTGGGCACTGCATCCCTGTGTCATCTTCAGGGTTGTGCTGCACTCGGCTGCAAGGGGAGCCCTCTCAGCATCTCGGCCTCCCTCCAGACTCGTGACAGTATAATCCAGCCATGTCAGAGGCCGACAGAGGTGACTCCCCAATGGAGGCCACGCTGCAACAAGTCATGGCCCTTACCCCAGTTAATCAGGAACTCCAAGAAGGGTATCTCTGGTTAAAGGAGCGTCTGCAGCACCCACCAGAGTCACCCATTTCCTCCGTAATTATGGCTCCTCCAGAACCACGAGTCCCAGCACCAGAACGTTTTCATGGGGATCGAAGGAAATTCAGATCCTTTAAGAATTAAGTTATTTATACTTTACCTTGCAACCTCAGACTTTTGCCACTGAAAAGATTAAAGTAGGTTTTACTATTTCACTATTAAGTGACGATCCTCAGACGTGGGCCCATGGCTTATTGGAACGAAGCAGCCCCTTTATTAACACTTTGGACCAGTTTTTCGAAGCCATGGCACGTTTATATGATGACCCCTTACGGACGGCAACAGCTGAAGCGACTTTGTACTCCCTTCGCCAGGGTCAGCGGCCTGCGGAAGATTATACGGTGGAATTCCGCAACATGGTCTACAGATTCCGGTTGGAATGAAGCAGCAGCATTGAAATATCAGTATCGGATAGGGTTGTCTGAAGGCCTCAAGGACGAGTTAGCCAGATTAGAGGTTCCCCCAACACTTGAGGATCTTATCCAACTAACTATCCAGCTTGACAGACGTCTACGGGAATGCCAGTCTGAACGTGGTCAAGCCCTCTGTCCTATCCAGGCTCCACCTGCGGTGAAGAAGTGCTGTTCCAGTCTTATAATAAAAAATCATATTTTATATCAAACTGAACACATTCCACCCTTGATTTTATTTTATTTCAGACTCCATACAGAAAATCTCTTCATTACTAACAACTAATTATAAACATTAATTTTCCTTGCATGCAACCCCCTTGTCAGGGCTGGCTTAGCCCTTCCTTCTATGGACTGGCTGCTCAGCTGTCAGCTAATTGCCAGCTCCCATCTCTCTCCACAGTTACCAGCTGTTCTTTATCCAGCTCGTCTGACCTGCCTACTTAAAGTTGTCCAGCTCACTTCATATCTGCCTTCGCCTTGGTCAAATCACAAGAAACCATCTCCTGCGGTTCTGTTCAAAGACTGGATTGCTGACTTCCCTTCTGGCTCCTTATCCTGCTTGCTGTTGTTCTACTTGGATCCCTGACTTCTGGCCTGGCTGATTACCCGATCTGGTTATTGAACTCTGGACTGGCTGACTACTCGATCCGGTTACTGGACTCTGGCTATGCTTTGACTAAGCTTTCTCTATTTACCTTTTTATTTTTATTTAATAAACAAGTGTGATTTAATTGTACTTTTGTCCCGATCTGATTCATGGTTTCTGACACCCCTCCCATATTTCTTCCACTGAGAAGATGTTTCAGTCTTTGGATAAAAGTTCAGTAGAAAGTCCATTCTAAAGTTCTCAAAGGCCTTGCTCTCCACAGCTCTTGCAGTCTTCACTTTTTTCTGGTCTTCCTATAGATCAAATTGGAGACAGTCTGTGTAGTGGAAAACAAAGCAGATTATCTGTTCCTTCTAAAAATTCATTAACAGTAGACCCGACCCTTCAGATACAATCTCTCCTCTAACTAGCTTCTTGCCTGGATCTCTGACCAACACTTTACCACCTTCCTGAATCCACCTCTGACCCTCCCAAAGAAGATCAATAGGGAGGAGAGGAAATATACTGTCATTTCCCAGAAGATCACTGCTGTTTATTTTGGAAGGTTTGATGTTCTACAGCCCCAATTTCCACTCTTGCTGAGAAGTAGCCACTAACCAATCAGAGCCCCAGCCACTATTCTGAAGCTCATCTGCCAATGCAAATTTAATTTCAAAACTTTACCTTCTTGCCAGATTCTCTCTTATTCCTAGATAGGCATCCAGAATATTTGGCCCACTGCTGTTGATTACTTTGGACTTGTTTGGGACAGCCATAAGCAATGACAAGTTTCTGGAGCAGTTGAAGTACTAAGGCTTGATCTGCATGTTTGCAAAGAACAAGCAAAAGTCCTGAACAGGTGTCCACTGCAGTACAACAATATCTCAGTCCATTGTTTCTCCCGGGCAGGAGACCAATGAAATCAATCTGCCAGATCTCTGCAGGCCCCTCTTAATCGTCCTGGTGGAATAATTTTGCAATGGCCATTGTCACACTTCTCCACACATTGTACAGTTCCCTATTACAGTCTTTATCATGTTCATGGATATGGGCAATCCTCTCTGCTGTGTCCATTTTACAATAAGTATAGAATGTGCTTCTGGTGGAGTAATCAGTTTTATTTTAATTTGCTGCTAATGTGGATTTTTTTTTAACAATTGGACAAGATGCTGATCAGGCTATTAACATTAATCATATAAAATAATTAATAATAGCAATAAATAATGATATTATTAACAATAATGTGAAAAATAATAATAAACAACTACTAAAAGAAGTACAATATTATTGTAATAATAAAAAGCAAATCCAGCAGTGCATAATAATACTAGTTCCACAAGGAGCACATTACAATAGCATCAAAGACAAATGACACATGTTATTATTATTTATTATTATTTATTATTATTATTATTATTGCAATTGTAACACAATCAGCTGGATTATTTATCTTTCAGTGTTGAATCCTTACCAAGCTACTAGGGCAGGATATGAGCAATTCACATTAATACAATCTTCTGCTGCTGATGGGTACTGATGCTGTCAGTGATCAAATAGTGTTCCAAGACTTCGCAGAGTATAGTTGGTACTACTATTGTTATCGCCTACTACAATCACTTTTGACTACAGGCCCTTATTTTATGATAATTTCAGTTATTTCAAGCCAACTGTCTCCAGGCATTGCTACATGAATAAGCCCTACCAGTTTCCTGCCAATCAATGTTATATCAGGATTGTTATACAATAGCCACTTAAGTCCCAGACCATTTGGCTGCCCAAAGACCAGAGCACTTTTTGCGATTTGGCACTGCGTTGCTTTAACTGACAATTGTGCAGACGTGCGACATGGCTCCCAAACAAAAATTGACGTTCTTTTTTCCCCACAAATAGAGCTTTCTTTTGGTGATATTTGATCACCTCCGTGGTTTTTATTGCGGTTTACTGATCATCAGTGCCCTGATTACAATAAACAAATAAAGTGTAACAATACAGTGCCCACCAATACCAACATACAGTGCCCACCAGTGGCAGCAATAAGTGCCCACCACTGCCCACAAGTGCCACAAATCAGTGCCCATTAGCCATGCCAATCAGTACTGGCAATCAGTGCTGCCTATCAGTACTGCCCGTCAATGCCCATTACTGCTGTCTATCAATGTCCATCAGTGTCGCCCATCAGTGCCACCCATTAATGCCCATCAGTTCCGCCTATCCATGCCCCCTATCTGTGCCCACCAGTGCCGCCTATCAGTGCCCACCACTGCTGCCTATCAGTGTTCACCAGTGCCACCTATTAGTGCCCATCAGTGCCACCTAACAGTGCCTATCAGTGCTCATCAGTGCTACATATCATTGCCACCTATCAGTGCCCATAAGTGTGGCATATTAGTGCCTTCTCATCAGTGCCCATAAGTGGCACCTCATCAGTGCCCATAAGTGCCACCTCATCAATGCCCACCAGTCCATCAGTGCACATCAGTGAAGGCGAAAAATTTCTTAGTTACAAAATTTACTGACAGGAAAAAGAGTAAAAAAACTTTTTTCCCCCAAATATTTGGTGTTTTTTTTTGTAAAAAAAAAAAAAAACAGCAGTGAGTAAATACCACTAAAAGAAAGCTCTATTTGTGTAAAGAAAATGATAAAAAATGTGTTTGGGTACAGTGTAGCATGACCATTCAAAGTGGACAGGAAGGGGGTGTTAGTGCCTGGTAGGCAAGTGGTTAACTTTCCTTTAGTGTCATTAAAAAAAAAAATCTGGTTTCATAGTGATTCCTTTTGCCATCTTGATCCTCTATCAATTGCTCCTTTCTAAATACATTCATATTAAATCTCATTTTCTTTTAGCTATTCAGACCCTACCACTTAATTGATTATATCCTATGTGCTTTCCTTAAAAGAGAAGTATGGCTTTTTTTAAGATTCATACTCTTCCCCGTCGACTCTTATTAAGAACCGAGTGATCAAACACTGCTGATCATTCGGTTCTCACAGCTCCCTGTCAGTCAGCAGCTCTCTGCTCTGCACTCCCGCCCCATGCTCACTGAAACGCTTCCTTGTATTCTGTGTCTTGTATTTACTGCCCTGTTAGTAGACATTACTGTCTACTGTGTACTACAGAGGTCCTGAAAGGAGGAGTTTTAAAAGGCAGAGTCAGTACAGGAATCACAGTTTGCTAGCAAAAAGGTATCATGGGATTTATGGTCCCTAGAAATAAAAAGTAAACAGCAGAGAAGCAGCAAAGCATGCAGGGCATCCAGGAAGCTATGGAAAAAAAGAGATGGCCAGCAGACAACTAATGCCCCGTACACACGAGAGGACTTATGTCCGACAGACCTCCAAAGGAGTTCCGCCGGAGTTCCGCCGGAGTTCCGACGGAGTTCTGGCGGACTTTTCGACCGAACGGACTTGGACACACACCATCACACCAAACTCCGACGGAGTCGAACGTGATGACGTACGACTGGATTCGAATAAGGAAGTTCATAGCCAGTAGCCAATAGCTGCCCTAGCGTCGGTTTTAGTCCGTCGGAGTAGCATACACACGAGCGGATTTTTCGAAGGGGACCGGGTCCGGCGGAGTTCCGTCGGGAAAATTTGAAGCATGCTTCATTTCTAAAGTCCGTCAGACTTTAGCAAAGCTAAAGTCCGTTGCAGCCCACACACGATCGAATAGTCTGACGGACTCAGTCCGTCGGACTTTGGATGTCGAAAAGTCCGCTCGTGTGTACGGGGCTTAAGAATTCACTATGTGAAAGGAGATTTTTCAAACAAGCTTATATTGGATTGTCAAACTATTGTTTGTATTTCTATTACAATGCTGATGTTATGAAGTGGAAAGTGTATGCTGTGACCATAGATCTCCTTTAAAATATTTAGCTAGGGCCCTTTTCCTTCTTCTGTTATATATTGGCAGCATTCTTCATCCTCCCATGCTGAATGAAAGATAAGACCAGTCTTATTCTCCACCAGATGCCTTTGCATTGATGGTCATATTTTTTTATCTTCAAATCTAGTTTCACTCTAGTCCAGATACTACTCCAGGGCCTTCCCAACTGTTAATGGCTTGCAATGAATTTCTACCACCAAGTTTCAATTTTAAACTTTTTGGACTTGTTATACTTGTTAAGCCACTAAAAGTTTCTTCCAGACAGCTGAACTACTTTCATTGAAGTTGTCTTTCCTCAGCTAATAGACAGTTTTACCGTTGTCTAGCCCAAATTCTATTGCTTTATCTTTGATTGGTATGTGAACAGTGTCAAAGAGCAATTCATTCTACATCTATGCCTTCATATATCTTCAAGCTATCTATACAGTCATTATTAGTGGCTGGTTGGACTTTTATTATGTGCTAAGGGGTTTTGATTTTTTATTGTTATTATTTGCTGGTAATATTAATATGTGCTGATTGGTGGATCATTATTATTTTTGTGTGCTATTAGCAGATCTGTACTTATTACTAGCAAAAAAGTATGCAAATTTGAGCAAAGAAGGGATCGTAGGAGTGTAATGAAATGTCTGAAACATTTAAAGCCTGAGACCCCTTTCACACTGAGCTGCCCCAGGTGTCAGTGGTAAAGCGGCGCTTTTTTTTTGCGCCGCTTTACTGTCATTTTAGCGACACTATTCGGCTACTAGCGGGGCAGTTTTAACCCCCCGCTAGTGGCTGAATAGGGGTTAAATCCATCCTCAAATGGTCACCGAAGCAGCGTTTTGCCCAGCGGTATCGCAGCGCTGCCTCATTCATTTCAATGGTGAGCAGTGGTGGAGGAGCGGTGAGTTCACCACTCCTTAACCTCTCCAAAGAAGCTGCTGGCAGGACTTTTTCTGACACCCTGCCAGCGCACCACTCCAGTGTGAAAGCCTTCGGGCTTTCACACTGGAGTGAATGGAGCCACTTTTTTTATGCTGGTGCTATTTTTTGCAATGTAGCACCTGAAAAATGCGTGCGAAAGTGAAAGTGTGAAAGGGGTCTAAATGCAGCCAAAAAAAAAACAACACAAAAATCAGCACAAGGGACATAACTTACAGGTTGGTAGGATGTGTCTTCTTTTAGGTGAAATCCTCCTCCATCTATGAGTCCCCCACCCATTTCCACCATCATAGGTAATCTTCCAGTGAGTGGGTTAAAAGAACTAAGGGACGGCCTCAGATTTTCATCAAGAAAGCTTGACTAATCCCACACTTTCCACCCAGCAGCTCTATTCAAATTAACTATACAAAAGTTTGTATTAAAGCAGTGGTAAACTCCACCTTTTTTTTGTATGCATCGCTTACAAGCACATTATGAAATACTTACCTTTGAACAAAGCCCTCCAGCTACACGCTGTCACTGCTGACAGGGCTTTTATCTTCACCTGGTCTTCCTTCTGGGTCATCTGATTAGCTGAGCCACAATGACATCGCTCCTACACATGTGCGCAGGAGTAACAGGCATGTCATGGAGCTCTGAAGGTACGGCACCGGTATGCCGCCCCTTCAGAGCACATGTGCTGGTGATGTCACTGGCTGCATGCAGTGTGAATATCTCCTAAACAGTGCAAGTTTATGAGATATTCATTGTACCTACAGGAAAGCCTTATTATGATGTAGGCCTACCTATAGGTACAAGTCAAAAAGAGGACTTGTACCTACAGGATCTATGAATGAAGAGGGCAGGCCTATCAATCATCTGCCCCTCCTCAATTAATTTTGCTTTATGGTTTGCTTAATTGATCCATTACACACCAGAAGAATATGGCAGTGGGGGTGGACTGGCATGAACAGGCGTGGCCTATCACAAGCTGTCATCAAAATCACCTGATTACTGTATACCAGCATTTCTGCCCAGCTCTGACATGCATACAATCTATACTACAATTTCTATGAATGGAAATCGATCTATGAATGGAGAATGATGTGCTATTGTCCAGGAATATCCAGGAGAGTAACATAAAAAGCTGTTGTTAAGGTTTTTGCTATTGGTGTGTGCTGCCTTTGGAGCTCTTTTATCATTGTTGTTATTTTAATGTACTACATAAGCATTTTTAATTTTTATACTAATAGTAATAATAATAATTACAATAAACATAATACTAATAATATGTGTAGTTGGTGCAGCTTTTAATATTATGTATAAGGCCCCTTTCACACGGGCGGACTGATCAGGTCCGCCTGTCAATTTTTTAGGTGGACCTGATTGGACCATCCATCGCTCTCTTTGGAGCGGCAGGTGTAAACAAACATGTATCTATTGACACCTGACGACATCGGACCCCATCCTATCTGCTTAAAATATCTGACCACTCATGCTCATAGAGAAGCACAGGCTGTGTCTGTGTCTACATAAGCAGACCAGCCATCCGCATGCCCAGCAGGGATCAGCGGACAGATACCCCGTGGAGCAGTTGGACTGCAATGGAGCCCACCCCATGTGGAAGGGGCCTTACTCATGGGAATACTATTATTATTAATATTATTAGTCATATTAGTCAGGTCAATTACACTTGCACCCCCAGGTCATTTTTGCTTAACTTACAGTTGATTACCAGTATAACTCATGGAGAAAGGATAGGTTGCAGATTGTATAAAATTGTGTGACTATTTAAAAAAAATAAAAATAAAAACAGCACTTGATTACAGCAGTCTCCATCTAATGACTGCTACTGGCCCAACCTTACAATGACATTCTAGAAAACCCTTGGTCCCATCCTCGACATCACTTCTGGTTTGGGGGTCTATCTGCTGCTTAATATCCTTTCTCCCCGTGTTGTACTGGGAATCATTTGGATGGTTTAAGCGATAAGGAACTGGTGACAGCCTAACCCCTAAAGGGTAGAAGCAGAATTGTTCTGACCAATATATTTTAGTTTGGATCCTTAGAAGAAGGTGAGTAAGCATTATATTTGGTGAGATTATGTGTTTCCATTTCAATAATGTTTTTTGCATGTAGGTATTTTGAATCATGACAGAGCTCCTCCTTCATGCTGCATCCAGTTATTGAAAACATTTGGAAAGATCACATGACAACTCTAAAACTAACTCTATTCCTTCAATGGACCTGCCTTGATTTTAAAAATACCACGTACTATATACAGTATAGGTTAAAGCATGTGCATGTGGGTTTGATGACACTTTATTATTGCTTTTATATATTTGTTAGTTTTTTTTATTATTGCACTGCACTTTTATAGAGTGTAAGCTCGGGATAGGTAGTGGGTGTAATGCTCCCTAGGTTGAGCAACCTTTGTAGGGTCAGTTCGCACTGGGAATCAGACAGGTATGCTTTATGCAGGCCTGTGCGGTTCACATGTAGTTCTGTATGGTGCGATTTCATCCCATTCATTTTTGAATGTGAGGGCAAAGGCACTGTTTTTGTGACCTGCGTTTGGGGTGTCTTCAGCTTAATATTAACACCGGCTGCAGATCACAACTACAGTGCGTTATTAGCGCGGTGCTGGAAATGCGCACAGAGTGCAGGTTTGCGGTATGAACTTGCCCTTAGGCACAGATACCAGTCCAATAATGTTTTTGCAGTTTATACATGTCATTTACAGGTGCTGTACAGTGCTTTAGAGGAAAACAAATGTAACTTCTACCAAAACAATAAATAGCTTGGCTATTACTACACATAGGCAACCCTAACTAACAAGTTGCTCAAGTCTAATGCTTGTCAGGCTCCATATACACAGTTTTGTAGTTTTCACTAACCTTCAGCTCAACAGACTTGACCTGTCTACTCCCTAAGCTGCAGAGTACTGAGTATGTGCATCAGGTGAACCTAAATTGCCTGACAGGGAGCAATGCAAAACCAAGATTGGACCAGATCATCAGACATCTCAAAATGTATAAAAAAAAGGGAGATGTGAAAAAATCCAAAAAGGAGTTTTCCAGGCTCCCTATGAGACACCCTGCTACGGGAAATACTTATATTTTGCAATTTTATTGTTCAAGTGAAGTGCTGGTTGCTTATAGAGGTTAGGTGTAAATTAGAATGCTTAATGTTCTCATTAGAGGTATATGTTTTTTAACTTGGGAATAGAGGACATCTTGCCTGAATGAAGACAGAACCTCTCTACTGCCATCTGGAGGATCTGGTGCTGGTAGATCTAAACCCAGTAACTAAAATGGCATAATATACAGTATATCGTGTTAATGTGATTTCCCACACGCTCTAATATCTGCTGCTTGAACTTCTTTGGTAGAGCAGCACACAAGGCATAGCAGCATGGCTATTTTTATACTCTCTAGGTTCCCCAGTAAAGCATTATAGGTAGAGGAGGTTGGTGTGTGATGGAGTTCCTGGTGGCATAATGGTTGCATTTTGAGTGACTGATCCCTCCATAAAAGTAAAATCAGTTTCAGATAGACAGGATGTTTAATTTCAGCGTTTAAAATGGTTGAGATGTTTGATTTAAATATGCTTTAGTAAGCCTTAGTTTTAATATACAAAAGCTTTATTGAGAATATGACCAATTCAACAGTGTTGACATTAAGGTGAAAATGTCAAGAAGGACATTCCAGCAGACAGGATGGCTCTTTTAGATAGCATTCTTTGCATAGACGCAGGCTAATTCATGTTCCTGTTCATGCTCGTGCACGGACACATATTCATTGCTCACACACATATCTGCGCTCCCATTGGCATCAATCAGGCTATTTAAACTGAGCCTGTGCTATGCTTCAGCGCTGTCTTGTGTACAGCATTCCCATGCATATCTGCAACCTGTTACTCTGCTTCTGACTACTGTTACAGACCCTGCTTGTCTTGACTACTCCTGAACTCTTCCTGCCTTGATCCCAGCTTGACCATGCTTCTGCCTGTTCCTCTTACTGCTGCTCCACTGATCTGTTACTGACTTGCCCTGCATCCTGACATTGGTCCTACCTACGCACCTGCACCTGATCCATTTGCCTTTGTATGATCCATTACTGCTTAACTGCCTGCTGCGAGCTTCTGCCTAGATTGCACTGGTGTCTCTCACTGCCTGTATGCTACCAGCCTGTGCCTGTCTGGTATCTCCAGTTCCAGCCTGTCTCCTGCTCACTGTGTCTATCTGGCACTCCTGCTCCACTGCGGTCTACTGATGGTCTTCCCCTGCTTGATCCTGAGAGTCTGTCCAGTCCTCCTGCTAGCAAGACCAGTAGGCACTAATGCCACTGTGTAGTCCTGCGCTACCTGTCTGCTCTTTTAGGGGCCTTGAGTCAGAGGTGTAAGAGAGGCCTTCCTCATTGTGTTAGGCTCTTACACCAGGTACATGACAGTAACAATCAAGGTGTATACATACATAGTTGGTAAATTTTGTATACAGATAGTAATAAAGTAACAACAATTTTCAAAATATGAAACTCCAGAAACTGTCACAGAAGAATACTACAAGTATGTGATAGTTTTAAGGAGCGGGGGGTAGTCATAGTCAATGAATTGGTAATTTTAAAGAGGAAAATTAAGGTAAGTTCAAACAGCAAAAGTAAGAGCCTGAAGAATAGAAAGGTAGAGGGTGGATGATACTGAAAAAAAATAGGGGAATAGAAAATGTAAAGGGGTGGATAGGGAAGCAAAGCTTGGAAGCAGGAGACGAGGAAATGAAAAGCAGAAGGGGTGCCCAGGGGGTTAGTTATTCTATGGAATTAAATACACAAAAATGATTTTCAAATTGTGGGGGTTGGGATTATGATGTCCAGGGTTGTCATATGATGGTTGGTCAAGATCATATGTAAGTTTTTCATTGATCATAATGTCAGTTAACCTGCTTTTAACTGGTTCAAAGCCTAAAGTAAGGGCCCTCTGGCCTATGGCTGTCATAAGTTTTGTGTCTGCAAAAACTTGAATAAATAACGCTCCAACTCAATGTTACCTCACTAAAATTGGTGCCGCGGTTTATTGGGCCTTTCTACATTCTCTGTAAGATAAACCCAGTGACCTACACATTAGATCTTCCTTCCATCATGCGTATTTCTAATGTATTCCATGTTTCCTTATTAAAACATTTGATATGCAACCACTATATTAACTCGGTACCACGCCCTCGCCTGGTTCAGGTTGACAACCATGAAGAGTATGAGATACAATCTATCACTGACTCCCATGGGTTTTGTGGGCGCATACAGTACCTTGTTCATTGCAGGGGTTACGGTCCAGGGGAGCGCTCTTGGGTCTCATCCTCAGGCCGTACATGCTCCTGGGGGGAGGAGTCATTGAGGAGGGGGTACTGTCAGGGCTGGGCTTCTAACAGCTCTCTTCTCAGTGCTCAAGGCTGCTTAGCTGTCAGTTAATTACCAGTCACTTGTTGTTTCCACAGTGACTCATCTGGTTACCATTACCTGTCTCATTAGTCCAGCCTAAAGGTAACTGCTTTTTGCTATTTAAACTTGCCTTGCTCATTCCATGCCTTCACCTGGTCAACATCTCCATTTATGCTGCGTACACACGAGCAGACTTTTCGAGGGACTAAGTCCGACGGTCTTTCCGACAGACTTTCGCCAGAGTTCAGACGGACTTTCCGAATGATCAGACTTGGCCACATACAATCACACCAAAGTCCGACTGATTCGAACGTGATGACGTATGACCGGACTAGGAAGTTCATAGCCAGTAGCCAATAGCTGCCCTAGCGTTGGTTTTTGTCTGTTGGACTAGCATACACACGAGCGGATTTTTCTATATGAACTGGGTCCGGCGGAGTTCCGACGAAAAAATGTGAAACATGTTCTATTTCTAAAGTCCGTTAGATTTTTGGACAGCAAAGGTTCGATGGAGCCGACACACGATCAAATTGTCTGCCGTATTTGTTCCGTCTGACCTTTGCTGTCAAAAAGTCCGGTCGTGTGTACACGGCATAAGTCTCCACTGTGTTCCTGTTATGCCTGCCTGATGGTGCTTCTGGTTCCTGATCCTGAACTTTGGCTTCTGACTACACGGACTCCTTGGTTCCTGATCTCACCTCGTCTGATTGCCCATTTTGGCTTCCTAACCCTGGCTTTTGTTCTTGGCTATGTTCCTGATCTGTATTATTTTTACTATTACATTAAAGATGTGATTTTGACTGCATTTTCTGTCTGCCTGGTTCGTGGTACCTGACACTTTTTTTTTATCCGGGAGAAAAAATAGGTTTGGGTACAAAAGATAAGCATGCAGCTGAATCCTATATCTGTAATGTCACCTTGGAAATAAAGACACATTCAAAATCTTCAGAAATCAGCTTACATCAGGAGTTGTTAAAAATGACAAGGCAAATTTATGTGAGATTTACATTGTCTTCTAAATAATAGGTTTCCCGATTCATCTGAGGTTTTCTTTTGCTTTGCTTACTCTCCGCTACATTGTTCCGAACTCCAGACATAATTGGGTCTGAGAATCCTGATATAATTGACTCTCACTGCTGATAAAATGTTTCTTGGTACGAGTTAGACACTAAAAACATGAACAGGAGGCTGTGTTTTACCTCATTTATCTTAATTCTTATGTACAGAACTCTCCATACTAGAAGAGATTGAAAGTAAGCCAATGCCAGAAGGGATCTATTGATCAAAGTGGTTACTCCTGCCTTCTTAATTAAAACCGTTGAACTGAAACATTTGACCACCCACCATCTTTTCCATTTAGCAGATTCTGCTTCATCCAGGAGGGATTCCTATAAAAATTACATTTAAACCTTTAATATTATAAGCTCTTTCCATAAACATTTCACAAGAAAATGAATCAGTTTCACTTCTACAGAAGCAGAGAATTAAAAAGGAATTATCTAAATGTATAAGTTGTAATGCAGAATTCATTGTACTTTTTAAGACTTCTACATTTTTTCATTGTAACCATGCATATGTAAATCATTAAGAATCCCAGAGTCTTTAAATAACAAATAAAAGCTACACAGAATAAAATGTTTGGATTATTATAGGATGGAAAATGTGGTCTTGTTATTAGAATTTGAGGACCACATGACTCTTTTAGTGTATGGCCATGATGCCCACTGCTTTAAAGTGCACAGTCTCTTTCTTTACCAATCCGCTCATTATTTTCCTTTTTTACCATAAGGGGTAATTAACATGTGTCCATTTCTAATGTTCAAATAGCACTTTGAACAAACACATGGAGATTGATAGTAAAATATAAGCATGGCTGGTAAATCTATGCTTAGGTATTTCTCTTTGATCTTTCATATCAGACAACCACTTATTTTTTCCTGAGCAACTGATTTGCAATGTAAATTGCAGACTATGGAAATAGGTTTTGGAAACATCATGCAGTATGGTAATACAGTTTCACCCTCATGTGATCTCCCTGAATGAGAAGCTAATTGAGCCATGATGCTTCCCATTTTAGACTGCAGAAGTCAAGGACTTTTCCTATTAGTAGTGCATGCCTTTTATTTGCAGTCTGTGGAATTTACCAACAAATAATGTACAAAATGTCCTGGACAAAAATATATTCCTTTGTGTACTTCACACTTGCTTGTGTACCATGAACCTAAAAAGGGCATTGCCGCAAGCAGTGCAAATGTGCCTAAGTTTCTTAGATACCTTTGCAATTCAAGTTAGGATGTCTATCTGTTTTAAGACTTTGAGAATTTGACTAGCATTGGGCCCTGAATCAGCTGATGCTATTATTGTACAAGGGGAACCAAGGATTTCAAAAAACGTATTGGAGCTTCTATTGATTATATATTACTGTCTTGGTCCATGTTCAAGAAATCTCCCTGGTTGGATTGCAGGCAGCAGTAAAAATACCCCAAAAAAGAGGTTTCAACCCTTTCTGATCCTATTAAACAGGTGGTTTTATTAATATATTGTGACAATTTGGGGAATTTTTAGCTGATTGGTAGCGCCAAACAGTGAGTTTACTCAACGCCAGTACATTTCAGGGCTTTTTCTGACCACTTTTATTTAAAACAAAGCAAAAAGTTCACACTTGAATAGTTTCCCATGCAGGAGTCTCTCACCATCAATGCATGAAACATAACATTCAGCCTCCTAGCTGTCTTGTGTCAGCTTTACTGCTCTGAGTAGTATGGCATGGTCCTCCAGACCATCAAACATGTCCCAATGTTCGTGCACAGACACTGTACCTCAACTCTGCGTTTTTACTCCCTCAGCACCCTGGCTGCTCTATCCCTCCTGGACTCTCTCTCTAGCTCAAGCCTTCATCTGTCCTGTCCTGGACAGTCTGGTGGATACCAGCAGCTCTCACGCCTCCCTTCACATATTGACATGGTCAGGTGGATGGGGCTCTGAGCTCTATCTCTGGCTTTCATATGAAGCAAGTTCACACCTGTGCCATTAGTGTGCTTGCTTCCTACAAAATCTGGCGTTAAACACCATTTTACCCAGTGGCACAGGGTCACCCTGCTACAATATGTATTCCCACAGGAGAACTATCTTGCATTGGTGACCACCATCTCAAGGTGGGAAGTGAAGTCAGTCCTCCCATTGGTGATGCTTTAAAAAAATTATATTCAGTTTTGTCTCTTACACTTTGTACATGTATCTAAAACAGTGATGGCGAACCTTGACACCTCAGATGTTTTGGAACTACATTTCCCATGATGCTCATCCACTCTGCAGTGTAGTTGAGCATCATGGGAAATGTAGTTCCAAAACATCTGGGGTGCCAAGGTTCGCCATCACTGATCTAAAACATTGGTTTTCCATTCAGACATGCAATTCCAAGTACTGTACAGCTGATGTGCTGACTGTTAAAATATTATTCCAAATTCATAATTTGGCACTTATAGGTGTTATATTCATGGCAAGCTTGCAAAATATATTTGGATTTATGATTAATCATAATAAATACAGTATGAGTGAATGACATTGATCAATTGATTTGATATGATTCTTCAGCTGTAGCTGAGTTATTAGTATGCTAGATGTTTGTTTAATATGCTAGTATTTGTTTAAATACCGTTAAGTTGGGACTAACATAGTCTCAATCATAATTAATAATGTTAGTATGTATTTACTTAATGTAGGTAAAGTTGGTAATTTGTGTTCATTTTAGTAGACGTTTGGTTATATTACATGATCAGCACATTACTACAAGTATAGAGTGTTACATGTGGGCTTGTCAATCAAACCATATATGACTCTATGAGTTAGTACCGCCTCTTGCATAGCAAATTGCTGAAGTTAGCTGATTTTTTGTGAGGTTATGATGTTTACATGTAACATATAAAGCCAACACTTTGAGATTGAGTGGGAGACACACTAACACACACAGACTCGCACACACAGAGGAGACTGCCCAATCTCCTGTTAATTGCACAAACCCTTTGATGAATTGGAACAGGTGCCTTCTCCCAGGAGCCAAAGGCAATGTCATTTCCTGCTTCTCCTTGCTTACACGAGACAGCATTGAAGAAAAGCACATGGAATACACATATGCCTGAGGAGCCATTACTCAATGTATTTTTCAGAAGTATTGCTTCTATTTCATATATTTTTACCTACGTTGAACTGAACTATTATACTTTTTACATTGTATTTATGATGCCAACTGTGTAACAATAAACTTACACTTTGTTTTAAGTCAGTCTGACTATCAATGCTATTCATCTTGAAATGCCCTTGAGATACAAGAATATTAGATATTAATAATATTCTTCACTTACCATTCTCTGCCACATATCTATAAAAACTTGGCAAACATTCCAATACATCAAACCACCAAGTGGTTTTATTGATGTAAGTGTCCCCACTGGAGTGACTTTCTGCCTTATTGACCATTGTCTCTTGGATCTTGGACAGGAAGTGAGGTAAATATGTCCCACTGGTGCCAAAGACAGCTAGGAAAGCCTGGCAAAGGGCTGACCCTTCCTTTGCTGTCAAAAAGTAGTTTATCTATGTGTTTGCCTCCATCGGAGTCCACTGCTTGGGTGACCAACATCGTTGTGATAGAAAGCAAGGGCAATGTTCTCAATGGGGGCACAACCAGCTATAAAAATAAGACAGAGTTTTTTTTCCTGTTCCTCTTGTATCCAAGAAAGTTACAAGTTTTAAGTACGGTAAATATTAGGGGTGCAACGGATCGTCACCGATCCGTGACCCGAACGGGTCACGCCGTTTGGATCGGCACACGCCGCGCTCCCCGGAGCGCTCCGCTGTCTCAGCCTTAGGAAAGGCCGCGCCTTCAGCCTAGTTCCGAAGAGGCGGCCATCTTGGTGCACCCGACGGCGTTTACAATATGATCGCTCCATCAAATGACGAAGCGATCATTTGTAAACAAACCGGCGTCATGATGATTCCTCTCTTCCCCTCTGTGTACTGATCTGTACAGTGGAGGGGAGAGATCGGATGGCAGCAGTGCTGTGGGCTGCATCTGTAGTGCGCACAGCGCTGCTCTGTGACAAGTGCAGTCACAGCCATCCCTCCATACTCTGCCATACTCTGCCATACCCTGCCAATACTCTCCAATACCCTGCCAATACTCTCCAATACCCTGCCAATACCTCGCCAATACCTCACAATAACCCACCAATACTCTGCAATTCCCCACCAATACTCTGCCATACCCCGCCAATACTCTGCCATAACCTGCCAATACTCTGCAATATCCTGCCATACCCTTCAATACTCGGTAATACCCAGCCATACTCGGCGATAGCCAGCTGTACCCAGCCATGCTCAGCCAATATTACAGTGGGGGAGATGTATATTACAGTGGGGACTACATGGTGGTGGAATTTTCACAGGTTTTTGCAAATTCAATTATTATTTGCTGATCTGAAAAATTTTCTAATCCGTGACTCTGATCCGAGGAACAATCCAATCCATGAGTTTTTTGATCCGTTGCACCCCTAGTAAATATCTACCATAATTTCTCTTTCGTTCATTGATGGACACAGCACTTCCATTCTTGACCTTAGGGTTATATCACCACCTTCAGGAGTAGGACTAGACAGAAAAAAAAGCAACAAGCACAGCACCCAGCACCGCCTAGGGGCGGTCTTTACTGGCAGTAACTTCCCACTCTGCTACAGGCAGCTCAGTTTTTTTCTCCATAGTCTATGAGAAGGACCTGGCTCCATGCTGCACCTGTGGTTCCTTTTTGTTTTTTTATTTTTTATTATTTTATTCTTATTAGTTTTGATCTGCATCTGCAATCAACTGCTGGGCTGGGTGACAGGCTGAATATTATAGATCCTGGTAGTTTCTCCAGCCTGGCCACTGAGCGCACACAGACCTGAGCTCCACACTGGGTCAGGTTGCAGCAAGCTCCATCCTTGACCGAGGCGGCCGGTGGTCTAGATGCCTCATAGGGACACATATGACCAGGCACTTGATGTCTGGGTCACAGTTACAGTCACTCCATCTTAGGCATTGTGACCCGCAATCCCTGCTGAATGGGTAAGGACATGCTCCACTGTCCCGGTCCAGACATGGTTTGGAGCAGCTGGATACTCCCGGGGGTAGTTAGTTCTGGGGAATATCCTCTTCTCCCTCCCCCTGGCCCCCTGTTGCGCTGCCTGGCAGCCATCGCAGCCAGTTGCTGGGTGCCACTAGGTGAAAGTTTTGGCCCCTACCTGACCTTTGTGGGGTCCCCTCCAGGTGGTCTCTCCAGGTGTGAGACTGCCATCCTCCTCCGTTTGTAGCAGCTGCAGTTTCTTTGGAGCCGCGGCCATTTTCCCATAGACACGGCGGCCATTTTGCCTTAGTCTTTGGACATTCCTGGCTTTGTGCTCTGTCTGCGAAAGTTTGGCTGGTGGCCTTTTTCTTGTAGCCTCGTGGGGAAACTTCTGCTGGCCCTCTAGCGCTGGATGTTACACCTGGAGCCTGGCATGAGCACGGATCTCCTTGTGGCTTTTCCCATCTCCTGGACAGCACACAGCACTGTTCCTCTGAGGTTTGGATCGGGGTGGTGAGTCCTTCTGGGATTCCCTTAGTATGCGGCAGCTGGGGGGTGGTTTCCCTTCTCTCTCTCCCTAATGAGAGTTTGGTCCCTGGTGGTGTCCAGTCGAGGGTGGGGCTTCCATGGCATCTGAAGCAGGTGCCGCTCCCCCAGACAACCACATGACGGCAGCTAGTCCCTCTGGGTCTGCTGTTCCCCTGGATGCGTTGTCGGCCCCCGGTATGTTCGCCTCTGTCTCCATGGGATCTAAACCTGGTGCCCTTGGTACTTCAGAAGCCACCGTTCGAGAACATTAGGGATATCCTCTTACTCACGTTATCTCAGAAGGTTGTCTTTCTAGTGGCTATTATGTCTGCTCGGTGAGTTTCTGAGCTGGCCACCTTGTCTTGTAAGTCTCCTTATTTGGTTCTCCACAAGGATAAGGCGGTGCTACATCTGCATCCCTCGTTTCTTCCCATGGTGGTATCTGCCTTTCATCTAAATGAGGACATTGTCCTTCCTTCCTTGTATCCTCACCCCCAAGGAGTTCGCCTTGCACCCTTTGGATGTGGTTCAAGCTCTCCGTGTGTTTCTGTTGGTTACGACTCCTTTTCCGAAGTCGGAGTCTCTGTTTGTAAATGTGGATGGCTAGAGGAAGGGCCTGGCAGCCTCTTCGGCCACTATTTCTCATTGGATCAGACAGACTATTGTCCAGGCTTATGCCATTAGGGGGCAGGTGCCCCCCTTTCCCATCATGGTGCATTCTACCAGGGTGGTTAGTGCTTCTTGGGCCGTTCAACATCAAGTGTCTGTTTCTTAAGTGTGTAAGGCTGCCTGGTCGTCCATGCACACTTATACCAAGTATTACAGGGTGGATGTTTGGGCATCTTCGGATGCGTGTTTCAGCCGCCCAATTTTGCAGGTGGCTGTCTGAGGTTTTGGCTCCCCTTACGGGGGGTTCTGTTTGGATTGAGGTTATTTTTCCTTTTTTCTGTGTTCCCACCCCTCATTGTGGAACTGCTTTGGGATGTCCCTAAGGTCAAGAATGGAAATGCCCTGTCTGTCAATGAATGAAAGGGAAAACAGGATTTTTTTCTACTCACCTTAAAATCCCTTTCTCTGCATTGACGGACACAGCACCCCCCCCCCCCCCCCTCCTATTTGTGTTTGTACTGCTTTGTAACAAACTGAGCTGCCTGTAGCAGAGTAGGGGTTTACTGCCAGTAAGGACCACCCCTATGCGGTGCTGTGCTTGTTTTTTTGTGTTTTCTGCCTAGTCCTACTCCTGAAGGTGGTGATATAACCCTAAGATCAAAAATGGAAATGCTGTGTCCGTCAATGAACTCAGAGAAAGGGATTTTACGGTGAGTAGAAAAAAATCCAGTTTTTACAGAATGGTTTAACAGACATTTCTCCATGCAGGAAAAGCCTACGGAGGCTTCAAATTTTAGAGAACAGAATGCAATTGGTCGAACCTCATTTATTCTTAATGACTCTTAAAGCTGCTGCACTCACAGTATTTCTGCAAGTGAAGTGATACATTCTTCACCATTGGTTAACGGTTCAGGTTCCTCTTCGAATAGACATACAAAAAGGAGACAAATGATCATAATAATCATTCACAGTTCAAAACTGCCACAGACAGAAATTAAAGGACATGTTTATTTTTCACTTTCATTACAGAAAATAGAGACAAAGATGAACAATGGTATATCATTTGTTTCATTCTGTTATTAATTAACTTTGATTGAGACCTTGTCTGAGAACAGCTTTTTAATTATAATGAAATCACACTTTACTTAGATTTAATAAAGCTTAGAGCACTCTTACTTCTAAACCCCCTTCATTGCAATGGGCGGGAAAATTTGGGAGGGCTAAATACGGAGCTCTTAACCTGTCCCAAACATGCTGCTTGCAGGACTTATCGGAACTTAGTGCACTGCCCCAGTATGAAAAGTCACACTTGAATGAATGGAAGGAGGCAGCTTTCAGGCGCTTAGCAGAGGCTATTTCGATTGCCAAAGCACCTGAAAATCGCCCCAGTGTGAAGGGAATCTAAATATCTGGATAGGGAAGGTTTCATCTAATAGGAGCTCTATGCTGTGCCCTTAGCTGCAAGAGTTATTTTTAATTGTGTAGTACTGTGGTATTAACCCCTTGTTGACAATCACTACATTTCCAACAGGTTGACTTTAAAGGTTATACATTGAGTATTGCCAGGAAAAGGGTTAATCTCACGAAGTGAATAACTGGAAAAAAGAGCTAAGGCACAATGGGGTGATTTGGGGGGGGGGGGGGGGGGGTTCAATATAGAAATAGAGATTATGCACTTTTCTACGTGGTGTTTTTTACTTTGCAAAGTGCATTTTTCACTTACATCTGCACCACAAGGATATCATTGCTTCTGCTTTATTCACTCTGTGGATCAGTACTTTCTTCATCTCTTCTACTGCTTCATTCTTTTACCAGTCATCAGATTGCCAGTCATCAGGGGGCATCTCTGATGTAAGGTGATTAAGCCCTGCCTCTACTCCAGCACTTGCTTGCAGAACCCAGCTTGACCACTGTGAGGATTTCAGTCAGATTTTAAGCATTAGCCCATTACAGCCATGAACCCAAGGCCCCTTGTATGTGTAGCAAAGAGAACAGTTTCCAGCTTGTATCACTCCTGTGGCTACTGATCCCAGTAACACCTCTTCAGGCTCTGTCAACCCACCTGGCTGCAGCAGCCCCTTTCACTAACCCTCCAAGCTACCATCTCCCCACAGTCCTCCAGACTGACACTCACCATCCCACCCGACTGACTCTCAGGAGATCTCCCAGTAGTGCTGACCTGCTCCTGCTGTCCTCACTCCTTGCTCCTGTGCTTCTAGGAAGGACTTCCTACCCGTGTTTTGGCATGATACTTTCAGTACCCGAGCCCCAGCCCAATGTCTCCCCCCTAGACTAGGGGGCATCCTCAGGGGCTACGGAAAGCCTCCTCACCAGTCCATCTCTATCTTCCACCCAACTGCCCCCTCCTGACAATAGAAGGTTGGCAGAGAATACATTAGGGTAAAAAACCATCAACCTTTATATCAGCAAAGAGGTACTCACCGAGGCGAAGATGTAGAGAGCGGTGGCTGTTGCGACTCAGCGCACACCATCCCTGGAGGTGATACAGGGAGTGGGTTGCACCAAGAGGCACAAGCCTCCAGCGGGATACCTGACTTGTGTGAAGGTCTGGAAGAGGGCTTGTGCAGGATGGGCTGGACCAAAAGGTAAGTAGCCAGCAGGTCTGTAAAACAGGTAAAGAAGGTGTAGAAACAGACCGAGGGTCAAACACAAGTAATCAGTCCTGGAGCCAGCAAGGCTGAGTGCAGAGGATAAGTGCACGCCTCTCAGTAGGGCTGCGAATGTGCGTGCGCCGGAGCGCCGCTCTATGGCAAATTTGTGTGCGTCTTTGCGCAGGGAGATGGTGAGTTTGATACAAATTACTTCCCTGATAGTGCCCCCCCAAGGGGCGGCCTCTGGACGCCCAAGCTGGCCATCAACTCTGGATGTTCCTGATGAAAAGCTCTAATCAATCTTGGAGCATGAAGATTATCAGAAGGTTCCCAGGAGTTGTCTTCTGATACCCTTTCCATTTTACTAGGTACTGAAGTTGTCTGCCTGACTTTCTTCAGCTAACTATGGCTTCCACTTCAAATTCGTCCTCCCCATCTATTACAACTGGAGGCGGGGGAGGCTCCTCTCTTCGAGGAAATGGACTAGGAACCACTGGTTTTAAGAGAGATACGTGAAAAACCGGATGTATTCTGTATGATCTGGGTAAGTCTAACTCGAAGGCCACAGGATTTACCATTCTCTTGATTGTGAATGGGCCTATAAACCTAACTTATGTGAAGGGCAGGGTAGTTTGAGATGAGTAGAGGCTAGCCAGACCTTCTCGCCAATTCCAAAAGCTGGATTCTCCTTTCTCCCTTTGTCATAGTACTTCCTGTAGTCGTCTTGAGCTCTTTGCATGGTTTCTCGAATCTTTTGAAAATTTGATTGGATAGAGACTATCCGATCCTGAACAGCAGGGACTGACGTTTCAGGGATGGAGTTGTGGAGGAAGGAGGTAAGAATCCAAAATTCGACCAAAACGGTGTTTGGTTAGTAGCCGTGTGTACAGATTTGTTTTATGCAAATTCTGCATAAGACAGAAAGAAAGACCAGTCATCCTGGGAGCCGGAACAGAAACAGCGGAGATATTGTTCTAGAGATTGATTTGTCCTTTCTGTCTGACCGTTGCTCTGAGGATGGTATGCGGATAAGAGAGAGACCTTGATTTCCAGGGCCTTACAGAGTTCTTTCCAGAATTTAGAAGTAAACTGAGCGCCCCTATCTGAGACGATACTGTTAGGTACTCCATGGAGTCTGACTATTTCCTTAATAAAGGTATTGGCAGCGTCCAAGGCAGAGGGAGTACCAATCATGGGCAAGAAGTGGGCCATCTTTGAAAGACGGTCAACCACGACCAGGATGGTGGTAAACCCTTCTGAGGGTGGCAAGTCCACAATAAAGTCCATAGAGATGTCTGCCCATGGCCTTTCAGGGATAGGTAGGGGTCTCAGTAATCCCCAAGGTTTGGCTTTAAATCCTTTGTTGCGTTGGCACAGAATGCATGAGGAGACAAATTTCTCACAGTCCCACCTCCAACCAGGCCACCAGAAGGAACGGGAAATCAATTCTGACGTCTTCCGTATTCCGAAGTGGCCGGCCAAATTGTGGTCATGAAAAGATTGCTGGCCTTACTTCCTGAGGGACAAAGATCTTATCCTGTGCCCAAAGTAGATCATTGCGTTTCTTCAAGGAAGACACTACGGGATGGGTACAGTGGCTTGAGGCTGTTTTAATGGCGGTTACCAGGTCAGTTTGTGTAAGCAGGAGAAAATTTTGCGGTGACAGAATGGTGCTGGGCTCAGTAAACTGGGGGGATTCAGGGAACATCCGGGAGAGTGCATCCGCTTTGCCATTTTTGGACCCAGGACGGTAGGAAATGTGGAATTTGAACCTAGAAAAAAAAAGTGCCCAACGGGCTTGTCGTGGTCTTAAGCGCTTGGCTGTTCTGAGATATTCCAGGTTCTTGTGGTCCATAAAAATTGTAATAGGATGAGTTGCGCCCTCTAAGAGATACATCCATTCTTCTAAGGCAAACTTAATGGCCAATAGCTCTCGGTCACCGACATCATAATTCTTTTCTGGAGGATTTAGCTTTCGGGAGGCAAAAGCTACTGGATGCAAAAGGGCCTTGGGGCCCCGTCTTTGTGAAAGAATGGCTCCAGTGGCGGTTTCAGAAGCGTCAACTTCCAACACAAATGGCAAAAGTGGGTCTGGATGCTGTAGAATGGGTGCTGAAGTGAACAAAGATTTCAGTTTAATGAAGGCTTTCTGAGCTTCCTGGGACCACTGGAAGCGTCCATGTTGACGGGTCAGCTGCGTAATCGGAGAAACAATGGATGAGAAGCCGGCAATGAATCTTCGATAGAAGTTAGCAAAGCCTATGAATCTTTGCACAGCTTTTTTGTCCCCTGGAGCGGGCCAATCAAGAATCGCCTTGACCTTTTGGGGGTCCATGGCGATCCCCTGAGTGGAAATTATGAATCCAAGAAATTGGACAACGGTCTTCTCGAATTCGCATTTTTCTGCCTTAAGGTATAGTTTATGTTTCCTAAGAATGGTAAGGACCTTTCTTACATGGTCTCGGTGTAGTTCTGTGGTGGCAGAAAAAATGAGAATGTCATCTAAATATACGACTACAAAGTCGTCAAGGTAGTCTCTGAAAATGTCATTCACCAGGTTTTGAAATGTGGCCGGGGCGTTGCACAGACCGAAGGGCATCACTAAATACTAAAAATGCCCAAACCTGGACCTGAAGGCTGTTTTCCATTCGTCATTGGTACGAATCCGGACAAGGTTATAAGCGCCTCGTAGGTCAAGTTTGGAGAAGATCTTGGCAGTCCGGAAGCGCTGAAATAGTTCTGGGATGAGCGGGAGCGGGTATCGGTTTTTGACAGTTATTTTATTGAGTTCTCTATAATCGATGCAGGGTCTGAGGGAGCCATCTTTTTTCTCAACAAAGAAAATACCCGCCCCGGCTGGAGATGAAGAGGGCCGAATGAAGCCTTTTTCCAGGTTCTCATCGATGTAGGCTTTGAGAGCCTTTAGTTCAGTCTCGGATAGAGGGAATATGGCCTGAAAGGAATTTCAGATCCAGGTAACAATTCGATGGGGCAGTCGTAAGACCAATGAGGTGGTAGACAATCGGCCTTCTTCTTATCAAAAACATCCTTAAACTCACTCAAGATATACTGGAGGGACATGCTGAAGACTGTCGGATGCAGGAACGACTGTCATACAAGTAGCTGGAACTGGAGGAAAACAATGTTGAGAACAGTAAAATGATGCAAAAGAGACCTTCTTTCTGCCCCAGTTAACTTGGGGGTCATGGGCCTTCAACCAAGGGAGTCCTAAAATAATAGGGAACATGGGAGAAGAAATCAAATCAAAACGTAGGAACTTCTGATGGCCCGAGTCCGTGATGGTGAGAATCGGCTGGGTCTCTTGTGTAACTGGTCCGGAGCGAGGTAAAGACCCATCAGCCAAGTGGACAAGATGATTTTGTTTTTTGTCTTGGAGAGGGATGTGACGTTTTTGAGCCACAGAGATGTCCAGGAAACAACTGCATGCTCCGGAGTCAATTACGGCCGGTAGTTGAATCCTCTCTTCCGCCAGCTGCAGAGAAACAGAAAGAGTAACATAAGACTGGGAGAGGTTTGTGGCTTGATAGTTCATAACAAATTGCAGAGGTGGCTTACAGGGTCTCACTGGGCAGTTGCGGAGGTAATGGCTAACCCCTCCGCAGTACAGACATAGGTTGGCCTGTCGTCTTCGTTGCCTTTCATCTGGGGTGAGACGAGGACAAACAAGTCCTAGCTGCATGGGTTCCCCTTCCGCGGCCAAGAGGCAGGCAGAGACCGGAATTGGAGGGTAAGGAGTGGTCAACTTGGGGAGCATCCAGCTGGGCCGAGGGGTCTGAAGGGGCTCAGAGTGAATCTGGAGCTGGAAGGAACATCAGCCAAGCAAGTCTTTAACAGGAACACAGGAGAGCGTCTCTAGAGATGTGACCAAGGTGAAAGCAGAGATCATCTGGGCTGGACAGCTTAAGTAGGCAGGACTGATGAGCAGGATATCATCAACAGGTGAGTCAATGTGAAGAGAAAGGAGCTGGCAATTAGCCAACAGCTGAGCGGCCAGCTTTGAGAAGGAAGGGCTGTGCCCAACCCTGACAGTACCCCCTCCTCATTGACCCCTCCTGCTCGAAAGGACCACCAGGCTTGAGGGGAAAACATCATATGGCAATCACGGAGGAGGGCAGGGCATATACGTCCGAGGATGAGACCCAAGAGCGTTACTCCAGACCGTACTCTTTCCAATGCACCAGGTACTGTATGTGCCCACGGAACCTATGGGAGTCAACAATGGACTGTACTTCATACACCTCGTGGTCCTCAACCTGTACAGGGTGAGGATGAGACACCAAGGTGGTAAAGTGGATGGGGACCAAAGTTCTAATAAGGAGACATGAAATACATTCGAGTTACGCATATTAGAAAGAAGGTCTAATGCGTAAACCACTGGGTTAATCCTGCAAAGAATGTGGAAAGGCCCAATAAACCAATGTACGAACTTCAGAGCGGGAACACGAAGTCTGAGGTTGCAAGATGACAGCCAAACCCTGTCCCCAACCTGGTAGGAAGGCACAGGCAGGCATCTGTGGTCAGCATGGAGTCTGTACCTATCATTAGCACGTCGCAAAGCCTCCTGGACTTGTGCCGAGTGGAACAAAGACCACAGAGATGCTCCTCTAACGTAGGAATATTCTGCGGAACAAACGAGTCAGGCAACATGGAAGGCTGGAAACCATAGTTTGCTATAAATGGGCACAACCGAGAAGCAGATTTCAAGGCACTATTGTGAGCAAATTTCCGCCACAGTGACCAGTTGTTATGATGGTCAGAAATATAGTAACATAGGAATTGCTCCAAGGACTGATTGGCTCGTTCTGTGGCCCCATTGGACTGCAGGTGATACACAGAGGAGAAAGCAAGCCGAATTCCCAACTGTGCACAAAAGACCCTCTAGAACCCGGACACAAACGGACTACCCCTGTCTGAGACAATCACCTTGGGTAGCCCATGTAAGCGAAAGATCTCCCGAGCAAAAATGGAAGCCAGTTCCTTAGAAGTGGGCACCTTCTTAAGTGGAATACAATGGGACATTTTCGAGAACTGGTCAACCAGCATACCAGTGACAATTATTATTATTAATAATAATAATAAAACAACAACAATAAACACTCAAATCTGATTTATTTATTTTATTAATAATAATGTATTTATTTATTTTGTGTTGGGGTTAGAATGTTTAGTTATTTATTATTATTTCATTTTTTTAGGGGTAGGGGTTAAAGTTAAGGGTTCATTATTTACTGTTACTTTGTATTCATTTATTGAATTTATTTATTTTTTATTTATGATTTTTATTTATTGGTATATTTATTTTACATTTATTTATTTATTATTATTATTAGTAATAGTAGTAGTAGTAGTAGTAGTAATAATAATGATAAATGAAAAAATAAATAAAATAATAATAACCTCAACTCCTAAACCTAACCCTAACCTAAGCTGAACTCTAACCCCTTACCCTAATGAAAAAACATTATAATGAATGAATAATAATAAAAGAAAGCTAAAAAAGCTGAAATATCCTGCAACAAATGAGGCAACAGATAACAGTTTTCTCTTTTTGTAGAATCTCATATTAGCTAATGTTTTTCATATTATTCACATTGATTTGCATATGTTTTAGCAATAATATAATTATTGTTATTTTCATGATTATTATTATTATTATTATTATTACTATTATTATATAGTAGTGGTCTTATCAAACAGTAAAACAATAATTATTAATCTTTATTAATGTATAAATATAGAGAAAGTTTTAAATTATGAACTTTAGATGACCTCTCTGCTTCTTTCTCATACTTTTTATAAGATAGTTTACTGGTGAAAGTTCATTAGAATAGATTTAAGTTATATAGTACTGTTCCAAGTCCTTGAAATGCATATAAATCAAACAAATAAGATAACAAAACAGGTGATTAAAATAATTATGTGGAATACAGGAAAGTTATGTACAGAACATTAATTAGGTTTGACAGGGTCAAACAAAGGTCTGTTTGTGCCCTCATTAAAACTGTTAAAATACATACATATAGTGAGACATATAACACATCTGGTGGGGTTATTGAAAGTTCATTCTCTCAAGGTTGTAAATCTGTAATTCTTGAACTTAGTTAAATCTTATAAAGATAAGGAGGGTTTGATAACACAGCTGGGTGCCAGACTATCTCTACACAGGTGTTTTAATTGGACAAAAGCAGTTATAAATCACTTTAATAAACATATAGGAATTCTGGGAATAATTAAGTGTATCTGGTTATTGAACAGGTGTCAGATCTATGGTTAGTTACATTGACGTAGATCTTAGCGACCAATCACATGTAGGAGAGATGATTAAGATAAGGCTTGTAAAAAGGGTATTTTACAAGCCTTAGTTAGTTAGTCAGAAAAGTCAGATAGGAGCTCATAAGGCTGAATTCTGTGTATGCCGCTCTATTGCAAGGGTCATAGAGGTCAGAACCAATGGACAAATATCTGTCCGTAACTTGTCTCCTCGTATAAGTCAGAGAAGACTTCTTAACTTGTTCCAGAGTGTGGTCTCAGGTGAATTTCCCTCACGAACTTGGTCGAATTGGGACCCAGAACTCTGTGAGGGGACCGGACCACTGGTCAATCGACTGGTCCCTATCAGGTGACGGGTTCCCAAGAATTGGCAGAAAAGACCCATTCTGGTTCAAGGTGAGAACAATTCACAATTGTTTCACTTTGGTTAGGGAATAAGAATACCTATATCTAATATGCTTGCATTGTAAGAAACTGTATAAATTAGACCTGTATGTTGTAATACTTTGAACATAAACCTGTATGTTACCAGCTGTTAATAAACCTGCATTGCTGAAATTCTGCCTGGTTCAATACTTTACTATTCTACTTCACTCTATCGGCTAATAAAAAAATGTCAAAGCTCAAAAATGCTGTATAAAACCACGCAAGTTGTGCATAAAAACGTGCCAAAATCATGCATAAAAACATGTAAAAAAACGCTGGGAAAAGCACTCAAAGAGGCTACGCTCTGGTGTGAATGCAGCCTAAAGCTGGATACACACTATACAATTTTCTGTAGATTGTTGTTCCTTCAAACTTAACAAAACCATATAATATGAGGTCAAACCATAAAAGTTGCAATTTGTATGCAACAGTCAGGCCATTGCACTACATGATTTTGGCAAATCTAAAGGAAATCAGACAACAAAAGTTATATAGTGTGTATGGGGTCTTAAGCTTCGTACACACGATCGGATTTTCCGCAGACAAAACCTCTGACTTTTGTCCAAAGGCGAGTGCCTGGATTTTGTCTTGCATACAAACGACAAGGAATTGTCAGACAACAAACACGAATGTAGTGATGTACTACATGGTTTTTCAGCTGTTTAGTGCCAGCCTTTGGGCTCCGTCTGCTAATTTTGTGTTAGTAGGAGTTTGGTAAGTGTTGATTCACGCTTTTCATTTAGCGCTTTTCAGTTTGCACTTTTAATTTCACGCTTTTCATTTTGTTTCTGAAAGGCCATTTGTCAACCAGACATGTTGCAGAATTGGAGGAGATAACGGCCTTGGAGTTATTGCTTTGACCCAAGTCCAGTCCAGGAACAGGAGAAGGAGAAGTTCTTGGACCAAAAATTGGTTGCTTTATTAATCGGGACCAATTATGTCATATGGCTTTACTGCAGACGTTCCAGGAGAATAATCCAGGGGATTTTTGGAATTATCTCCGGATGACGGACCCCTGCTTTCACTAGACATGTGCAGAGTGAAATATTTAGTTTTTGTCCAAAAAATAAATTTATTTAGTTACTCCCGAAATTCGTATTTATTTATTTAGTTTTTCGTTCAAAAATTGCATTAGCCCGAAAATCCACATGAATTACGGTCGAATCTGTCTTTGAAGGCTTATGGTGTCTGTTGAATGTATAAAGAAAATTAGACGGAGCTGCTAAACTCTATATAGCCTATAGGCGGAGCATTTGACTCCGGAAATGTACGATTGCAGCGTCGTACAGTTTCGATGCTCCGCCGAATATTATTATAAACGTGTGTGTTTTTTGTTGCTTTTGTCGACTCTCCCTCATTCATGTTGAATGAATGATCTAAGTCTCACAGTGTCAGGTGTCAGATAGTGAGTGACTGATAATAAAGAATATGGCGGCAACCCATTGTGAGAGCGACATGGAGGTATTGGAGGGTGTTCCTGGGCCATCTACAAGTGTTTCTGTATATACATTATATACTCGTTCAAACAGAAACTGGTGGACTGGTGATAGCGATCACTGATCAGACAGGTAACAAGATTCTATAATAATAAATCCCCCCCCCACAACACAGGCAGCCTCTGAGGCTATCACAATACTAGCAGCAACACTAGTATCACTATAAGGTTCTCACACTAACACAATAGCTGCAGATTATTAGGAAAAAGCTATGCTGAACTGTAGCTTGCTTCACTATTGTTCTGCTGCTGTGCTTATGCTTAATAATAATTCGGGTTCTCTGACAAATGACAATTCAAACCGACCAGCTAAGATTGACTGTCTTCTGAAATGATTCAGTGTGTGTCTTTCTCTGCTAGCAATCGTAAGTGAAAGTAAGTTGGCTGTACGTGTGTACTTAGTTCTAGCTATTTTACTGCTCCTCCTTTTTGGTTACAATCAGCCAATAACATTCATCATTATTTTTATTTTACTTCCCTCACCCAATTCCAGAATCGTTTCTCTCTGTCAAATCTTTTCTCTCTATGTCAAATCTTTTCTCTCTGTCAAATCTTTTCTCTATATAATCTTGGACCAATAGAGTTAAGGTTAGGCACATTCGACCATAGGTTCAATAGACACAGATTGTTATTTTCAGAGTCACGTCGGATCTCCTATTCTGTTGTAACAACGAAAATAAAGCATTTATTTATGTCGGATTTTTCGTTGTTCAGATTCTGCGCTTTCGTTATCGTTTGTCAAAACGAAAACGAAAATACCTGAAATTTGGACGAAAATGCATTCGGACTAAAACTAATGCACATGTCTAGCTTTCACCAAATCTTGGCATTGTTGACCCCCTATATTAAGAAGCAGGACACATGCATGAGGCATTATATTTTTGGATGCATAGAATGCACTTTTTGGTTAAGTTTTATTGGCAAATACCATGCATAATTTTATTTGTTTTCTTTTTTTAATGCAAAATAAACAAATTGTGTAGAATAATACTTGGCTATGTGTTTTACTTTAAATTACAGTTTGGAAGTAGGCAGTTACATTTAAAAAAATACAATGTAAAATTAACAACATAGTTGTATCTCTGATCTTAAAAACTACAGGATAATGGTGTTGTGGTAACTTGCCAATATTTTTGATATCATTAGGGTAGAAAACCCCAATACCCAATGCGTTTCCAGTTTTGCTTGAAAACTTTCATCAGAGTCCGACAGACTTGTGTACACGCGCTCGTAAAATCCGACAACAGACATTTGTCTGCGAAAAAGTTTAAAACCTGCCATCCAACATTTGTCCACAGAAAATCCGACAACAATTGTCCGATGGAGTGTAAAATGGTCTGATTTTCTGCCAACAGTCTTTGATCACACGTTTCTCGTCCAAAAATCTGATCGTGTGTACGAGGCTTTAGGCTCAATTCACACTGGAACTAGCTGAGAATCGCACAGGAGCGCTGTGCACCCTTGTTCCCCGTTTCCTGGAAGAATCAGAGCCAAATCTATGCCTGAATTTGGCCCTGAAATGGAGCCAAAGAAGCACAGCGTTTCTGTGCAGTGCACTCCGCAGCCGAAATGGAGATATGTCAACCGGCTCCATAGGGAGCCTGTCACATTCTCCTGCTATGCGAATTGAATGCGGGGAAACCCACATCCAATTCTCATAGGTGTGAATCTGGCCTCAGTGTCTCAAGAAATGAGATCGGCTATCACTACATCAGGTGTGATCAATTTTCAGTGATTGTCACCATTAGGGATGAGCTTCGTGTTCGAGTCGAACGTACGTTCGACTCGAACATTGGTCGTTCGGGCGTTCGCCGAATTCCGAACGTTTGGGCCGTTCGCGGCAAAATTCGTGTGGCCCACAATGCACTGCGATGGCGCAGTGCATTGCTGGCTCATGATTGGCCAAGCATGCACTGTGACCCCGCATGCTTGGCCAATCGCAGCGCCAGCAGCGAGGAGAGCCATGGTTGGCCACAGGCATCCTGCCTGTGGCCAATCATAGCTCAGGCTGTGTAGTGCACGCCCCACACTATATAAGGCCGCCTTTGAGGCATCTGAAGCAGTGGGTGTTCTGTGTACCTTCAACACAGTTACACACCAATCGTTTTTGGCTGATTTCCTATCTTGCTCTTGTGTAGTGGTTACTGTCTGTGCCCTGACCGCAGTATACACCACTATATTCACCTCACCTATATAGCTAGTGATCTAGCTTTTAATAATAGAGCTTGCAGTCAGTAGTGTTAGGAGATAGTGCGTGCTGTCTGCGTGCTCTGTACCCAGTACATACCGCTATAATCCACCTACATAGCTGTTCTCTATTTGGGCCCAATTGTCATCTGCAGGAGTTATTGGAAGTTGTGTGTGCTTCCAGCACAGCACAGCACAGTATACATCTGTATATACCCCTTTAACTCTGCTGTTTTCTGGTTATTGTCTGCGTGCCCTGACCGCAGTATACACCGTGATATTCACCTCACCTATATAGCTAGTGGTCCATCTTTAATAATAGAGCTTGCAGTCAGTAGTGCCAGGAGATAGTGCGTGCTGTCTGCGTGCTCTGTACCCAGTACATACCACTATATCCACCTACATAGCTGTTCTCTATTTGAGCCCAATTGCCATCTGCAGGAGTTATTGGAAGTTGTGTGTGCTTCCAGCACAGCACAGCACAGTATACATCTGTATATACCCCTTTAACTCTGCTGTTTTCTGTTTATTGTCTGCGTGCCCTGACCGCAGTATACACCGTGATATTCACCTCACCTATATAGCTAGTGGTCCATCTTTAATAATAGAGCTTGCAGTCAGTAGTGCCAGGAGATAGTGCGTGCTGTCTGCGTGCTCTGTACCCAGTACATACCGCTATAATCCACCTACATAGCTGTTCTCTATTTGGGCCCAATTGTCATCTGCAGGAGTTATTGGAAGTTGTGTGTGCTTCCAGCACAGCACAGCACAGTATACATCTGTATATACCCCTTTAACTCTGCTGTTTTCTGGTTATTGTCTGCGTGCCCTGACCGCAGTATACATCGTGATATTCACCTCACCTATATAGCTAGTGGTCCATCTTTAATAATAGAGCTTGCAGTCAGTAGTGCCAGGAGATAGTGCGTGCTGTCTGCGTGCTCTGTACCCAGTACATACCACTATATCCACCTACATAGCTGTTCTCTATTTGAGCCCAATTGCCATCTGCAGGAGTTATTGGAAGTTGTGTGTGCTTCCAGCACAGCACAGCACAGTATACATCTGTATATACCCCTTTAACTCTGCTGTTTTCTGGTTATTGTCTGCGTGCCCTGACCGCAGTATACACCGTGATATTCACCTCACCTATATAGCTAGTGGTCCATCTTTAATAATAGAGCTTGCAGTCAGTAGTGCCAGGAGATAGTGCGTGCTGTCTGCGTGCTCTGTACCCAGTAGATACCGCTATAATCCACCTACATAGCTGTTCTCTATTTGGGCCCAATTGTCATCTGCAGGAGTTATTGGAAGTTGTGTGTGCTTCCAGCACAGCACAGTATACATCTGTATATACCCCTTTAACTCTGCTGTTCTATAAAAAAGGCATCTGCAGGAGTTGGTGGGTGTTGTGTGCCTCCAGCACAATATAAACTACCCAACTACTGTTTTACCCAACTCCCTTCAGGCCATTACCATGTCTGGAAGGCCAGCAAGGAGAGGCAGACAGGCGCGAGCCGATAAAAGAGGGCAAGCAGGCTCTGTGTCTAGAGACAACAGTGCTGGTCGTGGACGCGGTGCATTGTCATCAGCACGTGGCCATGGGACATGCTTGTCCTTCTTTTCTGCAGCTGGACATGTTGAACCGCAACATTCCAATGACTTGGTAGAGTGGATGACCAAGCCCTCTTCATCCTCCTCATCCTCTCTCACCCAGTCTCAGGGTAGTAGCAAAGCAGCTGCCAACGCATCGTCTTCCCTCCTCTCAATGTCATCATCAGTGACTCCTTCCCTAGACCCACCACGTCCTCCTGAGGAGTCTCCTGAACTCTTTGAGCACAGTGTTGGGTACATGCTCCAGGAGGATGCCCAGTGTTTGGTGGGCTCTGATGATGACACTCAGCTAGAGGAAGGCAGTAGCGTGAGCGCAGAGAGAGAGGATGCTCAAGAAGGACAGCAATCTGGCAGTCATGTTCCACAAGCTGCAGCATACTGCCAGGTTTGCTACAGCGATGAAGAGGGAGGGGATGATGAGGGCACTGACTCCACATGGGTGCCTGGAAGGAGGGAGGAGGAGGAGGAGGAGGAGGCACATGTCCAACGAGGCAGGATGCCCTCCGGGGGCCAGCTTAGGGGCAGCACACCGACTGAATCACACCGCAGAGCTCCGCCTGCGCAGAGCGCTTCCTCTGCGCGTTATTCTAAAAGTTCTTTGGTGTGGGCCTTTTTTGAGACGAGTGCATCAGATCGCACCGCTGCTATTTGCAACATATGTCTCAAGCGTATCTCACGTGGCCAAAACATCAGCCGCTTGGGCACCACATGCTTGACCAGACATATGTTGACCTGCCATGCAGCTCGTTGGCAAGCGTACCTCAAAGACCCACACCAAAGAACAAAGCGGACCTCTCCTTGCTCCTCATCAGCTGGCATCTCCAACCCCACTAGACCTTCAGTCCTCTCTGAAACCTGCTCTGAGAGGAATGAAGGTGTAGAATTAGGTGTGTCACAGCCAAGTGCTTCCGGGAACTCTGCTAGTGGTACATCCACATCCGATTATAGCAGGCAAATGTCCCTGCCCCAGCTGCTGGACCGGCGGAAGAAATTTACTCCCAGCCATCCACATGCCCAGCGGTTGAATGCTAGCTTGGCTAAATTGCTAGCACTTCAACTGCTGCCTTTTCAGTTGGTAGACTCGGCCCCCTTCCGTGAGTTTGTACAATGTGCGGTTCCTCAGTGGCAGGTCCCCAAACGCCACTTTTTCTCACGGAAGGCGATTCCGGCTCTCTACCGGCATGTGGAAGGCAATGTCCTTGCCTCGCTGGACAGGGCGGTCAGCGGTAAGGTGCATATTACCGCTGACTCATGGTCCAGCAGGCATGGACAGGGACATTACCTGTCTTTCACGGCCCATTGGGTCACTCTTCTGGCTGCTGGGAAGGATGCAGGACAAGGTGCAGTAGTGTTGGAGGTTGTTCCGCCACCACGCCTCCAAAATGCTACTATTGGTTGTGACACACCTCTCTCCTCCACCCCCTCCTCTTCTTCTTCCTCCATGGCCTCTTCCAGTGCTCTGTCCTCAGAACCAGCGGTGCTCCGTAGGCGTTCCAGGGGCTACGCAAGTACGCAGGCAAAACGATGCCATGCCATGCTTGCGCTGGTTTGTTTGGGGGACAGGAGCCACACTGGGGCGGATGTTTTGTCAGCTCTGCAGGGGCAGGCCGAGAGGTGGTTGACGCCACGCCAGCTTAAGCCAGGAATGGTGGTTTGCGACAATGGCACCAACCTCCTCTCCGCCCTCCGACAGGGACAACTGACCCATGTGCCCTGTGTAGCTCACGTCCTTAACCTGGTGGTGCAGCGGTTCTTGGGCAGGTACCCCGGCTTACATGATGTCCTGAAGCAGGCCAGGAAAGTCTGTGTGCATTTCCGCCGATCATTTAATGCCTGTGCTTGGCTGGCTGAGCTCCAAAAGGAGTTGAACCTGCCCAAGAACCGCCTTATATGTGACATGCCCACCAGATGGAACTCAACATTGGCCATGCTGCAGCGGCTGCACACGCAGCAGAGGGCCATCAATGAGTACCTGTGCGACTACGGCACCAGGACAGGGTCAGGGGAGCTTGGTTTTTTTCTCACCACGCCAGTGGGGCATGATCAGGGATGCATGCACTGTCCTGTCACCGTTTGAGGAGGCCACAAGGATGGTGAGCAGTGACAGTGCATGCATCAGTGACACTGTACCTCTTGTCCACCTCTTGGAGCATACGCTGCGTGGAATAATGGACAGGGCACTTGAGGCAGAACAGAGGCAGGAAGAGGAGGACTTCCTTGCCTCTCAAGGCCCCCTTTATCCAGACAGTGTTCCTGCTGTGCCACCCATCACACAGGAAGAGGGTGAGGAGGAGGAAGAGGAGGAGGAGGATGATTGTGTCAGCATGGAGGTGGAGGCTGGCACTCAGCATCAGCAGCAGCAGTCTTATAGGGATGATTTACAGTCCCAAGAAACACGTGGACTTGTACGTGGCTGGGAGGAGGTAGCTGCGGATCATGTTGTCCTTAGTGACCCAGAGGACTCCGGACCGAATGCCTCAGCTAACCTACGCTGCATGGCCTCCCTGATCCTGCAAAGCCTGCGGAAGGATCCTCGTATTCTTCGGATCAAGGAGAGGGACCATTACTGGCTGGCCACTCTCCTTGATCCACGGTACAAGGGTAAGGTTGCCGACCTTATCTTGCCATCGCAGAGGGAGCAGAGGATGAGACATCTCCGGGACTCGGGAGGCCTTGCAGAAAGCTCTGTGCAACGCGTTCCCAGAGACTGGGAGGTCACAAACTCCTGGTAATGGACAACGTGTTGCTGAGGCATCAGTCAGAAGGAGCGGTGGAGAAGGTGGCCGTCTGACTGATGCTTTCAGACAATTTTTTAGTCCGCAGCCCCAAGGTATGATTGGTTCCAGCACCCATCGCCAGCGTCTAATTTACATGGTGCAGGAATACCTAGGGGCAAGGTCAGACTTGGACACCTTTCCCACCGAAAATCTTCTGGCTTACTGGGTCTTGAGGATGGATCACTGGCCAGAGCTTGCACAGTATGCAATTGAGCTACTGGCCTGTCCTGCATCCAGGGTTCTTTCGGAACGCACCTTCAGTGCTGCTGGTGGCTTTGTTACCGATCACAGGGTGCGCCTGTCCACCGAATCAGTTGATCGACTGACCTTCATCAAGATGAATCAGTCTTGGATCACCCACAGCTACCAAGCACCTGAAGCTGATGTAACCGAATAATTTTTTTTGAAATACCACATCCCTTCAAGACTGCCTATGCTGATGCTGAGTGACTGTCCTGTTATGTTGATTGTCTATCCTCTTCCTCCTCCGCTGATATGTTGGAAGAACATTTTTGGTTCTGGGTGATGCCAGCAGCCCAATTTTTCTGCCCCTGTTTAACAGGGGCGTTTAATTACAATTTTTGATGCTCCCGCCATCAGTGCTCCCGCCAAAACGGCCGTTTTTAAAACCTTTTTTTGCATTGACCCATGTCCCCTGAGGCAGGAGTTAGGTCCCCAAACCCTTTTTAGGACAGTATCTTGCATATTAGCCGTTAAAATGAGCACTTTCCATTTCAAACGTTCGAGTCCCATAGACTTCAATGGGGTTCTAACGTTCGTTTCGAACGCGGGGTCCGTTCGAAAGTTCTGGTGCGAACCGAACCGGGGGGTGTTCGGCTCATTCCTAGTCACCATAGCTTGTAGACTCTATAACTTTCACACAGACCAAATAATATGCACCAATTTGGGTTATTTTTACCAAAGCTATATAGCAGTATAAATTTTGGCCACATGTTTTTAAGAAAAATGACTAATTTGCAAATTTTTATAACATAAATAAAAAAGAAAAACAGTGGTGATCACCACCTCTCGCCCGCCCTGTAGCCGAATGACGGCCGTAGAGCAGGCAGGTTCCTTCGCTTGGTCGTCCCTGGACGTCCTTGTGTTTACTTCCGCAATGCGCGCGACCGGGGGCGCGCATCGCGGAAGTTTTGTATTCGCCGTGTCTCCCGGAGACAGGCAAACATAGATCGCCGTGAACGGCCAATCTCAGCGCGATCGCAGCTGCCAATGGGAGATGATCTCAAATGTAAACATATGAGATCATCTCCCATTGCCGTGTCTCTCCCTCCTCACACAGAGACAGCGTGTGAGGAGAAAGAGGATCTGTGAGTGATAAATTGTAACACTGTCAGCCCCAGTGCCATCTGTCAGCCCCAGTGCCGTCTGTCAGCCCCAGTGCCAGTGCCATCTGTCAGCCCAGTGCCATCTGTCAGCCCAGTGCCATCTGCCAGTAGTGCCAGTGCCGCCAGTGCCACCTGCCAGCGCCAGTGCCACCTGCCAGTGCCACCTGCCAGGGCCAGTGCCACCTGCCAGCGCCAGTGCCACCTGCCAGCGCCAGTGCCATCCGTCAGCCCCAGTGCCGTCAGCCCCAGTGCCGCCAGTGCCAGTGCCGCCAGTGTCAGTGCCACCTGCCAGTGCCAGTGCCACCTGCCAGCACCAGTGCCACCTGCCAGCGCCAGTGCCATCCGTCAGCCCCAGTGCGGTCAGCCCCAGTGCCGTCAGCGCCAGTGCCGCCAGTGCCACGTGCCAGTGCCACCTGCCAGTGCCACCTGCCAGTGCCACATGCCAGTGCCAGTGCCAGTCCCACCTGCCAGCACCAGTGCCACCTGCCAGCGCAAGTGCCATCCGTCAGCCCCAGTGCCGTCAGCCCCAATGCCGTCAGCCCCAGTGCCACCAGTGCCAGTGCCACCTGCCAGTGCCACCTGCCAGTGCCACCTTCCAGTGCCACCTGCCAGCGCCAGTGCCACCTGCCAGCGCCAGTGCCATCTGCCAGCAGCAGTGCCATCTGCCAGCCCCATTTGCCAGAGCAATTAGCCAGAGCAAATGGCCAGCACCATCTGCCAGTGCCAGTGCCATCTGCCAGTGCCAGCCCCAGTGCCATCTGTCAGCGACATCTGCCAGCGACATCTGCCAGCGACATCTGTCAGCCCCATCTGCCTCCAGTGCCATCTGTCAGTGCCACGTGTCGTCAGTGCCACGTGTTGTCAGTGCCACATGTCGTCAGTGCCACCTGCCACGTCAGTGCCACCTGTGATCAGCATCACCTGTCAGTGTCATCTGCCACATCAGCGTCACCTGTCAGTGTCATCTGCCAAATCAGCGTCACCTGTCAGTGTCATCTGCCAGATCAGCGTCACCTGTCAGTGCCATTTGTGATCAATAAAAATGTCACAAAGATTATATTCAGCTGAGGAGGCATATGATAATCTTGCAGCCGACGAGAGCAACGGGGAGGTTTCCGCTTCGGATTCCTCCTCATATTCAGATTGTGACTCTGACGTGGACTCCGAGCCTGTCCTCAGCAGCGGTACCATGACAGCCTCAGAGGAGGAAGATGATAGTCCGCCCGTCAGACGAAGGCGCACTGGTGAGGAGGCGGTACCATCCACCAGCACCGCAGAGCCATCCACCGGCAACCCAGTGCCATCCACCGGCACCACAGTACCTCGGCAAAGGCCACGTACAAGTTGGGTGTCAACTCGGCCCCAAAGGGTTAGGTCCCATGCCAGCCTTCCCTATTCCCACCAGAACCCCTTGTGGCTTCCTCCTAACTCAGGAGAAGCTAACGTTCCCCCTTTCACTGCCAACCCAGGAGTCCAGGTGGACACACACAATTTTTCCCTGATGGACTTTTTCCACCTAATTTTTACAGAGGACATGCTTGAATCCATTGTGGTCCAGTCCAACCTATATGCCCAACAATTTATTGAAAGCATGCCCGTCCCTACAAGTGGAGAGCCCTAACAGTGGAGAAGTTTAAAAAATTTTTGGGCCTCACATTTTGTATGGGACTAAACAATAAAAATGAAATATGTGCATATTGGTCATCCCGCCCCATCTATCACATGCCCATCTTTTCCTCAATAATGTCCCGGACCATATATCTAATGATAATGAGATTCCTACACTTTAACGACAATACCCAGTGCCTTCCCCGGAATGACCCAAATTTTGATAAACTTTACAAAATTCGGCCGCTAATAATTTATTTTTCTGAGATCTTCCCCCAGTTGTTTACCCCAGACCAACACATATGTGTGGATGAGTCCCTGATCAAATTTTCTGGCAGGCTGGGCCTAAAGCAATTTATTCCCTCCAAAAGGGCCCGCTATGGGGTGAAAATGTATAAACTGTGTGATCGAGCCACAGGGTATACATATTCCTTCATGGTATACGAAGGGAAGGACACCCAGCTACATCCCCCTAATTGCCCCGAATACATCGGATCGAGTGGGAAAGTTGTTTGGGAACTCATATACCCACTCCTGGAGAAAGGCTACCATCTTTATGTGGATAATTTTTATACAAGTTTACCCCTGTTCCGCAACCTCCATAGAAAGCAAACTCCAGCATGTGGCACCGTAAGAACGAACCGGAAGGGCTTTCCTCAAAGCCTTGTCAACAAAAGGCTAAGAAAAGGCGAAGCGGCGAGTTTACAATGAGATGTGTAATTTATGCTCCTAGAACGCCTAATGGTGCTATTTCAATATTGGGCCTCTGTATGTGGCCAGGCTGTGTAAAAGTCTCACACATTTGGTATCCTAATACTCAGAAGGAGTAGCAGAACGTATTTTGGGGTGTCATTTTTGCTATGTACATGCTATGTGTTGGAAATATCTTATAAATGGACAACTTTGCGTAAAAAAAATGCGTTTTCATTTTTTTTCCACATTTTCCCAAAACTTCTGGAAAAAAAATGAACCATTCAAATGACTCAATATGCCTCATAGATTATACGTTGGGGTGTTTGCTTTCCAAAATGGGGTCACTTTGTGGGCATTTCCATTGTCCTGGTGCTCCAGGGCCTTCAAAACTGTAATAGGTGGTTGAGAAATAAGATGTGTAATTTATGCTCCTAGAACGCCTGATGGTGCTATTTCAATATTGGGCCTCTGTATGTGGACAGGCTGTGTAAAAGTCTCACACATTTGGTATTGTAATACTCAGGAGGAGTAGTAGAACGTATTTTGGGGTGTCATTTTTGCTATGTACATGCTATGTGTTGGAAATATCTTATAAATGGACAACTTTGCGTAAAAAAAATGCGTTTTCATTTTTTTTCCACATTTTCCCAAAACTTCTGGAAAAAAAATGAACCATTCAAACGACTCAATATGCCTCATAGATTATACGTTGGGGTGTTAGCTTTCCAAAATGGGGTCACTTTGTGGGCATTTCCATTGTCCTGGTGCTCCAGGGCCTTCAAAACTGTAATAGGTGGTTGAGAAATAAGATGTGTAATTTATGCTCCTAGAACGCCTGATGGTGCTATTTCAATATTGGGCCTCTGTATGTGGACAGGCTGTGTAAAAGTCTCACACATTTGGTATCCTAATACTCAGAAGGAGTAGCAGAACGTATTTTGGGGTGTCATTTTTGCTATGTACATGCTATGTGTTGGAAATATCTTATAAATGGACAACTTTGCGTAAAAAAAATGCGTTTTCATTTTTTTTCCACATTTTCCCAAAACTTCTGGAAAAAAAATGAACCATTCAAACGACTCAATATGCCTCATAGATTATACGTTGGGGTGTTAGCTTTCCAAAATGGGGTCACTTTGTGGGCATTTCCATTGTCCTGGTGCTCCAGGGCCTTCAAAACTGTAATAGGTGGTTGAGAAATAAGATGTGTAATTTATGCTCCTAGAACGCCTGATGGTGCTATTTCAATATTGGGCCTCTGTATGTGGACAGGCTGTGTAAAAGTCTCACACATTTGGTATTGTAATACTCAGGAGGAGTAGTAGAACGTATTTTGGGGTGTCATTTTTGCTATGTACATGCTATGTGTTGGAAATATCTTATAAATGGACAACTTTGCGTAAAAAAAATGCGTTTTCATTTTTTTTCCACATTTTCCCAAAACTTCTGGAAAAAAAATGAACCATTCAAACGACTCAATATGCCTCATAGATTATACGTTGGGGTGTTAGCTTTCCAAAATGGGGTCACTTTGTGGGCATTTCCATTGTCCTGGTGCTCCAGGGCCTTCAAAACTGTAATAGGTGGTTGAGAAATAAGATGTGTAATTTATGCTCCTAGAACGCCTGATGGTGCTATTTCAATATTGGGCCTCTGTATGTGGACAGGCTGTGTAAAAGTCTCACACATTTGGTATCGTAATGCTCAGGAGGAGTAGTAGAACGTATTTTGGGGTGTCATTTTTGCTATGTACATGCTATGTGTTGGAAATATCTTATAAATGGACAACTTTGCGTAAAAAAAATGCGTTTTCATTTTTTTTTCCACATTTTCCCAAAACTTCTAGAAAAAAAATGAACCATTCAAACGACTCAATATGCCTCATAGATGATACGTTGGGGTGTTAGCTTTCCAAAATGGGGTCACTTTGTGGGCATTTCCATTGTCCTGGTGCTCCAGGGCCTTCAAAACTGTAATAGGTGGTTGAGAAATAAGATGTGTAATTTATGCTCCTAGAACGCCTGATGGTGCTATTTCAATATTGGGCCTCTGTATGTGTCCAGGCTGTGTAAAAGTCTCACACATTTGGTATCGTTATACTCAGGAGGAGTAGTAGAACGTATTTTGGGATGTCATTTTTGCTATGTACATGCTATGTGTTGGAAATATCTTATAAATGGACAACTTTGCGTAAAAAAAATGCGTTTTCATTTTTTTTCCACATTTTCCCAAAACTTCTGGAAAAAAAATGAACCATTCAAACGACTCAATATGCCTCATAGATTATACGTTGGGGTGTTAGCTTTCCAAAATGGGGTCACTTTGTGGGCATTTCCATTGTCCTGGTGCTCCAGGGCCTTCAAAAATGTAATAGGTGGTTGAGAAATGAAATGTGTAATTTATGCTCCTAGAACGCCTGATGGTGCTATTTCAATATTGGGCCTCTGTATGTGGCCAGGCTGTGTAAAAGTCTCACACATTTGGTATCCTAATACTCAGAAGGAGTAGCAGAACGTATTTTGGGGTGTCATTTGTGGTATACACATGCCATGTGAGAGAAATTACCTATTACATTGAAAATTTTTTGAGAAAAAATAAAAAATAAAAATAATCTTCATTTTGCAAAGAATTGTGGGAAAAAGATGACAACATCAAAAACCTCACCATGCATCTTAGTAAATACCTTGGAATGTCTACTTTCAAAAAAGGGGTCATTTGGGGGGTATTTGTACTTTCCTGACTTGTTCGGGTCGCAAGAAATGAGATAGGCCACCAGTACATCAGGTGTGATCAATTTTTTATGATTCGCACCACAGTTTGTAGACTCTCTAACTTTCACAAAGACCAAATAATATCCACTAATTTGGATTATTTTTCCCAAAGATATGTAGCAGTATAAATTGTGGCCAAAATTTATGAAAAAAAAATTATAATTTGCAAAATTTTATCACAGAAACAAAGAAATATGCGTTTTTTTTTCAAAATTTTCGGTCTTTTTTCATTTATAGCGCAAAAAATAAAAACCCCAGAGGTGATCAAATACCACCAAAAGAAAGCTCTATTTGTGGGAAAAAAAGGACACAAAATTAATTTGGGTACAGTGTTGCATGACTGAGTAATTGTCATTCAAAGTGTGAGAGCACCAAAAGCTGAAAATTGGTCTGGTCAGGAAGGGTGTTTAACCATTTGCCGACCGCCGCACGACGATATACGTCGGCAGAATGGCACGGGCAGGCATATGGGCGTATATATAAGTCCCTGCCTTCCCGCAGGTGGGGGGCCCGATCGGGCCCCCCCCCGGTGCCTGCGGCGGTCGGCATTCGTTCGGGAGCGATCCGGGATGAGGGGGCGGCCATTCATTCATGGCCACCCCCTCGCGATCGCTCCCGACGAATAGAAATGCTCCGTGACATCACTTCCTCTCCTCACAGGAGAGGAAGTGATGTAATCTCTCCTCCGTGTCGGTATTTTTCGTTCCGGCACCGAGGAGAGAGGATCGGTGAGTTGCACCAACACACCACACGTACAGCACAACATGCCAGGCACACTCACACCCCCCCTTTACCCCCCGATCACCCCCCCAATTACCCCTGCCCCCCCCCAGTCACAGTGACACCAATTGCATTTTTTTTTTTTTTTGCATTGGTGTCATTTGTGACTGTAATAACTGTTAGGGCAGTTAGGGTTAGCCCCCTTTAGTTCTAATGTGCCCCCCTAACCCCCCAATAAAGGTTTAACCCTGTGATCACCCCCCGTCGCCAGTGTCACTAAGGCTGGGTTCACATTGCAGCGGTTTATGAGAACGAATGTGATTCGCACCGCACTGCAGTGCAAATCACATCCGATCTCTGTGCGATTCGAGTTCAGCCATACAGATAGTATGGCTGAATTCGCGCCGCACCCGCCGCAAATTCGCACGGGACCCTTTTTTTGGTCCGCAGCAGAATCGGATCGCATGGGTGTTCACACCATGCGATCCGAGTTTGCAGATCGCACTGCGATATGCGAACTGATCTGGGGGTGTCATTAACATTTCACTGACACTCCCAGCAGTTCGCATAGGGCAGTGTGAACTGCCGCCGGGAGGCATGCGATGCGGGAACCCGCCGCGGATTCGTGGCGTTCCCGCATCGCTCCAGTGTGAACCCAGCCTAATAAGCGATCATTTTTCTGATCGCTGTATTAGTGTCACAGGTGACGCTAGTTAGGCAGGTAGGTATTTAGGTTCGCCGCAACTTTTTATAGCGCCAGGGACCCCCATATACTACCGCATAAAGCCCCCTGATTGCCCCCTAGTTAACCCTTTCACCAGTGATCACCATATAACTGTTACAGGTGACGCTGGTTGGTTAGTTATTTTTTTATAGTTTCAGGGCACCCGCCATTTATTACCTAATAAAGGTTTAACCCCCTGATCACCCGGCGGGTGTCATTTGTGACTGTAATAACTGTTAGGGCAGTTAGGGTTAGCCCCCTTTAGTTCTAAGGTACTCCCCTAACCCCCCCAATAAAGGTTTAACCCCGTGATCACCCCCCGTCGCCAGTGTCACTAAGGCTGGGTTCACATTGCAGCGGTTTGAGAACGGATGTGATTCGCACCGCACTGCAGTGCAAATCACATCCGATCTCTGTGCGATTCGAGTTCAGCCATACAGATAGTATGGCTGAATTCGTGTCGCACCCGCCACACCCACGGCAAACTCGCACGGGACCCTTTTTTTGGTCCGCAGCAGAATCGGATCGCATGGGTGTTCACACCATGCGATCCGAGTTTGCAGATCGCACTGCGATATGCGAATTGATCTGGGGGTGTCATTAACATTTCACTGACACTCCCAGCAGTTCGCATAGGGCAGTGTGAACTGCCGCCGGGAGGCATGCGATGCGGGAACCCGCCGCGGATTTGTGGCGTTCCTGCATCGCTCCAGTGTGAACCCAGCCTAATAAGCGATCGTTTTTCTGATCGCTGTATTAGTGTCACAGGTGACGCTAGTTAGGCAGGTAGGTATTTAGGTTCGCCGCAGCTTTTTATAGCGCCAGGGACCCCCATATACTACCGCATAAAGCCCCCTGATTGCCCCCTAGTTAACCCTTTCACCAGTGATCACCATATAACGGTTACAGGTGACGCTGGTTGGTTAGTTATTTTTTTATAGTTTCAGGGCACCCGCCATTTATTACCTAGTCTCACTAGTGTACCCCTAAATTTAGGGGTGTCTACTTTCCAAAATGGGGTCATTTGGGGGGGGTTTGTGCCATCTTGGCATTTTATGGCCTTCAAAACTGTAACGCCCTTAGAAAGCCTGAAGGCGGTGCTTGGTTTTCGGGGCCCCGTACGCGGCTAGGCTCCCAAAAAGTCCCACATATGTGGTATCCCCGTACTCAGGAGAAGCAGCAGAATTTATTTTGGGGTGTCATTTCACATATGCCCATGGCATGCGTGAGCAATATATCATTTAGTGACAACTTTGTGAAAAAAATAAATAAAAAAAAAAGTTTGTAATTTTCCCGCAACTTGTGGCAAAATATAAAATATTCCATGGACTCAACATGCCTCTCAGCAAATAGCTTGGGGTGTCTACTTTCTAAAATGGGGTCATTTGTGGGGGTTTTGTGCCATCTTGGCATTTTATGGCCTTCAAAACTGTAATAGGTAGTGAGGAGTGAAGTCAAATATTTACGCCCTTAGAAAACCTGAAGGCGGTTCTTGGATTTCGGGGCCCCGTACGCGGCTAGGCTCCCAAAAAATCCCACACATGTGGTATCCCCGTACTCAGGAGAAGCAGCAGAATTTATTTTGGGGTGTCATTTCACATATGCCCATGGCATGTGTGAGCAATATATCATTTAGTGACAACTTTGTGAAAAAAAAATTAAAAAAAATTAAAGTTTGTAATTTTCCCGCAACTTGTGGCAAAATATAAAATATTCCATGGACTCAACATGCCTCTCAGCAAATAGCTTGGGGTGTCTACTTTCTAAAATGGGGTCATTTGTGGGGGTTTTGTGCCATCTTGGCATTTTATGGCCTTCAAAACTGTAATAGGTAGTGAGGAGTGAAGTCAAATATTTACGCCCTTAGAAAACCTGAAGGCGGTTCTTGGCTTTCGGGGCCCCGTACGCAGCTAGGCTCCCAAAAAATCCCACACATGTGGTATCCCCGTACTCAGGAGAAGCAGCAGAATTTATTTTGGGGTGTCATTTCACATATGCCCATAGCATGTGTGAGCAATATATCATTTAGTGACAACTTTGTGTAAAAAAAAAAAAATATTTTTTTTTGTCATTATTCAATCGCTTGAGGCAAAAAAATAAAATATTTAATGGGCTCAACATGCCACTTATCAATTTCCTTAGGGGGTCTACTTTCCAAAATGGGGTCATTTGGGGGGGTTTTGTACTGCCCTGCCATTTTAGCACCTCAAGAAATGAGATAGGCAGTCGTAAACTAAAAGCTGCGTAAATTCCAGAAAACGTACCTTAGTTTGTAGATGTGACAACTTTTGCGCAAACCAATAAATATACAGTTATTGACTTTTTTTTACCAAAGACATGTGGCTGAATACATTTTGGCCTAAATGTATGACTAAAATTGAGTTTATTGGATTTTTCTAATAACAAAAAGTAGAAAATATCATTTTTTTTCAAAATTTGCGGTCTTTTTCCATTTATATCGCAAAAAATAAAAATGGCAGAGGCAATCAAATACCATCAAAAGAAAGCTCTATTTGTGGGAAGAAAAGGACGCAAATTTTGTTTGGGTACAACATTTCATGACCGGGCAATTACCAGTTAAAGCAGCGCAGTGCCAAATTGTAAAAAGACCTCTGGTCATTTACCAGCAAAATGGTCCGGTCTGAAAGTGGTTAAGTGCCCAGTAAGCAAGTGGTTAAATACCACCAAAATAATATATGGGTACAATGTTGGATGACTGAGCAGTTGTCATTCAAAGTGTGAGAGCCCTGAAAGCTGAAAATTGGTCTCGGCAGGAAGGGGGTATAAGTGGGCAATAGGCAAGTGGTTAATTAATAAATTGTTATCATTTTAATACTACACTATGGGAGATCCCAGGTTGAAGAAAGCTTATTTTGGAGGATTAAGACAACGCTGTGATCTGAGGACCATCATACCACCTATGGAATTATGATCATAAGGCATATTTGAAGAGTCACTAAGCTCTGTGATCAAGGAGGTTTTATATGGTGGTGGAAGCACACCATATGATTTCATATTATCACACAGATTCATCTTTTGAGGAAGTGGACCATTTTTCTTTTTCACTATTACAGATTGATTTTTCACCCATTACATGCATTTTGTCAATTTTTATGCACATAATAGAGATGTTTAGCGTTTATTTTTTTAATATTTGAATTCATAACAGAGATGTTTGTATATGTTTTCTCACGTTTTATTATTACTAGTGAAAAGAAACTTTACTCTTGTGAGGCTGCGCAAAACCCTTATACTGCCCAGGAGAGTGAGTTCATCTTTCATGGTCCAGGACATATCTGTCCTTCTGTGGTGAGAATGTCTCCATGGAAATACTTTTATTGCCCAGGCTATGTAGCTTGTAGGGCTGCCTTGGAGCTGCTCCTCACTCTTAGGGCAATGTCACAAAATAATTAGTAGAAACTTCAGTAGTACTTGTAGCCCAGATAAGAGAAAAAAAAAGTAAAAAAGTAGTTATGGTGCTAAGCAAGAAGCGGTATTACATAAGAGTCCTACAAGTGGTTCCTTAGGAAAGTCTGATATACGGTCGCTGCCAAAAAAAAGGAAGAAAGGGGACACAAGGACAAGAACAAGGACCGCCCCTTTGTTAAACCATATGGAACCATTGGCTGACGCGCTTATGAACGCGGAGGAGTCATGGTGGGGTTTATGCAAAAAAAATCTGACAGAACACCAGACTGTCAGATTGAAATGGAAGGAGACATTTACTATATGTTGTGTATCACGCACTCTCAGAACAACAAAATTAAAAAATAGAACATGTGTAGATGGTACAAAATTATTATCCATTACGAAAAAAGGTTGTGAGTGCTATGGAAACAGGTAGGGAAATGTGTATGAACAGTATATGCCTCATGGAGCATAAATGGTTAACAGGTGTATTCCTGTGCAGAGGGAGAAATATATTGGAAAAGTGTGTGATTGGGCAAATGAGCAAAAAAAGGATAAAAAAACACAAAGTTTGTCGGAACAGGAAGAGGAATATGTGTGAATAGTATATGCCCAATGGAGCATAAATGGCTGTCATGTATAATCATGTACAAATAGATAAATATATCGGAGATGGGCGCAGTTGTTATGCGAGTGGGTGAAAGGACAAAAAAGGATGCTGTAAGCAATGTATATGAGTGTTATTATATGCAAAGGAAATTATATATATATATATATATATATATATATATATATATATATATATATATATATATACATACAGATGGACATTAAAATTGATGTAAATTACACTTAAATTCACTATATTAGAATTGACAGGGACCAATCGGCATATTCTAATTTTGTGAAGTGGCCAGTAACTGAAAAGCTTGTGTATAGATATTTGGAATAGTGTCTAAATGTATTTTGTACAGATGGACAATAAAAAGTATGTATTTGATATAAAATAATTCTACAAATGGTGTTGTAGTAAAACTGTAGCCCATATGAGTAAAAGTAAATATTAATATAATAGTGTTTGTCTCAATTTCTTCATTGAGCCTGAATGGAGTCAGAGTATTTAGGGTCAAAATCCAGAAAGTTTCTTGTTCGCACAGAACCTCTCTCTGCTTTAGAACAGGTATTTGAAATGTGATCTACTATCTATATAAGTCTAGGAGGGTAATTTAGTGGGACTTTCAGGGTATATGATGGCGGATGTTATGGGCAGAAGGGGAATGGTAGGCTGGTTGAGGCAGAAACAGGGGAGAAGGTGGGGGGGGGGGGGGGGAAGGAGAAAAAAGAAGGAAGAAAGGGAAGGAAAGGTATGGGGAAGGGAAATGGGGAGGGGAAAAAAGAGGAGGGGAGAGGGGGAAAGGAGGTGGGGGAAAGGGGGGTTGGTGGTGGTGGGGTGGGGAAAGGTATAAGGAACATAAGGAAAGGGGGGGGAAGAGGAAAGGGAGAGAGAAAGAAGGAAAGAGAGAGGAAGGAAAAAGGAAGAAGGAGGGGAGGGAAAGGATAATGGCAAAAAGGGGGAGGGAAGGAGGAAAGAGGGGGAGGGGGAAATGGAAGGGCAAAAGGGGGAAATATGGGAGGAAAATGGGGAGGTAGGGAGAGAGGGCGAGAAGAGAGGACAAAGGAATATAATGGGGAAGAATGGGACGAGGGAAGAGAAAAAAGGAGGGGGGGGAGAAGAAAAGGGGAAAAAGGAGAATTCCCATGAAATGAAGGTCCCAGAGAAAAGTAAAAAGTGGTAAAAAGGAAAGGGGTGCGTGGTGATGGGAGTGGAAAGGGTGATATCTGAAGGAATGTGAACAAATTAATCAGTGATGAGTGTACTTACGGACCACACAAACTGGGTTTTAGAAAGGAGCCAGAGGTGCCAACCTATGACACAATTTTATCTGATTAAAACATGTAAGCCAAGGTAAAGTTTATATTAATAATAATAATAATAATAATAATAATTAATAAAGATATTTATTGTTTACACAGATAATGGATACTTGCTCCTGCTCAATGAAAACATGAGTGCCTACGTCTATAAATAAATATATATATATGTGTATGTATACTGGTCATCTTCTAGTTTTGAAGGACCATATTATCCTATGTACAGAGCGTCTGTCCCCACTTCAAGCAAGATTGAGGAAATACATGCAGAAAATAATAGGCAAACAATAAAGCATTTAAATGCAGACTTGTTCAATTGCAGCAACAGTTAACAGAGAGAGAAAAATATAATAATAAAGGAGGAAACCACAAGGTAATAGAGACATAGAGACCAACAGCATGTGTTTAGATAAACTACCTTCAGTGAAGTGGTGTGACGAACATGGCGACCCTCTTGCTGATAGGAGTGAGAGGGGTTCTTTTTATGTGTGCAGACGCCGTGCACATAATTAGTGGACAGAGCACTACACTCATGGAGAGAAAAGATCACTGGGTACTACACTAACCATAATGCCTCTTGGCCGGTGAGCAATAGTGGGCGCACCTCAGTCCTCCATCTCCACTTTCAGGTCGTCGAGCGTGTAACAACAAAGGAGAGTCAGTAAGAGAAGAGTGGATGGAGAAAGGCAAAAAGAAAAGGAAAACATCGGATGGATAATTGGTTAAACTGGAGAAAATGCAAAGAGGAGGAAAAATAAAAAAAGAGCAGGGACAAAAAGAAATGAAAAAAGGAAGAAGATGTGCAGGGCCCGTCCATCATCCATAACAAGCCGGAAGGTCCTAAGTGACCTTAAAGCCCTAGGTGGTGAGGGCGATGGAATTTGCGAAACATAGAAAGAATTCTAAGTTTGCACATACACACAATTTGTATATAAACCAGTTTATGCAATCAATTTTTTAGAGAAGAATAAGGAGGATGTTAAGAAGGAATAAAAAGGAAAGAGAAGAAAAAGGAAAGGTGGGGGAAAAGAAAAGAAGAGGGAAGAAGGGAAAAAAGAAGGGCAGAGAAAGTTGATGACTATTGTGAAAAAGTGCATAAACAGTATGGTTACAAAAAGGGTTTGAAACTGAGAGTTTCATTGAGGCCAGGGTATATCATGGCCTGAAGGCCATGTATCCATCTGGTCTCAAGCTGCAGTAGACATTGGTCCACACTACCTCCTCTGGCATCCAGGGGTAGATGGTCGAGGGCAGATAAAGAAATCATTTGTGAATCAAAGTTATGATACAGACCTACATGTGTGCTTACGGCTGTTACCATTTTTCTCTTGGCAATGGGGACCACATGGTCATAAATTCTTTTGAAAAACTGATGTTTTGTTTTTCCAATGTAGTAACAACTGCATTGGCATTGCATAATGTAGATCACACCAGTAGTTTGACAAGTCACCTTATATCTGATTGAATGAATTTGACCATTGGGAAGAAGTATGTCGCTGCTGTTACTCATAAAACGGCATACATCACAGCAATCACAAGGAAAGGTCCCTGTTACATTGAGGGCTGTGGTGGACACTATGTTGTGATGGCCGTGTACTACCCTGTCTTTAAAAGACTTTGCTCTCTTATAGGTGATAGCCGAACGTGGTTTAATATATTTGTTAATCACCGGATCTGCTGAGAGCAGAGGCCACATTTTTTTTTAAATTGCACGAATTTGATGGTATTGTTTGCAGTATGGTGTAATGATCCTAACACATTCCTCGGATTCTCTATCTCTATTCAAATAGATAAGGGAACTTCTCTTTTGCTTTCCTGTTTTGTTAAAGGCCTTTTTTAAGCAACTATGATTGTATCCTCTATTACGCAATCTGGAATATAGATCATGTGCTTCCTTAAAGAAATCATTTAAACAGTTCCTTCGTATACGAAGGTATTGACTGTATGGCATACTCTTTTTTAACGGAAAAGGGTGCGAACTGGCCGCATGCAAAATTGTATTTTCTGCTGACAGTTTACGATAAAGAGAGGTGCCTAGAGATCCATCACTGTTCAAAAAGATTTCAAGGTCTAAAAAACTGACTTTAGTGAGATCACAATTCATAGTGAAATTATATTGATTATTTGCAATGGCAGTCATGAACTAATCCCATTCCTCCCTGGTGCCGGTCCAAAACATAAGTATGTCATCTATATATTGATGCCAGATGGCGACAAGTCTGAGCAACTCCAGCACCTCGTCCCTGGCAAAGAGTTCTTTCTCCCACCCCCCAGGTACAGGTTGGCATACAATGGGGCACAACATGTTCCCATCGCAACTCCCTGCACCTGGAGGTAGTGGGGGGATCCAAAGACATTGCGTGTAAGAATAAATCCCAGAAGTTTAACCACAATTTTGTTGTAGTCATTGGCTAATACCCCTTGATCCTTTAGCTGATTTTCAATTACTGATAAGCCTTTATTGTGCGGAATAGTATTATATAGGCTCTCAATATAAATAGTCACTAACCATGTGCTAGGAGGAAGGGTCACCCCTTCAGTCTATTTCTTAGCAAGTCCATTGTGTCCTTGGTATATGAAGTGAGTGTCATTACATGTGGATGGGGATATTGGTCCACAAGACTACTAGCATTTTTAGTCAGACACTCACACCCAGACACAATGGGTCTGCCTGGTGGTGAGGTTAGGGATTTGTGAGTTTTTGGAAGAGCATTAAAAGTTGGAATTTTCGTATTCTTCACAAAAAGGAAATTCCAAGTGTTAACATCAATAATGCCTTGACGATGGGCTTTTGCAATAATACTGTAATGTTCATTGTTGTAATGCTCAATCACAGTTTTGGTAATTGGCCTGTACCAATCTTTATTTTGCAAAATCTCTAAGCACATAGCTTCATAAAATTTAACCATTATTACTAAATTGCCACCCTTATCAGCTGTGTTTATTATTATTGCTGAGTTGCTTTGTAAAGAGATTAATGCACATTGTTGCTTTTTTGAGAGGTTGTTAGGTTTAGTCTCGTGCCATTGGATCTTTTCAATTTCTCATGTGGTTTGTTGCACAAAGGCCTAAATATTAGGATTATTATTCAGTAATGGTAAATTACATGATTTTAACTTAAAAGATGAAGGAGGGGGGAAGGCTGCAGCCTCCACATCCCCTGAGGAGGATTCCTCAGGTGGAGTGTCTAGATCACTGCAGCCTTCCTCCCATAACTCCATAAGATCATCAAGTGCACAGAGTTCCTGTAAAGTATAGGTGCCAGGATCTGGGCTGCTATGACCAAGGGACTCAAGTGATTGTGTAGGTTTGTCATAAAAGGTTTTAAACATAAGTCTACGTGCAATAAGTGAATTTCCTTAATAATTGTGAATCGATCCGCATCAGAATCCGGACAGAAGGTCATGCCCAATTGGGGGACCTGACTCTCTGCCTCAGACATTGATTATTTCAAATTGATTTGTTCTCCAATCTGTTGGGGCAAGGCATCCAGGGGTGGGCAAAGGCCCATCTCCTGTGCCCTCCCTAAAAAAGCCAATTTGAAGTCAGAATATGGAGATTGTAAGGTGGGGAACATAGTGTTCGAAGTGCCTACCTTTGTGGAAGTGCCCCGTGATATACGTGCAGATGAAGCTAGAATTGGATCCATAATTGGGGCCGGTGCAAAAATCCCGGACGCAACATCAGACAAAGAGGACTGTGACATGGACAGTTGTGATTGAGAACCTCTTGAGCGACTGGGAGGTCTCCAATTTCGTGTTATCCCAAAAGTATGTTTAAAGGATTGTAGGGATTGAGCATCCGAACTTCCTTTTCTTTTTTAGGTAATCTATCCTCAGAAAGATCACGGTACAATGTAGATTGGCTAGAGGAGAGCGAAGATGTGGAGGAAATGGTAGGAATATTATCTTCATTAGGAGGTGCAAAAGTTCTTTCCCTCGGGAAAATGTCTGGATTGAGCACGTTTTTGTGCCAAAAGACATGCACTTTTTTCTCCACTAACCATTGGAGTCTAGCAAATGACCTATCAAGGTCTTCTTCTTTGATGCCAGAGGTCTGATGGGTTAGCTCAATTTTGGTCATCAGACCTTCCCATGCCTGTCCACAAAAGTCCACCATAGTGACGTTGGTGAGTGACTAAACCCTGTAGGTAAGGAGAGAAGGAGAGGGGAACTTGGAAAGAAAGGTGAATGAGGAAGGAAAGGCAAGGGGAAGAAGGATAGCAGTTCCTAACTGTATTACAATATCCCAAAATCTAATGTGAATTTACACAAGTTTCAAACAAAAACATTTTCATTAACAGGTATAAACAAAAATAAAATTAAAAGATAAAGGCAGTGTCACGGATCCATGAAGAATTGAACGGTGTGATACAACACCTAGATAGATAGTAAATTATATGGATAGGTGACAGTGTCAGTAGAAGGCACCACCATCTCTGAATAGTATATAAGTCTAGGAGGGTAATTTAGTGGGACTTTCAGGGTGCCAAATACAAAAAGAAGAGACACAATAACAATTTTATAAAAAAAAGTAACAAAAAATGAAAAAGGAAGAAGATGTGCAGGGCCCGTCCATCATCCATAACAAGCAGGAAGCAGGAAGGTACTAAGTGACCTTAAAGCCCTAGGTCAGTGATGGCGAATTTTGGCACCCCAGATGTTTTGAAATGATATTTCCCATGATGCTCATGCACTCTGCAGTGTAGTTAAGCATCATGGAAAATGTAGTTCCAAAACATCTGGGATGCCAAGGTTCGACATCACTGCCCTAGGTGGTTATTCCTTTGTCCTCTCTTCTCTCCCTCTCTCCATTCCTCCCCATTTTCCTCCCATATTTTCCCCTTTGACCCTTCCCCTCCCCCTTTCCCCCTCTTCACCCCCTTTCCTTCTCCCTCCCCCTTTTTCCTCGTTATCCTTTCCCTCCCCTCCTTCTTCCCTTTTCCTTCCCCTCTCTTTCACTCTTTCTCGCTCCCTTTTCCCTCCCCCCTTTCCTTATGTTCCTTATTACTTTACCCACCCCACCCCACCCCCACCAATTTTGTTACTTTTTTTATAATTGTTATTGTATCTCTTCTTTTTGTATTTGGCACCCTGAATGTCCCACTAAATTACCCTCCTAGACTTATAAACTATTCAGGGATGGTGGTGCCTTCTACTGACACTGTCACCTATCCATATCATTTACTATCTATTATCTATACTTTAAGACTACTTTTTGATTTGTTGTGGATGACTTTAAAGTGTTTGGGCACACTGTACTTGCCTCAATCTTGTTCAATGGCACATCACTGATCACTGAATCTTACCAGTAAGGGTCGAATGGCTCTACCAATATATAATAAGCCACAAGAGCATGTCAGAGCACATATCACAAAGTTGGTGGAGCAGGTGTTGAAGTTGAAGATGGGATATTACTTTACATGGTTTTAAAGGACTTTTGCCCATCTTGTACAAACAAGCATGTTAAGCATTTTTTTCTTAAATGATACACAATGAATAGTAAATATCTCCTTCTGTTTCAATCTGATAGTCTGCATACTGTCAGATTGCTTTTTTGCATATACCCCACCCAGTCTTCTCCCCCTCTGCCTTTATAAGCACTCCAGCCAATGGCTCCATATGGTTTGGCAAAGGGGCGTTCCTTGTTGCCCCGAAATGCATAGCCACGCCCCCACATCTTCCACGTCATCCTTTTGGATTCCTCCTGCATCACTGTCTCAGCTCCAGCCCCGACTTTCTCACTAACACTAGCCTATCCTCTCCAGCGTGCCATTTGATCTCTGCACACTCCAGCCATCAATGGCTCCTTCACAGCCAGACTGACACCATCTTCCAGCTACTTCCAAAGACCAACCCAGCCGTTACCCTGCCAAGCTCTACAGTTCCTCCATCTGGATATGTTTATGCTTTTAATTCTCTAAAAAAATTTGCAAATTTTACATTTTATCCTTGTTTTTACCTATTACCAATAATCTACGCTTAGATAGTGGCGCTTTTCTCTTTACACTTTTGTTTCATGTGTAGTAAAGACAACACAAGTCATTACTGCACAGAAGCCATGTTCATTGAATAATACTCATTAACAGGAAATACATCCATAACATCTCCCCCTTTTAGTGTTAATAAATGAACTTTGTGAAATTCAGATGAGACACAGCAATAACACATTCTATAGGTTAAGTCTCATAGGTGGTTTTCAACATCTACCACCACGGGTGAAGACTGACCCTTGTAGAAAGATTCCTTTAGTCATCTCTGAAGTTACTGGGCTCCTCTTATCACTTACTGGCATGCTCTGTGCTTGACAGCTGTCAGGTATGCTTGGTTGCTCAGAACTGTCATTACCATTGGTATGAGGCATCGCCTCTGTACACTCCTGGGTGAGTATGTTCTTGTGATACTGGGCGAGCCTGATTTATCAACAGGATATTGTGATTCAGCCTGCTCTGCCACTCTCAAATCCACTCGATTGCGACTATAGAGATATACTTCAATGTCCACAATATAGGAGTGTGGTGCAACCTTTTGCAGACCTATTCTCTAACTTCCCGATCTCCGGGTAATGGTTTCATATGGTTTAGTTCTCCAATATTCAATTCTGGCATATCTCTGGCCGATGTGTCATATCGTGCCTTTGACACTTGTCTCTTAAGCCTTAACTTTTCTGTAACACCTTGTATGACAGAGGGTTCAAGAAGCCTATTTTCTACTGGTAAGGAGGTCTTTAATCTCCTTGACATCAGTCTTTGTGCCGGACTACTATACATGCCTTCAGTCAGAGTATTTCTTCAATGTAAAATGGCCTTCCATGGGTCGTTACCATCACTTTGTGCTTTCTTACAAGCATTTTTAACAAACTTTACAGCTGATTTAGCTTTGCCATTAGCCTCTGGATGGCATGGTGAGGAAGTAGCATGCTCAAACTCTCATTCAGTGGCAAAATTTCTGAATTGTAGGCTTTCAAACTGAGGGTCATTAACAGAAATCACTGTATCTGGTTGGCCATGCAAACTGAGCCTTGCACCTCTTAATTGTAGCTTCAGTGGGTACGTCAGGAAGAAGGTCTATTTCCCAGAAGTCTGGCTAATGATCGACTAATAGCAGGTATTCTTTGCCTGCGTAGTTGAATAAGTCCATACTGATAATCTGCCACAGATGTATAGATATCTCAGTGGCAATTACTGACAAAATCTTTGATTTCACCATGCATGTTGGGCCAGTAAAGAGTATTTCAAGATTGTCTGTAGTATGCTTCACCTCCAATATGGCTGAAATGTATGCGTAATAACATCTCTGCTCTCAGTCAATGTGACCCTTGGACCCTTGTACAAGATACCATTTTGTATGCTAATTTCATCTGTAAAGGACCAGTATTCCCTTAGGCCGCGTACACACGGGCGGACTGTTCGTCCAACTTTGTCCGCTGAACAGTGTTTCAGCGGACAGTCCGCTCGTGTGTGGGCTTCAGCGGACAGTTTCAGCGGACAGTCTGACGAACAAAGTTTTTCGGAATTTCCGTAAGACTGTCCGCTGAAACTTGGTTTGAGCGGACAGTCCGCTCGTGTGTAGGCTTGTTCGGCAAACTAAGTCTCGCGCATGCTCAGAAAGAATTTACACGGCGAAGGTTGCATTGCAGTGTATCGGACGCTGAATTTCTCGTCCCGTCGTACGTGCCGTTCACATCATCGCGCAAGTTTTCAGCGGACTGTTCGTTCGTCGTGTGTGGTCAAGTCCGTTCATGCTAATTTTGAACGGACTGTTTGTCAAACTGTTTGACGAACCTAGTTGGGCGGACAGTCCGCCCGTGTGTACGCGGCCTTACAATTGCAGTTACTGCCTCTTTTTCATCTGGCCAGCCACTCAAAACAATAGACTTCAAAGCCTGTAAAGTTGCATCACTGTTGGTGTGCTGTATGAGTTGATGTAGTCGCTGATCTGTGACATTAAGATCTGCTTGATTGATATCAGCAAAGAAATGTTGTTCCTGTTGCAGCAGATAAAATCATACAATGCTCATGCTCACCTCCAGGTGCCACATTATCTGACGTAGCTCTGCTCAAGTATCACTGATATACATTTCCCATCCTGGTTTGTAGACAACATTAAGGTTGTAAGCATCATGCTCTGCAAACGCTTGGGAGCATACAAAAGGGTCTTCTTGAATATGGGTATCAAAGGTTTGTGATCAGTTTCAGCTGTAACTGAATCCCGTTCATAAAGATAATGATGGAAACGGTGGCAAGTAAATACAATACTTAAACATTCCTTCTCAATTTGAGTATAATTTTGCTCAGCTGATGATAGAGCTCAGGAAGCATATGCAAGTGGCTGACTTTTCTGCAAAAGGCAACAACCTAGGGCATTTTTTCTGGATTCACTTTGTATCGTAACAGGCTTTGCGAAATAATAGTATTTCAGCACTGGTGCAGATCTGACCAAGAGTTTTATATCCTCTACTGCCCATCATGCTTGGGAAGCCAGTGCCAAACTGCATCTTTGTCCAGAAGTCGCCTTAATGGCTCGCACACCTCAGATAAGTATGGCAGGTATTTCACTAGGTATGTAACAAAGCCAATAAATCTCTGCACTGCTTTGGCATCAGCAGGCTGTGGCATGTCCACAGTGGCTTTAATCTTATCAGCTTTTAAGCCTTGTGAAGACAGGATATTTTCATAGAAACTGACTTCTTTTACCTTGAACTGCAATTTCTTTACACTAAGCCTCAGCATCACCTGCCTACAACAATCCAGTAGTGCTGTTACATTTTCATAATGGCCATGCTCAGCCTCCTCATCTGTATTACCACAGCCAACTATAAGAATGTCATCAGCTATTGGCTCAATTCCATGAAGCCCACTTAACAGTTCATGCTGCTTTCGCTGGTATACCTCAGGTGCTACAGAGACTCCAAATGGTAGTTTGAGCCATCTCTTTCTGCCCCAAGGAGTCCAGAAAGTGGTCATGTTGCTACTCTTGTCATCTAGTTTTCACTGTAAAAAGGCATCTCTAGCATCAACAAGTGTTAAGACAAGTGCTTTGGGTAGTTTTTGAAAAATTATCATTGAGTGTTGGCATTAAGTAGTGTGACTGTTTCAGGGCCATATTCAGAAATGTAGGATCAATGTATATTCTGATCTTCTCAGGCTTTCTGATAACAACCATGTAGCTTATCCAATATGTAGGCTCTGATACTTAAGTTAGATGTCCTTCAGCTTCATATTTATCTAATTGAGCTTTAACCTGTGGCTTAATGGCGATAGGTACATTGTATGGGTTACATTGTACAGGTTGAATGGTAAGATTGAGTTCAAAATGAACCTCTCCTGTTACAGAGACTATCGGGCCCTCAAACACATCACTGTAGGTGTGAAGAATTTGCTGTTTTGTCAGCAGCTTAGTCAGAGATTTTTCAGGCTGATTATCAACATTGTGTAGCTCTGCAGGAGTGGTGAACTGCATCAGTTCAAGGCACTCACGTGTTGAACCTGATAAAAGTAGTTTCTGATCGGCTTCAACAATCTCAAAGTTCTGTTTGTGTATAAAATCACATATGCTGCATTCTATTTGGAAAGGCCCCAATGATTCTATTAGTTCACCTGAATACAACTTTAGTTTGGTGCTACTAGGCTGAATGGGTGCTCGGGGGTGCCAGTTTACTTTTGTCCTTTAAACTCATGACATCACACGTTGCACCCGAGTCCAGCTGGCAGGGTTTGATTATAATGTTTAATCTGAGGTTTACAAACCATTGTTTGCCCTTTGTGTTTACAGCACCAATGCATTCTGAGGAGTAAACCATATCAGTGCTAAGCAGGTGTGCATCCTCCATATCTGACATTTGTTCAATTGTGTGCAGCTTTCTTGCTTCCATTTTACTAGAGAGACACACTCTTGCAAACTGATTTGGTTTACCACATGCAGTACAGATTTTCCCATATGCAGGACACCTTTCTTTTTCTCATACATGCACATTGCTGCAATACTTGAATGATGCAGGCGTCCTCCCAGGTCAGTTATATAGGTGACTCTTGTGCTGAAACTTGTGCTGTTGGTTCTTGAACCTTTGCTGTTGTTTAGGGGTTGCATTGATATTGTCAATCAGTTTATCCTGCTCCATAGCTTTCATATGTTTGTCAGTAAGTTCTGCGGTACAACATATCTCAATCGCTGTTTGTGGGTCTAAAACATGTTTCCTCAATTGGTGGCAGCATATGCTTTCACTGGTGATACCCAGAACTCAAAGAGCCATACTCACATTTCTCTAAAGCCCCATACACACTATCAGATTTTCTGCTGATTTTTGTCTTCAGGTTTACCAAAACCATGTAGTGCAAGGGACTGACTGATTGTATACATATTGAAACTCCTAAGGTTTGACCTCATATTATATGGTTTTGGTAAATCTGAAGGAAAAAAACTGCAGAAAATCAGATAGTGTGTATGGGGCTTTAGCCGTTTGACAAACCTGTCTTTTGAGTCACAGTCTCCTTGCTTGCAGCAGCCAAAAATATATCTTTCATATATGACATTTTTAGGGGGCCTGAAGAAAGCTTCTAATGCATCCAGAATGGCTTTAGTGTCACTCTTTTGCTCCTCTGTGAGGTTAAGATTATGCTTTTAAACATGGAGGAATTCACTACTCATCCCGCTCCTCAGTGTGACTGCTTGCACTGCTGCAGGCTTCTCATTTAACCCTGTGGCTAGGGAGTAGTTCCCAAAATCAGCACTCAAATTATCCCAGTTACTGCTGATATCTCCACTAACTCTCATTGCCTCAGGTAGTGGAATACTGTTAGCTGCCATGTTGCTGTTTTCCTTGCTTCAAATGCTCAGCTTCCAGGACAGGACTGCAATTGTTAGGTGGCACAATCAGTTCTAAGGACTCTCACATCACGGCTAGCAAGCTCTCAGTTTCACATGTGTTGAAACAGTGAAGATCCAGATACTTCTGACACCATGTTTCATGTGATGTAAGTAAAGACAGCAAAAGTCATTACTGCACAGAAGCCATGTTCATTGAACAATACTCAGCAGGAACAGGAAATACAACACAGGGAGTAAGTACAACAGAGATGCATCATAGAGTTACATATAAGCAAACATGACATCCATAACAACTTTTTTCACCATTTGGAGCTAGTAGGCAATGACCAGCAACAGAAGCAAATCATATCATTCAACACAGTTGATGATGATCACATTAGCTATATGTAGCTGAGTAGACACATTTAACTATGCTGTACAAAGAAAATAATATAATGGATTTGTGGCTACTACTTTATTTCTGATGTTGGAGTGATCCTCAGTCTCACTGAGGTTACATGTTCTGATACCACATACATTTGGATAAACATACAGCCTGCCAAAACAAGCCGCTTTATGCTGACCAAACAGATCGTTGTACCAGGTTCCTTCCTCTACATCATCTGAGTAAAGCCAAAAAGAGGTTAAACTATTGCATTCCAGCACTGACATTTCTGGGTCAACAAACATGTATACATTCGGAGAAGATGCAACCACAGAGGCTCCCACTGAATGCCTTTTTCATTATTGGGAACCATCTCTTACACATGGACAAGAGTGATATTGATAGGACCCAGAACTGAACCCAGAATCTTTGTTGCATCTCGCAGAAGCTCCTCTTACTGTGTCACCTGAGATGCTGGACAGCTCCCTGCCTGATCCCTCAGACCTTCTTACTTTCTATCTTGGTTCTGATGAACATTGAACTCCTTGCTCCTCCAATGAACTTCCTACTTAAGCCATACCTTAGCACATCCTGTTTGCCAAGTTATTGTGCCCTTCTCCAGCCAATATCTTGCTTCCTTACACTCTTGCTACCATCACCATCATTAAAAAAGCTATAAACAGTAAGAGACAAGCTTTTAAAAAATATAAAAATGAAGGAACACTAGCGTGATTTAAATGTTACAAAGAATTTAACAGAACATGTAAAAAGGAAATCAAGGATGCAAAAATTCAAAACGAACGACAGATTGGAAAAGATAGTAGGACAAACCCCAAAAAATTCTTCAAATATATTAATAGTAAAAAGGTCAGGTCTGAGCATGTAGCTCCTTTAAAAAATAATCTGGAGTGGGTGACTGGGGACAAAGAGAAGGCTAATTTATTAAATACTTTCTTCAGCTCTGGGGGGGCATGGGGTAGCTCATGTGCATAATGGGGGTGGTAGTGACAAAGCCCCAAATGATCCACAATGGCTCAAAAGTGATATGGTCCAGAAATATTTAGACAGAATAAAGGTGGATAAATCACCTAGCCCTGATGGCATTCACCCACGGAACCTAAAAGAATTGAGCTCTGTAATTTCAGAACCATTGTATCTAATTTTTAGGGACTCATTAATGACGGGAATAGTACCACTGTATTGGCGCAGGGCGAACGTGGTGCCTATATTTAAAAAGGGGTCAAAGTCTTTACCAAGTAACTATAGACCTGTTTAACTTCTATAGTCGGGAAGATACTGGAACAATCTTGTTTGAAAAAGTTCTTGAAAAAAAAAACATTTTAAGCAACAGACAGCATGGATTCATGAAAGACAGAAGTTGTCAGACAAGCCTGATTTCTTTTTATGAGGAGGTAAGTAAAACCTTGGAAAGACGGGTGGCTGTGGACGTGGTATACTTGGATTTTTCAAAAGCGTTCGACACAGTTCCGCACACGCATGTGTAAGGTAAAGTCTACAGGTTTGGAAATATCAGTTTGTAAATGGATAGAAAACTGGCTAAAAGACAGAATTCAGAGAGTAGTGGTTAATGATTCTTACTCTGAATGGTCTAAGGTTATCAGTGGTGTACCCCAAGGTTCAGTGCTGGGACCCTTACTTTTTAATATCTTTATAAATGATATTGGGTCTGATAGATCATAAGCTCAATAATAACATGCAATGCCAAGCTGCTGTTTCCAAAGAGAGCAAAGTCCTTTCTTGTATTAAGAGAGGTATGGACTCCAGAGAGAGAGATATAATTTTGCCCCTGTTCAAATCATTAGTAAGACCTCACCTGGAATATGCAATTCAATTTTGGGCACCAGTTCTCAAAAAGGAGATCGGGGGAACTGGAGAAAGTACAGAGAAGGGCAACCAAACTGATAAGAGGCATGGAGGAGCTCAGCTATGAGGAAAGATTAGAGGGACTGAATTTATTCTCTCTTGAGAAGAGGAGAATAAGGGGGGATATGATCAACATGTTCAAATATATAAGGGGTCCATATAGTGAACTTGGTGTTGAATTATTCTCTTTATGGTCAACCCAGAGGACACGGGAGCACTCTTTACATCTAGAGGAAAAGAGATTTCATCTTCAAATACGGAAAGGTTTCTGTAGAGCTGTGAAAATGTGGAATAGACTCCCGCCAGAGATGGTTATGGCCTGCTCAGTAGATTGCTTTAAGAAAGGCCTGGATACTTTCCTGAATCTACATAATATAACTGGGTACTAACATTTATAGGTAAAGTTGATCCAGGGAAAATCTGATTGCCTCTTGGGGGATCAGGGAGGAATTTTTTTCCCCTGTTGTAGCAAATTGGAGCATGCTTTGCTGGGGTTTTTTGCCTTCCTCTGGATCAATTGTGGATATAAAATTGGGTATACTCGATTTGTATGATATTTTTTATTTTATTTATTTATTGTTTTTAAGGTTGCACTGGGTGGACTTGTGTCTTTTTTCAACCTGACTAACTATGTAACTATGTATCTGTATCTCCGTTACCATTCATTACTAACCTTTGGCTTGTTCCTCATCTACACTTCTGCTTGATCCCAACCTGCAAACACTTATTACTGACTTATGGCTTGTTTACTGCCTATGCTTCTGTTTAATCCTTACTTGCTACATCTGCTACCAGAACCTGGCTTGCTCACCTACTGGTAGGAGGTTCCTGAGGACTGTGACCTGGTATTAGCATGTAGCAAAACCCATCTCCACCATCAGAAGTTCTGGTTCTTAGTGCTTAGATCCCACTCTTTGAGTGAGCCCACATCACCAGCCAGGGAATCTCCTTGTGCATTTATCCTGCTGGTTTCTGTGTGAACTTTCCACTGCTATAGCTTCTGGCCTCTGAGCCTGACCCCTGACCCTGGCAGGTATAATAGTAATGTATTTTAAGCAAAACCCTAGCAATTTTCCTGCACAGAAGCCCTCGTCCATTTTTATTCACCACTGTAGTCTTTGTACTTCCATTTACAAGTACAGTAAATCCATGATCCTTACTTGTGTTGTACAGTGGAGAAAAGTTGTAAGCTCCTAATTAGTTATCTATCCTCTTAAAGAAGGAAAGAAAAGTCAATATTAACAAAATTAATTATTAACTAATACCTGCTGAGTTAACTCAAATGGCAGCATGCATCCTCGGGTCATCAACTGAGCAACTATTAATTGAGTGATTTAAAAAAATGTTTCTAAATATAGAAAAGAGGCACACACTACCTCTAAATGAATACCACCCCTTTCCAAGCAGAACAAGCAGAACAACATTTGCCTGATTCTGGCTGGCTCCTCTTTAATCTCCACTATTGCACTCTCGTAAAGAGGTTTGTCAATAAAAAACCTTGCTGTGTGACAATTAGCCCCTTGACAGCTTCTATCTTCACATTACTGGATTGGGGCTAATCCAGCTTGATCCTGCACACTTACATTGGTCCACAACCAACCAATTAAGAGCCCCTTGTGCTAATACTAAGTTACTTTGGCAGATGACCAGGCCATCTCACTGCTGGATTTCAGACCAGCAGAGCACCACAGTAGAAAATGTAATTGCCCCCAAAACTGGTAAAGGGTGTTCCATCATTTATAGGCGATAAAGTGTATTTTTACATAGTGAGGGCCTATTTTTAGTCGGAGTCAATACTTGGGGTGCATTTTTTTTTACATTGAAAAAAAAGGCATGCGAGAAAATCCTCTTTTTCAATAATGGAGTGTTTTCTGTTGCATCAAGCAGAGAACAGGAACACTGCAGAAGGAGAGGAAGGATACCCTGACCACCAGCTTTGCGTTTTATGATGTCCTCGTAAAATGCCGGTGCAGTTTACAGTGAACTTTATGGTGTCCAGAGGAGAGCAGATAGTGGAATCTGCTCTCTGTTATGAACAGTCCCCTAAATACATTTTTGTAACAATAGAATATGTTTTATTCATACAAAATGGTAATTCACAAATAAGTCAATGCCTATTAGACCTATAGGGGTGGCCATACATGGTTCCTCCATGCCCCACATTCAGCAGTGTGAATAGATACTGTGATCAGGGTCAGACTCTTTAGGGCTACCTTTGGGGTTGATTACAGGTCGTTCTCATACTGGAAAATCATTCTGAAATAGGATTGAGTACTTCCTGTTAAATAGAAAAGGAAGTAAATGATAATGCGTTTACCACTTTTGTTTGTCAGATGATTTACAATGTAAACTGTGGGTAGATATTTTCCAGTCCTTTGCTCTCAGGAATTTCTGAGAGCAAGAAAGAAGCTGTACTCCTCACAGTACTATTTGTAATAATGGATGCTTGAAGTGAATACCACAGATGGTGCCATGCCAGAACCAAATGCAAAGATTCAAAGTCACCAGCACTCTAAATAGATGCATTTCGCTTATTTATTGTGAAAACAGCATCACAAAAGGCATAAGAAAACAATGTTCAAAGCCTTGCAGATTCCCTTTCTCAAGGCACCATAGTATCATAGGGGGTTATTTACTAAAGGAAACTCCACTTTGTACTGCAAGTGTACTTGGAAGTAAAGTCGCTGTAGATCCGAGGGGGACATGCAAAGAAAACAAAAAACAGCATTTTAGCTTGCACATGATTGGATGATAAAATCAGCACAGCTTCCACTCATTTCAGATCTACCCCTTAGATTTAGAGCGACTGCACTTCCAAGTGCACTTGCAGTGCAAAGTGGATTTGCCTTTTGTTAATAACCCCCATAGTGTCACTGTTAGAATGCTAGTGACTTTGCATCTCTGCAGCTTGCTCTCAGAAAGACATTTGCTCGTTCATGGCTATATGCAATTGTATTTGAATTTTATAATGATGATATTGTTTTTTAAATTGTAGGTAAGCCTCTGCAGGATTGTTTAACAAGGTTTTCTACATTCGCAGCCCTGTGTGAAGCCAGCATATTTATTGGAAACTTTCTAGTTTTCTACTCTGAAATCCAAAACTACACAGGAGATTTTTAAATTGCTGTGTTTTGAGATTAATCCCCTGTTGCAATGTGTTGCAAATCAAGTGACTATCAAGAAGAGGTTAATCTCAAATCTGCAGCACTATTAAAAAATATCCTGCTTAGTTTAGGAATTAGCAGTAGAAAACTAGAACGAATCCAATATGCAATAGGGCCCTGAGGCCTTGCTGTGCTACTGAGGTTTTGCTTGGTCAATACCAATTAACCACTCCTTCTCCTCCACTCTGTTCAGTTTGAGTTAAAGTCATTCATTCCCCTTTATGAAAGGAAAAGCATCCACGCATAGGCCACTGGTTATGTCCCATCCAGGGAGCAGACTGTGTTAGTACTATTGGATCTATGATGAATAGCCATTTAATAAGATTAACTGCTTTCATTTACTGCTAAGAACTGGATACACTTATTGCAGCAATGCAAGTATATTAAGAAAATTACCATGGATGTGCTTTAATATATGACTTAATTGATTTTTGTTTTTGTAACATCAGCTGCAACTGTTGAATTATATATTTTATAAATTTGATGGTTTATGCTTATCCTGATTGCCTTTTTGCCATCACAGAATATTTTACTGCAGTTCAGTGCAGAGCCTAATTTTGTAAGCAAGGATAAAATAAGTGCAAGTGCTTATGCAATAACTGCAATTGCCCTTTTCTGCAGTAAACAAGATGGTCTTCCTGTTTTGGTAAATGGGTAACAAATGGAATTTTTGTGGACACACCAAATTAACAGATACCCCACCAACACATAACCTGGGGAGTAGCTATAGGCTTAGGTTTGGATGAGCTTGTGAACCCAAGTGCAACCCCAAGCTCATCACTACAGAGGAGTAGTCAATTGGCTGCATGTGTTACAAACATATATACAAGGGTGCATATTCATGGAATATTGTGTAATATATATTTTTTTCCATTTTTTTCATATAGTTTTTTCTTCCTCTAATTTGTGATTGGGAATGTATAGGAGACTTCTGTGTATACAACGTACATCTCATAAAATTCAATAAAACTATGAAGACTGAAAAAAAAACCTTTTTAAATTTGCTTCTGACTCTTAAGTTGATGTCTATGGCTCGAGGAAAATCTTACCTTTCAGTTACAGTGGAAAATTAAAGTCAAATAATTAAAAACTTGACTATTTTTCAGTCACAGAATTACACACATCAATATGTTCCATTGCCATGAAAAATGTATACATTTCAGATCATTTATAGCTATTGTTCACATGCTTTTCAAGACTGATAAACTTCATATGTTGTTTGAGTCTATAAAGAGGCTGTAAAGTATTTTTTTAGACTAAAATAGAAAGGATGTTATAGTTACCTACAATACCCTGCAGAGTGGCCCCAAACCTCCTCTTCTGGGGCTCCTCATCACTCTCTATGCTGCCTTTTCTCCATGTGTCACCATAGGAAGCCACATTCTATGGGGGCACACATGCAGGTTCATTACTGAGCCGGGCTGCATGCAACCATAGACAAACACAGTTATATCTTCTAATATCAGTGTTGCACAGCGCAAGTCACAGATTTACAACCCTAAACCCTAACACTGCACAGAAAGCTTTAGCAAGAATCACAGTTCAGAAAATATTTGTCCTTCTGTGGTATACAAGAGCACCATGAATATTTCAGTTCCCCAGGATAAAAGGCTCACAAGGTTTCCCTGGTGCTGCTGGTGTACTTTGTTTTGGCGTCAGCTACAGCAGGAAAAAAGACACACAGGCCTGCCAAATCTCAGCCTGCCAAAACAACTGACCACTTTAAGTTGAGCATCTACTCACCACTCAGTTCACTGCTCCACCTCCAACCCTCTATGGCCACCGACCATGGCCATAAGCAGAAATATCCATTACCAATGTTTCTTGGAAACCATTCCTTCCACAGTTGATATGCTTTTTCAGCAGAGGAGAAAGCTACAGGTTGCCACTATACAAACATCCACCGTCCTTGACAAAGTAATTTAGATGAAATACATTGGGTGGAGGTAGAATGCTCTGACATCATCATGCACATTGAGACCATGCACACAAAACAGGAGGAAGTCATGTGGCTCCCTCAAAACGATAATGGACATACTGTATGATCCTTAGTGCTGGGTGTAATCACAAAAGTGTATTTTATTCATTTTCTTGCATGTTTTAATAAAGTATGTTTGCATAATAAGCTTCTATATTTTACCCTCTTTTGTTATGTGTTGGGCAGAGTGTTAAGTGAAAGGAGACTAACTGGCCTTTATTTTCCCTGTGGTACCTTTGTGTAGTTGGAAGAAACAGTAACACCTGCTTCATTTGACCATTATATTAAGTTAAATAGTCAACTTGGAAGTCCCCAGGAGAGGAAACTTTGTTTGGAAGAACCAGAGTGTGGACATTTCACATGCTGGCACTTGTATTAATTGCATTTTTCACTTTGTGGATATTGATTTACATGTTATTGATCACTCACTAGAGCACCTGGATGGGGATTATGGTAATACTCTATGAATTGCATATGTGATTTTTATGAAATATTTATTCATGTTTTTACTCCACAGTGCAGTGCCCCACCTCCAACCTTCTATGGCTGCACACCATGGACATAAGCAGAAGAGCATCTATCACCAATGTTTGCTGAAAAGCATTTCTTCTACAGTTGATTTACTCTTCCAGCAGAGGAAATGAGAGAAAGCTACAGATTTGCATAATACCAATATCACATCAAACATGGGATAATACAGGGGATATGTGAATACTACAAACACTAAATATTTTTGAAAAAAGACACACGCATATTTCTGTTGAAATGTGGCTAAAAAGGCCTTGGGGCTTTATAAATTGGGTATGGTAAACCATGCACAAACCTTCTGATCAGTGTTGATGGTATAAAGAAGGGTTGCACCGATACCGGTATCGATGCTGATACTGGGTATTTGTATGAGTACTCGTATTTGTGCTCCCAATACCTGAAATGATACCTTTGCAATTTTAGCCCAAACATAATGAATTGGTTCAAATTGCCTGCAAAGAATCACATGCAATTTGAATAGCAATGTGGTACAATTTCTGTCTGAATTGCATGCGGTTTCTCCTCTGCTCCTGTGTGATCCTAGTATAAAAAGACAAGGAAGTGGCATCTAAGAATTGCAGCAATGGGCAAAGAAAAAGTTTATTAAAAACATTTTTCTTTTATCACAACTCACATGTTAAAAGTACATAATATATCTTGCATGTCAAATCCAGAACCACGGCCGTTTGTGGTGCTCACAGGGCTGGAGATGTATAGGTGGTCTGCTCCCAAGCTGACATCACTTCCACCCTATACTCGCAGGGGTCCCAGAACATCCTACATCTCCTCCAGCCCTGTGAACACCACAAGTGGCCATGGTTTTGGATTTGACATGCAAAATATATTATGTACTTTTAACATGTTGTGATAAAATTTCTTAATAATCTTTGTGTTTGCCCATTGCTGCATTTCTTAGCTAACGCTTCCCTCTCTTTCTATACTGGAATTCCACAGAAGTGGTGAGGGAAACTGCATGCGATTTGGACAGGAATCAAACTGCATTCCTGTTAAAAAGGCCTTGGGGCTTTATAAATTGGGTATGGTAAACCATGCACAAACCTTCTGATCAGTGTTGCTGGTATAAAGAAGGGTTGCACCGATACCGGTATCGATGCTGATACTGGGTATTTGTATGAGTACTCGTATTTGTGCTCCCAATACCCGAAATGATACCTTTGCAATTTTAGCCCAAACATAATGAATTGGTTCAAATTGCCTGCAAAGAATCACATGCAATTTGAATAGCAATGTGGTACAATTTCTGTCTGAATTGCATGCGGTTTCTCCTCTGCTCCTGTGTGATCCTAGTATAAAAAGACAAGGAAGTGGCATCTAAGAATTGCAGCAATGGGCAAAGAAAAAGTTTATTAAAAACATTTTTCTTTTATCACAACTCACATGTTAAAAGTACATAATATATCTTGCATGTCAAATCCAGAACCACGGCCGTTTGTGGTGCTCACAGGGCTGGAGATGTATAGGTGGTCTGCTCCCAAGCTGACATCACTTCCACCCTATACTCGCAGGGGTCCCAGAACATCCTACATCTCCTCCAGCCCTGTGAACACCACAAGTGGCCATGGTTTTGGATTTGACATGCAAAATATATTATGTACTTTTAACATGTTGTGATAAAATTTCTTAATAATCTTTGTGTTTGCCCATTGCTGCATTTCTTAGCTAACGCTTCCCTCTCTTTCTATACTGGAATTCCACAGAAGTGGTGAGGGAAACTGCATGCGATTTGGACAGGAATCAAACTGCATTCCTGTTAAAATCGCAAACAATTCTTTGCAGTGCGATTTGAGCCCATTCATCTTGTATGGTACTTGTACTCGTGATAAAAACGGTATCGGTTCAACCCCAGTATAAAGTTGCATTGTTATTGCATGGCAAAGGCTCAATTCCAGTATCTAGGCAAACAGTGCTTCTCAAAGGGAAGAGGGCATGTGGAGGAGCATAGAGGAACTGGCTGGCAAAGAGACCAATAAAACTACCTTCTGGCCACTGAACATATAAACAACCTATGAACCCTCTAAAAAAAATAGACAAAGAGGAACCCTGTCCCATTTCATGGAGTACCAGCCTATGTGCTGTGGTCCCCTTCTTGGGATGGTAAACAAAAAATTTGAATATTACAATATATATATATATATATATATATATATATATATATATATAGAAAAAAGACTCACAAATCTATTAAAACATGAATGAAAAGACTGTAGTGCTTTGTTAACCCAGATTTGGCATATAGTAAACTACACTTATTGTACCAATGGCCTGTGTGGTTGCTACGTGTTAAAGCATCCACACATTTTATCCTGCTGCAAGACATCCATTGTAAGCACACTTCCTCGGACAATGAACAGTCTCTTGCTTGTTTTTGTTGTTTTTATTAGGAGATTGAACTTGGTAGGGGACAAGGGACATGGGAGGCCCATAGGATGAATAGCACTTAGTAGAATAGAAGTAGCTGTGTCACACTTCTCAGCAGAACAAAAATAGCTGTGCATATACTCCTCAGTAGATCAAAAGATGGTGGAAACTTGACAGTCCTTTCCTCAGCACACTTCCTCCAGCATACTACTTAAGAGCACTTACTTCACTGTCCAACTTTAGTCTCCTGTCACACCATCAGCACGAGACTAGGCCTCACTCTGAATAAGTCCCAGTGTCTTTACTTGAAAGTCCTTTGCAGGCCGGGATCTGCAGTACCCCTCGGTGGTAGCAACCTATTTCATTAAGAATAAATGTACTAGATGGACTACTGATCCCAGCAAGTCCAATTGAAAATCCTCCTGGCTGCAGCGACTTGACACATAACTCCCAAAGTCTCTCCCTCTGGCTCTACATCCAACTCCTGGCATGTCTCTTCCAGAGCTTTCCACTGTGCTTTCCACTCACCAACACCTGGCCTGGATCCCTCCTGAATGACTTTACTCAGGACGTGCTGACCAGCTGTCCTTTCTGGCTCCTGTTCCGGGGCACCTCTCCATAACCATGTAAGGAGAGGCTCCCTCCCAGCCCCGAGCTCCCTGCCTGAGGTATATTCCCCCTCCAAGAAAGGGGGTTCCCTCAGACACAACAGTCTAAGCCCTTGTACACACGGTCGGAGAATCTGTCGGAATGAGTCTTATCGGACCGTGTCGTCAGATAATACGACTGTGTGTGGTATGCATCGGACTGATTCCGTCCGAATCTCCGTCCGACCCAATTTTCCAACATGTTGAAAATATTTCCCGACCAAATGGGCCGGTCGGACCTAATCCGATCATGTGTAGAGCATTTTGATCGGACCAAGTGCCACGCATGCTCAGATCAAATTCCTACATCAAAGCTATTGGCTACTAGCCTGAATGTAGTCCCATCGTAACAAAATTACGTCATCACGTTCTGAAAGATCGGATTTTTCGCCAACTTGGCCCAACCGTGTGTATGCAACAGTTTCGGACACAATCCATCGGACTAAATCCGACGGGCAAAATCCGACGGATTTGGTTGGCAAAATCTCCGACCGTGTGTACGTGGGCTAACACTCCATCATCCAGTTCATCCAGCTGACAACTCCTCCCACAGCAGGTTAACCATGGGTATATGAAGGAGTCCTAGTTGGGGATTGATCAGAGCTCCCACATGAACCACATGGCACTCCAGCTCTCTGCCATGCCCCGTTTCCAGAACCTTCCCCCTGGAAACAGAGGAGGCACCCAAGAACTGAGGCACATATCAGTCACCTGCTGCTATACTAAACCACTCCCCTGCCCCCAGATCCAAACAAACAGATCCAGCTCACAGCATAGGCTTGCTTAAATTTACCTGCGCAGTTTACACAAAACCTACACCTAGCACGTACCTACCTATGGTTGAAGGTGCTACACTATAACATTAATAAAGGAATTACTAAACTGTAGCCTAGTACAGGGTTTGTCAACTAGGGTTCCTCCAGAGGTTGCTAGGGGTTCCTTGATTAATTTCTGTCTCAGATAAGTTCCCACTGACACCATTGATCTTTTTAGCTATCTGTAAGGGGGAATTCTTCCCAATGACCACAAGAGTAAGGAGAATTCTTCCGACTGACCATCATACTAGTATATTATGAGTTGTAGATATAGTAATTTTTTAGCAGGGGTTCTCTGAGACTGAAAAGTTATTTGAGGGGTTCCTTTGTGTTGAAAAGGCTGAGAAAGACTGGCTTACCATAACCACTTTTGAGAGTAAACATTTAGTAAACATTCTCTACTCATTTAGTAAATCAGCCCCATTGCATTTGGCAGAGGTTTATACCTTAAAGAGGAAGTAAACCCTTCCAAACAACTTGGACCTATAGGTAAGCCTAGATTAAGGCTTACCTGTAGGTCCAAGCAATATCTCCTAAACCTATATGGTTTAGGAGATATTTGCCCGAAAATGGGCACCGCTGTCTACGGCGCATGCGCCGTAGACAGCGGCGCGCAGGCGCACTAAATGCGGCAAATCCAAGAATGGATTTGCCTAATTTGTCGACTCCCGTGCGCATGCGCGGGAGTGACGTCATCGCGGCTTCGCCGTATGGCAGCGGCGGAGCTGCGAGACGCGACTCCCGTGCCCATGCGCGGGAGTGACGTCATCGCGGTTGCGCCGCTGTGATTCGTCGGAGCTGCGAGACGCCACAAGCAACATGGATGCGGCGGACTACAGGGGACAGCGGCGACTTCGCTGGCTCCTGTGTCAGGTAAGTGACACATAATGAGCTACTATGCGATGCATAGTAGTCCATTATGCTTTACCTTTGCAGGGAAAAAAAGAGGAAGTAAACCCATCAGGGTTTACTTCCTCTTTAAGGCTGGGTTCACACTGGAGCGATGCGGGAACGCCGCAAATCCACGGCGTTTTCCCGCATCGCATGCCTCCCGCCGGCAGTTCACACTGCCCTATGCGGACTGCTGGGAGTGTCAGTGAAATGTTAATGACACCCCCAGATCAGTTTGCATATCACAGTGCGATCTGCAAACTCGGACAGGAATCGGATCGCATGGTGTGAACATCCATGCGATCCGATTCTGCTGCGGACCAAAAAAAGGGTCCCGTGCTAGTTTGCGGCGGGTGCGATGCGAATTCAGCCATACTATCTGTATGGCTAAACTCGCATCGCACAGAGATCGGATGTGATTTGCACTGCAGTGCGGTGCGAATCACATCCGGGTTCTCGCTGCTGCAGCGGTGTGAACCCAGCCTTACTTGGATAGAATAAAAGTGAGAATTTTCATTATAGGGTTGAATCTAACAACTGTCCCTTTTCAACCAATCAACCTAGCGATTTTTTTTCTTTCCCTCATTCTAAGTGAAAAATTAAGTTAAGTTATCGTTTAAAAACACAATCACTAATACTGCTACCTTTATAGCTGTAAAAAAAATCTGAAATATGTAGTAAAGCTAATTCCTACATGCAAAAATGCACTGTACATTACATGTTCTTTAGACATAACATTTTTTTTCAAACATTGGTTTATTTGCCAATTCAAAAAATTACCATACAGCACGAATTAAAAGACCAGCATTTATAAAGATCTGAATGATCTGGTAATTTTCCTTTATGTAACCAATGACTAATGTTAGAATTTAACAACTAGAGAAATGCTGAATGAATGTTCAGTCAGCTGTTCATAAAAGTGACATCTACATTGTTTTCCCTATCTAGGGTTTTTTCTGTTTATGAAAAGAAAAGGAGAACACATCTTTATGTAGTTACCTGTACCTAAACGTTTGCTTCTTTTAAGACTAAAACAGTGATTTTTTTACAATGACATTGTTTTCAATAAATTGACTCGTTTGCCGCATTGAACTGAGCTGTCAATGGATATGGCAATTTGCATAATATACTGTACTTGTTTTCATGCCATTCCATAGACATCCTTTCTTTTCTTTCTATGTATTCTTCTTGCAATATCACAATTTCCTGCTGCTTACTTTGAAAGGCTTTTTGTGAGTCTCTGTTAAAGGAAAACTTTAGTCATATAGGGGTTTATTTACTAAAGCTGGAGACTGCAAAATCAGGATCACTTCTGCATAGAAGTCAATCAACTTCCAGGTTTGATTGGCCAAAGCTTAATTGAACATGCTGAGGTTAGAAGCTGATTGACTACCGTGCACAGCTGGACCAGATTCTGTGTGCCCCAGTTTTAGTAAATCTACCCCATAGCGTCCTTTTCAATATAAAAGTAAATGAAAACAGTCTAATGTAAATAATGTTATCAATGTGTGCAGGACCAGATTTACCATTGGACTTGACTGGGCTCAAGCCCATGGGCCCCGCCCAATAGGGGGCCCCCGCGGGCCCCGTCGAGATACATAGCCAAAAGTACTCAGCTTGGCTCTGCTCACAGGCATGCCCAGTCCCGTCCTATGATGGACATAACACAGGGACTGGGCGTGACTGTGAGCTGAGCCGAGTACACTCGGCTACTCTGGGCTCTGCTCGGGACAGCGAGAGGACCCGAGAGCCACCAAGAGGACCCGAGAGCCACCAAGAGGACCCGAGAGCCGACAAGAGGACCCGAGAGCCACCGAGATACACAGGACTCTGTATCTTGGCAGCGCCATTTTTAAACTTCAAGACTGCAATGACAAAGCTGCAATGACACTGGACAAGGCTGCAGATGGATGGGCAAGGCTGCAGATGGACACTGATAAGGCTACATTGATGGGTATTTAAATGTAAGTTTTTTTCCTTAAACTTCCCTCCTAAAAGTTTTTTTTCCTTGAAATTCCCTCCTAAACTTGGGGTGCGTGTTATACGCCGGCGCCTGTTATACGCCGATAAATACGGTAATGTATAGAAGGTAGGGCCCGAAAGTAACTCAAGCCCAGGGGCCCCCACCACCCTAAGTTCTGCCCTGAATGTGTGCTAATGCTGGAAAACCTTCTTTATGTATAGTTTCTAATGATATGTTTGTATGGGGATAGCCATATTTGCGCTGCTTGCTGCTTTGCAGTCATCTTTTTACAGTATATCATTGTATTTAAAATAAGATAAAAAAATATATTGGGTATAGCCTCAAGTAAACAATGTCAGAGTTTCTAGTAAAAAAGTACCATCATCCAGATTTTTTATATAGACAAAAAGGGGGAAGGAAAGAGAGTGTGGACAGTTGCTGAGGCTGTCCCATAACACACTCAAATGAAAAAGAAGAAATGTATGGACTATCCCTGTACTGATAGACAAACAATCAATTTAGTAAAAATTCTCATTTATTACATATAAAAACATACAGAAAGACAATAAAAAAAATGGGAAATTAAACCTCACAGCATACAATAACTCGTAAGTTTATTCCCAAGGGGTGTATCAGGTAATGGAATTATCCTTATAGATGAGAGATCCTATACTAGTTGCGCAGTCTTAATGCCACTTCCTCAGGAGAAATAATCTATAAAAGCAGGTAGTTTATTTAGAACAAAAATACACACAATTTAGCAAATATATAATATTAGAAAAACAGCAATAACAACAACAATAGGAGATTGCTTACCTACAAACCAAAAGCCAAAAAGGTCCCAGGCCACCAATTCATTCCCCCCCCCCGCGGTGTACATGGGGGATTTGTTAGCTGCCACTTTGTGTAAAGTAGTGGAAATGTATAAGGAAACAAGTAAATACTGTATAAGGCTCCATTGGCAAAAATAAAGGACGGAAGGGAGGGGGGGAAGGTGAGGGAAAAGGGGGGGTGATGGGGGAGGGGAGGGTGGGAGGATGGAAAAGAGGGGGAAGGAGGGAAGGGAGAGAGAAAAGAGAAGGGAAAGGAAAGGAGAAAGGGAGGAAAGAAGGGGAGAGAGGGGGGGGGAGGGGGGTAAGGAAGGGCAGAAGAGGAAGGGGGGGGAGGGTGTGGGATGAAAAGGGAATTAGTCATAAGTGTAGGAACAAAGCAGAATGGAGGGTAGTTAAAAGGGTCTATATTACTAATCCGGGTAACCGGGAATCACCTACCAGGTGCAGGTACACCATAAGAAATTCACAACGTGTTGGACTACAGGAGGGAGAATGCCAAATGATAATCACCAGGGAGGGCCACAGCCAAAGACGAGGTATAACAGGGACTGATCGTGCTGGCTTAGCAGTTTGTAAGGTAGAGTCCTCAGAGGTTAAAAAAACTCATATGGCGCTGCACTGAGCAGATCTGCTGATTGAAGTTAACAGCCAGTGCGATCAAGATAGTCCAGTCTGTAAATAAACAGACAGTCAGAAAAAATTGGTAAATAAAGGAGAAAGCCTTTAACAGGTCAGTAGGTATAAATTGCACCTTGGTAAGAGTGGCCAAAGTCTCAATCTCCTGGAGAAGCTGTCTGCAATGCTCACTGATGAGCCAAAGCCCATTAAGTGAGCTCCCCAAAGAGGAAGGCGCCAAAACGCCACCAATCAGTGGCGTGGGACGTCACCGGATCTTGCTCCCCGCACTATCATGCCTGTCATGATGTTGACGCGAATGAGCGCATCGCTTCAAGTCAAATGGGCAAATGGCCCAAAACTAAGAAAATACAAGTGGGAGGTGGCCTTCCTGAAGAAAGGCCGAGCCCCCCAGGGGAGTCACATGACCGCTGTTAAAAGGGAAACAGAAGGCTCAAGGGGACCAGTTATCTAAGGGTGTGGGTTAATCAAAAACCAAACATAAGCCATCACAGATAGAAAAAGAATTACTCATGAGGTAAAACAAGGTATTAGTTGAAGATGAAATCTGCACCAAATTAATACAAATAACTCAAGAAATATTAGAATTAAAAACTAAAAAAACAAAAACACAAATGTAGTCTGGCGGTTTATCCATCTCAAGACAGGGGAGATGAAATGTATTTAAACGATTTGCTGAAAAGATTTGTGAGCCAAAGGGAGTTTCCGGCAACTAGTCAACAGGAATACAAACAAAGGTAACAGAGATAAGGGGGGATGGTATAAGTGACCACCAATTCTCTAACAAAGTTCTCTAATCGTTTTACCCACATAGTAAGCTTTACATTTACATAACATAGAATAAATAACGCCCATTGTACCACAATTAGAATGGAAGCGTGGTTCAAAAAGTTTGCCATTTGGCAGCTGGAACCCGGTGCCCTCAAAAATCTATGGTCAACAAGGACATTTACCACACTTGAAGGCGCCCTTAGGTCCGGTCACCACCAGTTCTGGTAATTGATAGTGACTGTTGGTCAGCCGGTCTCTTAAAGAAGAGGCTCTCCGGAACACCAATTCAGGTTTAGGTCTCACATGTTTGGTCAACACATGATGTTCGGTGAGCAGATGTTTAGTGATTACAAAAGTGACTTAAGGCGATGCACGCATGCGCGTCAACGTCATGTGGTGCGCATGGTGCGGGTAGCCAGACCTGGTGACATCACATGCTGCCGACTGGCGGCGTTTTGGCACCTTCCAGGTCCACTTAATGGGCTTCGCGCCCATCAGGAGCATTGCGAACATCTTCTCAAGGAGAGTATAAAAGAGAATATTCCTGCGCCTAATCAAAGAGTAATGTAATTGTTGCACCGCTGCACACACTGAAATGGGGTACTTGAACCCCAATTGGAGAAGACAAAAGGTAAAAAGGTAGTGGTGCGCGGTACTATGGTGAAGAATCTAGTTAAAACAGGTTTAATATATTCAATAGGTACTCAAAAGATTAGAAGATAAATGTAATATCGTCTCCACTACAGGTAATAAATGGAACGTAGAAAAAGAAAAGACAATATATGTATATAAAAAATATAAAAAATATATATATATGTATATATAGTGAGGGACCCTCACTCCTATGCGTAGTAGTATTTTGAGTGGTAGACAAATGGATAAGAAAAACAATTAATGATAAATAAGACTGGTGGTCCCAATGCGATTTTTTAGGTAGCAGAGTTGCATAAAGTGGCAGTGCTGAATATAAAGAAGGTCCGTGAAAATAACTACTACTGTATTTGTTTCAGTGACTAAAGTACTATACATAAAATAGTGGACGAAATAAAAAATATATAAAGTGAATCCTAGAATCCTGGATGAATCCTAGAATCCTGGATGAAGTCACGTGACCGTGACGAACACTAGTCGGGACGCTACCGGAAGTGACGCAATCGAGCTCGAGGCTCGTTTATACACCATCAACAATTTGATTTATTTTCTTTGATTGTATGATTCAATTTAGTGCACTGCACCGATATTTAAGTCTATGGTATAAAGACACCCGCACAGAGTCACTTTGCTTAACCCTCCCTTGGCTTTAACACCATATGCGATTTCTTTAGTCACAAGGCAAGCATTACTTACATCTTTTGCCTTATCTAGCTAATGATTACTTTTGTACACTGTTACACATATACTTTGACTTAGCAGATTTTCTTTTCAGATCTATTTATTGTTCAGCACTAGCACTTTGTATGCGTTTTTCGTCATTTTTAACAAATCGCATGGTGATTCACTTTATATATTTTTTATTTCGTCCACTATTTTATGTATAGTACTTTAGTCACTGAAACAAATACAGTAGTAGTTATTTTCACGGACCTTCTTTATATTCAGCACTGCCACTTTATGCAACTCTGCTACCTAAAAAATCGCATTGGGACCACCAGTCTTATTTATCATTAATTGTTTTTCTTATCCATTTGTCTACCACTCAAAATACTACTACGCATAGGAGTGAGGGTCCCTCACTATATATACATATATATATATTTTTTATATTTTTTATATACATATATTGTCTTTTCTTTTTCTACGTTCCATTTATTACCTGTAGTGGAGACGATATTACATTTATCTTCTAATCTTTTGAGTACCTATTGAATATATTAAACCTGTTTTAACTAGATTCTTCACCATAGTACCGCGCACCACTACCTTTTTATCTTTTATCTTCTCAAGGAGATTGAGACTTTGGCCACTCTTACCAAGGTGAGATTTATACCTACTGACCTGTTGAAGGCTTTTTCTTTTATTTACCAAATTGGTAAATAGACTGTTCATTTACAGACTGGACTATCTTGATCGCACTGGCTGTTAACTTCGATCAGTAGATCTGCTCAGTGCAGCGCCATATGAGGTTTTTTTAACCTCTGACGCTAGTAGCCCAAAGACGCTACCTTACAAACTGCTAAGCTAGCATGATCAGTCCCTGTTATACTTCGCCTTTGGTTGTGGCCTTCCCCGGGGATTATCATCTGGCCCCCTCCCTCCCCACAGCTGGTAGGTGATTCCCGGTTACCTGGATTAGTAATTTATACTACTTTTTAACTATCCTCCCTTTTAACCCCACACCCTTCCCCCCTTTCCCATCCCCTCCCCCTTCTTCTTCTACCCTTCCTTCCCTTTCCCCCCTTGCCCTCCCTCTGTCCCCTTTCCTCCCTTTCTCCTTTCCTTTCCCTTCTTCCCCCTTCTCTTTTCTCCCTCCCTTCTCCCCTCCCATTTCCCCTCCCCCTCTTTCCCCTCCTCCTTCCCCCATCGCCCCCCAGCTCCCCCCTTTTTCCCTCCCCCTCTCCCTCCCCTCCCTTCCGTCCTTTTTTTCTGCCAATGGAGCCTTATACAGTATTTACAAATTTCCTTATACATTTCCACTACTTTATACAAAGTCTCCACTAACAAATCCCCCATGCCTGCTGCGGGGGAATGAATTGGTGGCCTGGGACCTTTTTGGCTTTTGGTTTGTAGGTAAGCAATCTCCTATTGTTGATGTTGTTATTGCTGTTTTTCTAATATTATATATTTGCTAAATTGTGCGTATTTTTGTTCTAAATAAACTACCTGTTTTTATAGATTATTCCTCCTAAAGAAACAGCATTAAGACCGCGCAACTAGTAGAGGGTCTCCAATCTATGAGGATAATTCCATTACTGGATACACCCCTTGGGAATAAACCTACGAGTTATTGTATGCTGGGGGATTTAATTTCCCTTTTTTTTGTCTTCCTGTATGTTTTTTATATGTTTTATATTAGAATTTTTACTAAATTGATTATTTGTCTATCAGTACCGGGATAATCCATGAATTCCTTCTTTTTGATTTGAGTGTGTTAGGGGACAGCCTTAGCAACTGTCTGCGCTCTCTTTCCTTCCCCCTCTTTGTGTATTTAAAATAAGGTATGTAACAAAAACAGAATGGCTTAATTTACATGTTGATGAAAGGGGGGGGGGGGGGGGGGGGCACGACCAGGGAAGGCAAACTATAAGCAGATTAAACCTAAGCTTTATAAGAAGAGGCTGTATGTGTAAGTCCTCAAACACATAGGCAACAGAGGAGTGGCAATAACAGGTGGTTAATCTGTCTGTACACATTACCGTGGAAGGTTTACATCACATCAAGTTTTATACAGACATATTCAACTGACTAGGACCAGGCTACAACTGTAATGCAACCACATCTAATGCATGCAGTTGCAGCATGGTGCAAAGTGATTTGTCCTAAAAATACAAGCAACCAGTAGCCAGTATTTTGCCTCTGGGCTATCAAAAAACCAGCTACTCGTGTGAACAAGGCCTAAAAGAGATCAGACTGATGTAGATAATCTTGATGATATGTATCAATCTTTAGAAAGAAACATCTTGTTAAATTGGAGCACTTTGTAAAGTTCAATTTATTAGATCCTATCAGCCAGATACACACCCAGAACTGCTTGTGTATAGTGCAAATATAGCATAATACTATAAAGCCATTTATTCCAAACTACGTATAGCTCTTTAACATTTTTTAGACATCACCAGTGCAGTGTATAGAAACTTAGGTCTTGGGACTTTTTACAAAGTAACTTTACAAATTTAAACATTTTTCAGATTAATAAGGGTAGGCTAGAATAAATCGCTAATTGTAGATAATAGTGTCGCGCAGTATATGTAGAGATTAGGAAAAAAAGAGAGAGTGAGAAAGCAAGAGAAAAAAGGAAGGAGAAAGTGAACAGAAGGGTTAGGTATTCAGACTATAGATAAGGAGTAGTGAAAAAGAACTGTATAAATGGATATAGACTTGCTTACGTGTCAAAAAGTCACCTTTTAACATATATGTTCCACAGTGAGCATAATGTGCTATATATATATATATATATATATATATATATATATATATATATATATTATATTAGCAATCGTGAAAATAGTATCTGGATAATAATATACATATGCGCATACTCTAATAGCAGAAATTATAAATGTGCAAAAATGCAATACAAAGTGCCGAGTGAATGTGCAAAATATAGAACCACACTAAATATAACAAATAAGAAAAAATAATAGCAGCAAAATAAAACATAGGCTAATATTTTATATAGTGCATTCTTTTGTGCAAACACTGCAAGCAGCAAACAAATTAAATAAAGTGCTAGTGTTATAAAATATTCAGTCCATGAAATTAGAATAGGCGTGCAAATTCTGCCAGTAAACGCTTCAGCTATGTTTCAAACTCAGGTGTTGGTGCTGTCATAAATCATGCAAACACAAGAGTGCAGTGATTATTTCTTCCCTCCGTCCAGTAAGTGGGTGGATGTGCCCTTACCTCACGGCTGTGAGGTTACATTATTATCTACAATTAGCGAGTTTTTGGGGGTAGGAAAACCCCCTTTCAGTGTACGCAGCAGTTTTTCTATTTCTTTGTTTGGTTGGTTGGCGCAGAGGTATCTTATATACCAGGCTAGAATAAATAGAACACAATGTGGAAATTAATATAAATATTTGACTATAGATAAAGGAGAAAAGACCTCCAACCAAGTCAATACATAGCGGGTAAAGCCTTCCTAGAACAGAAGATTTTTACATTTCTAATTTTCATATCCCCAAAAAAGGATTATTATTATTATTATGCAGAGGCATGCAAATCATTCCTCTACGTCCCATCAGCCAGATGACCAAAAAGCCTTGAACAGCACTATGCAGTTTGCAATAAATTGCTCTATTAAATTAGGCCATGGGGTTAATTTACCAAAACTGGAGAGTGCAAAATGTGGTGCAAATATGCATAGAACCAATAAGGTTTCAGGTTTTTTGGTCAAAGCTTAATTGAACAAGCTAAGGTTAGAAGCCCACTGGCTACCATGCACAACTGCCCCAGATTTAGTTTTTTTAGTAAATCAACCTCTAAATTTGTACTATACACCAGTGGTTCTGTATGTGAATTTGGCAATGGGTCACAAAGGAATGATGTGCATGGCTCCACCCGCTGTCTTGTAATAAGGAATAGTCCTCTAGTTTGGTACCAAGAACCTAGCTCTGTTATTTGTTTGGCACAAACAACTGAGAACTGAACTGCCTATTGTTTCATGAAATACTGCATATTCCCCATTCCATTACACTGCTCTAAACACCTTCACAGGTGTACTAGTTTGCTAATTATGTTCTTATTTAGGCAGGTACCGTATATATTATCTATTGCATAGTAATGAAATGTCTTGTATCTGGCAGGCATATGGAGCTCTTGTGTCATTTATTACATTTTCAGCTATTTCAGCTTTACTTAAACAAAACCAGTTGTTTTCAGGACTTCAGTAAGTCATAAAGCAGCAAATCTGTCCCATCATAAGGCTTAGTGTGATGTTTCTATTAGCCAAATTGAAACTTAGATTGATCCTTGCTTGCTTTGTTTATCTCAAGCTAACCAATAGTGCTTCCTTTGACATATACTGTATAATCCCCCTAGCTGTCACTTGCAGTGCTGCTGCTCTGGCCTCAACACTAGGACCTTGTCTCTTCCTCTGGGGGGTACTCAAAATTCCTGTTCACACATGCATCAACTCTAGCTGCTCTGTTGCAGCCACGCGGACTTCTGAAGAGATTTGAGTCCTGAACTATTGTCAGCACCTCTCCTAAATCTAGTTTCCTCTGCATAACACAGCCCCCCCTGGAGCCTCTCAACCTGCCTGGATGAAAACTTTTTACAATGACAGGCAACCTTACTGTGTCATTTACATATATACAGGTACAGTACACACACATATTATATATATATATATATATATATATATATATATATATATATATATATATATATATATATATATATATATATATATATACACACACACAGTATCTCACAAAAGTGAGTACACCCCTCACATTTTTTGTTATATCGCATTTAACAGTAAGAGTATACAGGAAAATCCATATATGTCTATACATGAAGAAACACACGACACATACACAGAACAAGACACATACACAGAACCATAAGTGTAGGTATGCATGTATGTATAGACCAATATGAGAATATGCAAACCCACATGGCACTGCTGACTAGGAACGATTATGCTACAACAGAGACAGGACCCTAGGGCAACATGAGACTGTAATTTGAAATACTTACTATAGATGTTGCTTGTTTCGGATGCCGGAGAGTTACCCTCCATACATACGCAAAGATGAGCCTTATGTTACCTTTTATCTTGTGAGTGTATTACTTACCTTGCCATTAAAATTGTGCCTAATACTACACTCAGGTGGCGCTTCCTGTGTTCTCCCCTATCCTGTTTACAGGGCTGGCTTTCTCTGAGGATAACTGCCACCTTCTGTTTTAAGAACTGACCCCTATGGACTAATAGACTAACATTATTATTTTTTATTAACATCTATTGGTTTATTGCCCATCTACATGTCCACAGTCACACTGTTTTTGCACTTACAGTTATCCTTCTACCATTAATTTACAGCACTGCCTTAATCCTCTTGGGCATGGAGTTCACCAGACCTTTAAAGGTTGCCACTGGAGTCCTCTTCCACTCCTCCATGATGACATAATGAAGCTGGTGGATGGTAGAGAACTTGCACTCCTCAACCTTCCATTTGAGGATGCCCCACAGACAGATGCTCAATAGGATTTAGGTCTGGAGGCATGCTTGGCCAGTCCATCACCTTTACCCTCAGCTTCTTTAGCAAGGCAGTGGTTGTCTCTGCTTGTATTCAGCAAACAGTTTGAGTGCTTTCTTGTGCATCATTTTGTGAACAGGGTCCCTTCTGGGATGACAGGCATGCAGACCAATGTGATGCAGTGTGTGGTGTATAATCTATGCAATGACAGGCTGATCCCTCACCCCTTCAACCTCTGCAGCAATGCTGGCAGCACTAATATGTTTATTTCCCAAAGACAACCTCTGCATATGATGCTGAGCATGTGCACCCAACTTCTTTGATAAACCATGGCGAGGCCTGTTCTGAGTGGAACCTGTCCTGTTAAACCGCTGTTTGGTCTTGGCCATTGTGTTGCAGCTCAGTTTCAGGGTCTTGGAAATCTTCTTATAGCCTAGGTCAGTGATGGCGAACCTTGGCACCCCAGATGTTTTGGAACTACATTTCCCATGATGCTCATGCACTCTGCAGTGTAGTGGAGCATCATGGAAAATGTAGTTCCAAAACATCTGGGGTGCCAAGGTTCGCCATCACTGGCCTAGGTCATATTTATGTAGAGCAACAATTCTTTTTTTCAGATCCTCAGAGAGTTCTTTGCCATGAGGGGCCATGTTAAACTTCCAGTGACAAGTATGAGAGAGTGAGAGTGATAACACCAAATTTAACACACCTGCTCCCCATTCACACCTGAGGCTTTATAATACTAACGAGTTGCATGACACCAGGGAAGGAAAATGGCTAAATGGGCCCCATTTGGACATTTTCACTTAGGGGTGTACTCACTTTTGTTGCAGCGGTTTAGACATTAATGGCTGTGTGTTGAATTATTTTGAGGGGACAGCAAATTTACAATAATATACAAGCTGTACACTCACTAGTTTACATTGCACCAAAGTGTAATTTCTTCAGGGTTGTTACATGAAAATATATAATAAAATTGTTACAAAAATGTGAAGTATCTAGCAGAGATAGATTGATTCATTACAAATTCCTACACAGAATCTACCTCAACCCGGCTAGACTGGCAAAGATGTTTTGGAATCAGCACTCCCTGTGCTGGAGATGTGCTGCACCCTTAGCTAACTTCATGCATATTTTCTGGGAATGCCCACTGATTAAATCTTATTGGCAAGCCATTGCCTTCTGTATAAGGTCGGTCAACTCAATTTCTATCCCTATGTACACTCACTACTTTACATTGTAGCAAAGTGTCGTCAGTGTTGTCACATGAAAAGATACAATAAAATATTAACAAAAATGTGAGAGGTGTACTCACTTTTGTGAGATACCGTATATGAAAACTAAAACAACCACCATATCTTAAGACTGATAAGCTGCAATATATTACATTTTGCTCTTATGTTTAGCTATGCTTTAACTTTCTATTCCCAGCACTAAACTATGAACATTTAACAAGGTCCCTTAATACTTAACCCCCAAAACCTTAATACGCAAACAAACGCCTAAAGTTATCTCTTCAAGTGTAACTGTTTCTATGGTACACTTAAATTTTTGTTACAGTTCTGCCATCCTCAGACCCAGGCTTATTATTTTAAACGTACCTGTCCTGATCCACTGAGATATCACTAATCACACACAGCCACTTATCAAAATGTTCTTAGCCTGGGGCTACACATGTGCTTTGTACTCTCATTAATTCACTTGAGAGCTCCGTAGTACTTCAGTTAATCTTCAACACTTAAAATTTATATAAAGCCAAAATCTGCTTTTTTTTTGGTTTGGACAAATTTGGGAAATTATAAAAGATTATCAGTTATCTTTTGTTAGTTATACAAGTAAAGCCGCGCCTATGGAATAGGTCTTGATCAGCAGGAATATGTATAGGTATTGATTTATACCTGTGACCTTGTGTTCTATATAGTTTTTTATTGGTTACAATTCTTCTATCTAATTTTTGTCTTATTAAAAGATTAAGTATAAGCTTTCTTTATTTTATGAGGTTGCTGCCACCCTAATATGCGAAGGCTGCACTAAACAACCTGCATTAATGGAATGATTCTTGATTAAAGGTTATTGGCGCTACCTCCACCCAGTTAATTCCAATAACACTCTTTGCTTACTCAAACCTTTTATGTCTATCTATCACCTTAACGTGTCCCCAGGGACTATATGCATTAAACCCGTATTCCGTATTTTATCTCAACAACACCCCATATATCCAACACCTAAAACTCAAGGCAAAAACTGATTGCACCCCACTTTATATCACCTAAGTGAAATAGTGCCACTATAGTTTCATTAAGAATCTCCAATCAAAAAGATACACATACAAGAAATGAAAATAAAATAAAATAAAATAAAATAAAAAGTGATTGGTAGAGGCCTCTGCCGTGAAAAAGCCTAACTTCAAACAAAAAGCCAAAAAATACAGAAAAAAACACAGGAGAAAAGGGGGAGAAAAGAACCCCCAACAGTTTTAGTGTTTACCAGTGCCAAACCTCTTCCTAATTGGGGAAGAAAACTATCATATACATTCTTTGTGCTAGTTATTACATATTAAATACACCAGATCTCATTATATTAATAAGTGTAAAAGGAGGGAGCACAAGGTTTCCTCATGCAAAAATATCCCAAAAAATTTTTTTATACAGTAAACAAAAAATCAAAAAAGACAAAATATGTGAAAATTCCAGTTATATCCAGTGGTCTATACACCAATCCACGAGCATGTGAGAGTGTGAAAGGGTCAAGTGAGCCCAATATATGTCAAAAATAAGCAGTATAAATATCAGTCCACATTGAGTCTTCTATAACCGTATCAATGCAATTACGCCTCTTCAGAATACAGGAAAGGTGACTTTCGTGAGATTGCCTGCGCTTTATTAGTGACTTTCGTGCTCGTTCCCCCTCAAGGATCCCCACTCACCAGATCTATTCACCCCCTAGGGGGTTAAACGCCTGTAATCTGTATCCTGTTTGTCCGAAGATTCCACCATCCAGTTATATCTCCAATAGGTCCTTCTCAAGGTCTTTTAAAGAGATGCAGGTAAGTCCTTATATCCAATAGTGATTTCCTCAAATAGAAGAGAATACCCTCATGGTGTAGTATTTTTGATTATAATTGGGAAAGAAGGGAGAACAATCTGATATTCCTCTTTAAAAAGCAGGTATTTTTAGTTATGTAGAAATTTTAGGAGGCTAATTTCCACTTAAAAATATTTTATTACAAAAAATATTTTATTGCAAAAAAACCTTTATACAACACTCTGTGCAGAAAAAAGGGGTTTTTTTTATGCAAGATGCAGTCTAACAGTCCATGCATCAGCATACACCGTACATAACTTGTGTTATACGGCTCAAAAAGATGTAATGTAACAACCCTTTTTCAGCAAAAAAAGAGAGACAATATAAAATATAAAAAATAAATAAAAAGTAAAAAGAACAGATGCAATATAAAGCACTGATTCCGGAATGCAAAAAAGGATTTTCTTTATATATGTACCAAAAGTTCACCAATTATGAAAAAAATAAATAAATAAAAATCAAAAATGAAAAAACAGAATCTCCTACGGTCCTTTACATAAGTCTGCAGAGTATCTGCACTTAATCCCAAAGAGCCCTATTCCTCCAGTGCTACAGTCCCCTTACTACAGTGGCAATCTCACGAAAGTCACCTTTCCTGTATTCTGAAGAGGCGTAATTGCATTGATACGGTTATAGAAGACTCAATGTGGACTGATATTTATACTGCTTATTTTTGACATATATTGGGCTCACTTGACCCTTTCACACTCTCACATGCTCGTGGATTGGTGTATAGACCACTGGATATAACTGGAATTTTCACATATTTTGTCTTTTTTGATTTTTTGTTTACTGTATAAAAAATTTTTTGGGGATATTTTTGCATGAGGAAACCTTGTGCTCCCTCCTTTTACACTTATTAATATAATGAGATCTGGTGTATTTAATATGTAATAACTAGCACAAAGAATGTATATGATAGTTTTCTTCCCCAATTAGGAAGAGGTTTGGCACTGGTAAACACTAAAACTGTTGGGGGTTCTTTTCTCCCCCTTTTCTCCTGTGTTTTTTTCTGTATTTTTTGGCTTTTTGTTTGAAGTTAGGCTTTTTCACGGCAGAGGCCTCTACCAATCACTTTTTATTTTATTTTATTTTATTTTATTTTCATTTCTTGTATGTGTATCTTTTTGATTGGAGATTCTTAATGAAACTATAGTGGCACTATTTCACTTAGGTGATATAAAGTGGGGTGCAATCAGTTTTTGCCTTGAGTTTTAGGTGTTGGATATATGGGGTGTTGTTGAGATAAAATACGGAATACGGGTTTAATGCATATAGTCCCTGGGGACACGTTAAGGTGATAGATAGACATAAAAGGTTTGAGTAAGCAAAGAGTGTTATTGGAATTAACTGGGTGGAGGTAGCGCCAATAACCTTTAATCAAGAATCAGTTATCTTTTGTTGTTCGTGTCTCAGTGGAGAGATTCCCTTTAACTTCCTCTCCCAAAGATGCAATAGGAAGTGAAAGGAAATCCCTAGAAACTGAAATGAATTCTCCCCTTTGACAGCCCAAACAAGTGTTCCCAATGGAATATTTACCTTCGCAGCAGTGTATAATTGTTTTTGTAAAATTTTTTACACACATTCAGGAGGTGCCTCTATGACAGCTGGGGCTCCATGAAAATGGGTTAAATTATACTGAGTTAAATGTTGCTGGACCCGCCCGGGTGGATGTACTTCCATTACCACCAACTAAGACATGCAGCCAGGGCGCAGCTGCCAGCAGTTACGAGCCTTTCTATGGATCCTGTGGAGGAGCTACTAACTCTGGACCAGCTCTCCAAGCCTCTCTCATCCTTATACACCTCGCTACTCAGTGTGGACTCTCCTAAGCTGGAGAAATTGTGGGAGGCTTGGCAGAGGGATATTCCCGCCCTGGAGAGAGAGGATTGGAATGACTGCTTTGAGGATAGTCTTGGCCTGGTGATTTCCTCCAGGGATAAGGTAATACAGACCACGTTTCTACATAGAGTTTATTATACTCCACAGCGGTTGCACAGAATGTATCAGCGGAGAGCCCCTGCCTGTACCAGGTGTGGGGCGGCGGTGGGAACGTTCTTCCACATGTTCTGGAGCTGCCCGGCAGTGGCCAGCTTTTGGACTGATGTATTTGACACCATTAATGAGCATCTTGGCTTCTCTCTGCCCCGGTCACCGGAGCTGGCTATTCTTGGCATTCAGGAGGAGGATCAGCGGCCTCGCTACTCCAAACTTCTGATTGCCTTTTTGCTTTATTATGCCAAGAAGGCCATTTTCCTTCGCTGGACCTCTGCCTCCCCCCCGACGCTGGCTCTTTGGGAAGACATCATTAACAAGGCCCTACCGTTGTACAAAATGACATATATTAGCAGGAAGTGTCCTAGGAAGTTTGATGGCATATGGCTGCCCTCGACGGGAGGAGATAAAGAGGGTATGTAGAAATAGGAACTACTACCGCTAGATCCGTGGGTTGGTCCTCCTCCCTCTACCCCCTCCCTCCCCCCTCTTTCCCTTGTCTTTCCCTTTCCATGTCCCCACCCCTGCCCCTTCTTCTTCCCTTGGTCTTCCCCTTTCTTACCTACCCCCCCCTGTGGGGTTCGATGGGGGTACAGTGGCTACCATATTGCATTATCTGTTCTGTGATATCTGACTGTCCACTGCCCTCGCAGGGTACTGTCGGGGAAGGTTGTATAACATATATTGTATTCCACGTGGACCATACTGTATTCCAATTTCCTTTTCTTTTGATGTGCGTTTGTACATTGTTTTTTTCTGGATTGTAACCTGTGTGTCTAATATCAATAAAGCGAACTTTATTCACTGTGAAAAAAATGTTGCTGGACCCAGGGTGTGTCCAGGAGTCGAGGGAATTCTAATGCCGCGTAGGCTTGTGTAATTCGTTTCGTAACGAATCGAAATTCGGCCGAATTTTGCATCTTTCGGACATTCGGATGAATAAAAAAATAACGAATTACAACGAATACGAAAGAAATTATAATGGATATAATGGATGAATTCGACACGATTCGGTAATTCTTTAAAGATCTAATGAAACAAAAGGTCAGCTCAAAGTAAATCTTATAGTCCAATCAGCTGATTAATTTTGTGCTTGAGGTTAGATTACTGGCAAAGTTCATTCCTGAGAACTGAGTTAGAAGGGTGTTGTATTATATTTGAGCCGAGGAGAAGAGATGTTGTCATTGTGTGTGTTAAAAGATTCAATAAACAAACGACTTTCCAAACTACTAATCATTATCACGAATGTATATACATACATAAATATCGAATTTCAACTAATATGAACGAAATTATAGCGCATATAACGAATGAATTCAACATGATTCGAGATTCAGTATAATGAATATCGACACTCTACGAATAATAACGAATTATCCGAAAACGTATTAACGTAACATAACGAATATAACTGAACGAAATTAGGTATTTTACGAATGACCACGAACCGAGACGAAACAAAATTTTCCATTGTGCACAAGTCTAATGCTGCGTACACACGATCAGAAAAAGCTCCGATGGTTTTCCCGCCGGAATTCCGACGGGATTTCGCTCAAGCTGTCTCACATGCACACAGTCACACCAAATTCCGACTGTCAAGAACGCAGTGACGTACAACACGTACGACAGGACTAGAAAAAGGAAGTTCAATAGCCAGTAGCCAATAGCTTCCATCTCGTAGTTGAATCTGAGCATGTGTTAGTTTTTGCGCATCAGAATTGCATACACACGATCGAAATTTCCGATAGAAACTTTTTACGTCGGAAAAATTGAGAACCTGCTCTCAATATTTTGCCGGCGGAAATTCGGCCAGCAAAATTCAGATGGGGCATACACACGGTCGCATTTTCCAATGAAAAGCTCTCATCAGCCTTTTGCTGGCAGAAATTCTGTGTGTACGCAGCATAGGAACCTAGGGCAGTGATGGTGAACCTTGGCACCCCAGATGTTTTGAAATTACATTTCCCATGATGCTCAACTATACTGCAGAATGTATGAGCATCATGGGAAATGTAGTTCCAAAACATCTGGGGGTGCCAAGGTTCACCATCACTGACCTAGGGGATTGTGGAGAGAGGAGCTAGAGGCTTGCATCTATCTCTGAGCACAATATGTAGAAGAGCACTCCGCTACAGGTTTTTCTCCCTATTCTGTAGAGGCATCAGTCTGATATGGTGATGGGACATGGGGTGGGTCTACAGATTTGCTTAAAAGTCTAGTCCCATAGAAATCAGGACAGTTAGATGGTATGGTAACAATGTTTAGACCTAGTAATTTGCTGCTAACCTGACAAATGTCACAGAGGAGGTCACATGCTCCTTCATACTGTACCTGTAAGTACCAGGTAGTGCTGACAGGGACAGAACAATGAGGGATCGATGGTAAGGTGGCATCAGGGTCTCCCTCCAGAGATATTTTCCCTGAATGGTGAATCCTGGTTCAGGATCAAAATCTGGAGCCTACAAAAAATCAGCAAATGCAGCTCTTATATTGCTGTCTTCACAGGTTTAGTTTATATAATTTTTAGGCGGATTTACCACTTTTTACAGGTTCGTTAGTTTGTAAAAAAAAAATACAGTAAATATTATTCACTCACCGGCTGCCCAGTATCACCCCCAAACAGAAAGATCACATATCCTGTGATAAATGAAAGGCATCTGCATTTATGCAAGAGAAGTACCTGACTGTGTCAGCTCTTTGCTTGATATATTCTATCTATTGAATGAGTGATGAACAACTACCTTTAAAATATACACACTTCAACTGCAAAAATAGGATGCCATTCTATAGGCTCAGTTTGTTCTATCCAGTTCTAGCCACTAAGATATAATAACTGAAAGGGAAGGATAGATGGTGTTTTCAGTGTTCAGTGCTGCAGTGCCCTCATTTGTATATGCTGTTTTCTTTATACTTACACACTATAGCTTGCTGCTCTTATTTGTATTTCAGATATGTCCCAACCCAGTATACATTTACTATGCTATCACTACAGCTGATGATCTTTGTGGCTGCTTGTTTTACACAAAAAATGGATGTGCTGCATAAACCTGATGATAATATGTTATCATGTTTTATCTTTACAAGCTTACATCAGAAATAAATGTGAAAAGATATTGAAACAAAGGTGAACATATTGCTTTCGGAAGTATTACCACCCCATTCCCTAACGTGTACGTTTTTCACAAACCCAGGCCACCCTGATGTGTGTATAGTTTACAGCCATGTTCGATTAGAGAAATAAACAGTAGATTGCTAGGCTGATAGTACCTAGGTGTTTAGGACACCATAATCATCCCACCCGACAGCCAAGCAATATTAAGAAAAAAATTACTAGCCAGGCTCAATTTGCAGTTAAAAAAAATGGATTAAACTTTGCTGACATTTATTGAGGCACAAAAAAGGGGAATAAAGAAAGAAAGTTTCCTCCTCCCCATAGTACAAGTAACTACGGCTAACAAACATGTCTATAAATCACTATTGGGACATTCTCATTACAAAAAACAAACTTGTTCACATTGATATGGTAATGCAGATATACAATGTGGCAATGTACAATGTGTAATTAGGCCATGGCATTGCAGCCAGTCAATTCGAGGAAACAATCAAGTGAAACTGTCTGTCAATAAAATTAAAAGCAAGTTATCTGCCAACAATAAACATATATGAAGTCTAGTAAAGGAGCAGAATCAATGAGTAAGGCTGCTTTCCCACTGCAGTCGTGGCCGCATTGGCGGTAAAGCACTGCTTGTTTCAGCAACGCTTTACCGTCATTTTAGCGACACTTTTTGGCCACTAGTGGGGTGCTTTTAACCCCCACTAGCGGCCGATGAAAAGGTTAAAACTGCCTTTGTTACGGGGCTTCCGAAGTGCTTTACAGGCACTGTCCATTCATTCCAATGGTCAGGGGCGTTGTAGGAGCGGTGTATATAGAGCTCCCAAACCCCCCCCCCAAAGATGCTGCTTGCAGGACTTTTTTTCCTGTCCCACAAGCGCACCGCCCCAGTGAGAAAGCACTCAGGCTTTCACACTGGAGTGACATGAGAGGCAATTTTCAGGCACTTCACAGGCGCTTTTTTTAGCGCTAAAATGCCTGAAAACTGCCCCAGTGGGACAGTAGCCATAGGAATTTATTATGTGAGTTCTGAAAGATAGTGGTCATTTTTTTTTAATTGATACTGCCAATTATTCATTGGAGTACTTCCTGGTAGTTTAGGGTACACAGCTTCTATGACTTCATGATTGATGAAGTGACCTGAGGAAGGAGGCTATGCCTCCTGAAACACATTATCATGTTAACTGTGTAATGTCTTCACTCCCTTCCCACTTGTATCCTGCTTGTGTGGGTTTGTGTGTCCTCAGAGAGCAGCGCTGGCTGAAACAGGCTCATGCGCATTAGGATCTGCACGTCGAGCATGGTGGTGTATAGCTTTGGATTTGCTGCCAGGATCTGGGCAGCTAGGTTAAATGTCCATGGCTCCCCCCATCCCTGTCAGGATCTTGCGGTGGTTTTAGGAGTGCAGCCACAGTGGAATCCTTGTGCTGTATCTATCTTCACACAATGTGAGTTTGACCATTGTAGTGTTTTTATCTTTACCATATTAAAGCCGAGTTACACTAGGACGGCTTTGCGCTCTCTTCTTTTGTGTTATGACTTCATGATTGTCTGCTTGGTATATTTGAAAATTAATGAGTTAATGATCATATATGGTTAAGATAGCAATGGGTTTATGTAGCATAGGTCTTTATGTATATTCTTATAAAATACAGTTCCAATTAAGTGGTATACCTATATGCATAGCCTCTGGACTGAGTGGAGGAGCAGTAAATTCTACAGGGTATATAGGGAAGAAGGTTCAAAACTGACCTAATGATGCCCATATCTAGCAGGCTGTAGAAGCAGCAAAAGTGAATGGCATCAGAGCACATGTAAAAAGACAAACTAGCAACATAACTGCAAACAAGCAAGGCATAAGGTGTCAACTTGAATAATTTTGTTTTAGCACCAAGAACTGTTTGTTGAAGTGATTTTGGAGTTGATGCCAGCACAAAATAGCCCAATATGGTGAGGACTGGTGAGGAGTCTGTAGGGATAGCCGAGTCTTAAGGGTTAAGATTAGGGGTTAGGTTAAAGTACATATTAAAGTATTACTAAACCCACAACAGTAAGACCCCTTTCACACCACACCGCCCATAGCGTCGGCGGTAAAACGGCTATTTTTACCGGCGTTTTACCACCGGATTTGCGGCACATTTTGGCCGCTAGCGGGATGCTTTTACCCCCCGCTAGCGGGCGAGAAAGGGTTAAAACCGCCAGCAATACGCTGCAATAGTGGCTTTTTGCTGGCGGTATTACAGCGCTGCCCCATTGATTTAAATGGGGAGCAGCGGTGGAGGAGCGGTAAACACAACGCTCCTTCACCGCTCCAAAGAAGCTGCTGCCAGGACTTTTCCCTGACGTCCTGCCAGCGCACCGCTGTAGTGTGAAAGCCCTCAGGCAGCTTTTTTAGGGCGGATTGCAGGCGCTATTTCTAACACTATAGCACCTGCAAAACGCCCTGGTGTGAAAGGGGTCTAAAATCAGTCTGTACAGTATATGTAGTAAAGCATGCTTGTTATACGTTATGTGGAACCTAAGGGGTTAATCCTCTGCATTGTATTAAAAGGCTGTTTGATCCTTTCTTCTCTGGTCCTCCCCTCCTTCCACTGTTTCCTGATAATTTCCTGATAACACAGAGCCTATCGAGTCAGGCGACACATGCTCAGTTTGGTGTGTATTGCTAGAGTTTTTTTTTTTCTTGGGAAAGTGCATGTGATTAGCACAGGGCCAATCAGCACTGTCCAGACAGAGGGTCAAGGGTTTTGCAGTCTCATAGGACAGTCAGAAAACTCCTCCTACAAGCTTAAACCAGTGCTTGGCTGGACACTGATAGAAGTTGACACATTAGGACATGATCAACTGAAAATTAGGATTTAAAATTAGGGGTCAGGTTAAAGTTATAAACAGGTTGCCGTGGATCTTAGGCTATTTTTTAGGGATAACTGTTAAGATTTAATTTGACAGCAGTAGGTTAAGACTTTTATTTGGAGTAAGGTTAAGGAATAAATGTCTTAGTCGTGTTAAGGGTAATTTAAGGATGATTTTAAGACTTATGTCCTGTACACACAGTCGGACTTTCCGATGGAAAAAGTCCAATCGGATTATGTTGTCAGAAAAATCCAATTGTGTGTGGGCTCTATTGGATTTTTCCTTCAGAATTTCTAACGGAAAAAGTTGGAGAGCTGGATCTAAAATTTTCCCACAACAAAATCGGATCGGACTTTTTCCGATCGTGTGTAGAGAATTCCGGCGGACAAAGTGCCACGCATGCTCAGAATAAATTATGAGATGAAAGCTATTGGCTACTGGCCTCTACGTAGTCCCGTCGTATGTGATTTATGTCACCTCGTTCCGAACGATCGGATTTTCTAACAACTTTGTCCAACCGTGTGTATGCAACACAAGTTTCGGCCAAAATCCATTGATTTTGTGGTCGGAATGTCCAACCATCTATATGGGGCATAAGGGTTTAGAGAGGGTTAGAGTTAGTACCTCAGTCAAATTAAGTTTAGGAGTCAGCCGGTGATTTTGTTTTTTTGCTTGTTTTTTGGGGGGGACCAAAACCCTCATGCCAAGAATGCCAAGGTACCAAATTCTCTGCACAGAAACATACTGTGGAAGGTGATGCTGAATATTGGAATCTAGGTTAAAAGGTACAGTGCATACATAAATTAAAGACTTAGCATAACAAAAGGTACCAAAATCAAATGAATGGAAACAGAGTGAGGAATAAAAAAATAAGAAGTGAAAAGTATGTTAATAGTAAAGACTGCACACTATCACAAAAAGACTGAAGTATAATTGAATAACAAAACTAGGAAGTAATAACAGAAACAAAGAACAGACAAAATGGCAAGAGAGAAAATGATAAAATTGATAAGGTTTTCTATAGCGACAGCTCTAATTAGAGGGTTAAGGAAGTGGAGGAGGAAACATACTACAAAGGATAATAAGTTTGAAGTTATTGGTTAACTTAAGTTATTAAAGATGCAGGCTTTCGGGATGACTTAGATCTCATATTCAGGTTTTATACCATTGTATAAACAATGGTATAAGCCTGAATAGGGATCTAAGTCATCCTGAAAGCCTGCATCTTTAATAATATACGTAAGTTTAGCCAATAAATGGAATCACTTAAACTCCAAACTTTCTGCATTAATCAATAGCTAATAAAATATACTCTACTACGGCTATAAAGGAAGAGAGTGAAAGAGTTTAAAAATAGAGCAAGACAGCCAGTGATGAAAACTGCATGATAATAATAAGAGCACAGTAGAATGGAATGGAGCAAAATACATGCTTTTTTTTTTTTTTTTTTGTATTTGAACACAGGAATAATTCACACTAAAAAGAGGAAAGAAAATAAACTTGAAAGCAGAAACAAGTGAAAAAAAATTCTATCAATGTATTGTGGTAAGAGTGTAGAAAAAGAAATAGAAATTCATATAAAGCAGTAACAGGACCTATGTTAGAACTGAATCAGAACAATAAACATTTATTGTTGGCTTCTTCATTAAGGTCGTAGGCTGACAAGGTCTGCAATGTAAAATCCAATAAAATTCCCTCTGTAACAATTTGAAATCTTATGGGCTCATTGCTAATTGAATTTCCTCTAACTTATGCCAGTAGAAGGTGAAGACCTTAGAAGCTTTAATACACCCAAACATGTTTCAATCTGATCCTTCTATAATCTGATTGTTGTAATATTTCAGCTGTGTCTCTATACAATTGTCAGAGGTTATGCATTTTATTTTCCTGTATACAAAGGACAATAAAGCATTCAGACAAATTTAAAAACTGTTGATAGTTTTCAATGGGTCTGCAGTGCCTGTGACAAAGTGACAATGTATTGCATTTGTTTTTAAAATGTAATGTTTTATCACGTGCTGAAAAAAAATAATGCAAAAGAAGATGCTTTTTTAATGATTAAAGTTACACCTTTAATTAAGATGGAATTAAAATAATAAGCAAAACCATGTAAAAAATATTTTATAATGCAGTCAAGTTTTTTTGTTTAAATTAAAAATAAAACTAATGTAAAAATTGTTATGTGTCTGGTAAGCTTAACCCTTTCGCTGCCAGGCCTATCCCATTTTTTTATTTATTTTTTGTCATTTTTTACTGTCTTTCTCTTAGGCTGGGTTCACACTGCTGCGGGGGGAGATCCGGATGTGATTTGCACCGCAAATCACATCCGATCTCCGTAGCGATGCGAGTTCAGCCATACAGATAGTATGGCTGAATTCGCATCGCTCCCGCAGCAAACTCGCACGGGACCCTTTTTTTGGTCCGCAGCAGAATCGGATCGCATGGGTGTTCACACCATGCGATCCGATTCCTGTGCGAGTGTGCAGATCGAACTGTGATATGCGGACGGATCTGGGGGTGTCATTAACATATCATTGACACTCCCAGCCGTCCGCATAGGGCAGTGTGAACTGCCGGCGGGAGGTATGCGATGCGGGAAAACGCCACGGATTTGCGGCGTTCCTGCATCGCTATAGTGTGAACCTAGCCTTACAGCTGTGAAAGTTAGTAAAAGACCCCTCAAACCATATATTTTCTGAAAGCATAGGAGCTGTAGAATAAATGGATGTTGCTGTTGTTTTATGTCCCATGATAGTTGCACAAATGTTTATTCAATATATATTTTTAATTTAAAAAAAAACACTAAAATCAGTATAAGTGCATACAAATACAACATAATTTCCTAAATTTTTACTTAATCTAAAAGATATAACTGTCAACAAATACGTGTTATTAAATAACAGATATGTGTAAACTTTAAATTGTGCCTTTTTGTGAAAAGGTAAAAATAAAGAAAAACACAAAACTGTAAATAAATGACCTAAGCTATATGTTAAATGTAACAAACTGTGCTGCACTAAACCAACCCTCCATGATGGTATCACATAAACAAACTATACATGTGAGCATACAGTGTATACAATAATACCCAAGTATTGTGCAGTGACACAAATTATGTACATGTGCAGAAACTATGAACAACACAAATCAGTCCATGATCAATGTAGTCCTTCTTCCCGATATGGATTAGGTTTACTAAAAGTGTGTTGAACTTCACCAACTGAGATCCTATAGACAGGTGCTCCACTTCCCATATGGACCTTGCTGCTTCAAAGGTCAATCTCTGATGCTTACCATTTATCAGCCGTGAACAGCTATAATACTGGTTCACAAACTCTTCATTTTCCAGTGTAAATTGGAAGTTTGTAGGATGGGCTTCCAATCATGTGACCACAGTGACAGCCATTCAAAGTGGTCATAAGATTAGGTAGCCCAGAAAATGCCTATGGCATAAAGAATCTCCTAAAGGGAAAAGGTGGCAAGCGGTTAAGCTAAAAACCTTGAGGTTTGCTTTATAGTTATGCAGTGTGGTAATTCACATGCTATTGTACAAAGGCAGCACACCTGCATTGCGTAGCATGCCTAAATACACAGTAGTGCATTGTGTTAGGAAAAAAAATGTATGTGCATTTTTAAGCACATTTGGGTGCATTGCCTTAATACAAAACACTGTTAACACACGGTAATGCATCACAAAAATCTGACTGGCCCCTGTAAGTTTTTTCCTGGATTGGGGTGTGTTGACAGACCATTTAAAATGAATATGCTTATGTGATGCAACGCACCTTAATGCATATGCAGCAACACACTATAATTCAGAAAACAATGTGTGTGTATGGGGGGAGTAGGGGTGTCTGTGTATTTTTTTCATTTTTTAACACTTTATGTTTATACCTGAGTACTGTCACTAGCAGAAAAATAACCCATGGTGACAGGTCCTCCTTAATTGTATTATGGTCTAACGGACCCCTGATGTCTCCAATTTGTGCTAGAGAAGAAACTGGGAATTCTCAGTCTCCTTATCCCCCAGTGCTCAGCACCACACCATCCAAGTTGTGCTCATAAAGTAGTGCTTCTTATTCAGTTTTACTATGTTTACCAATCTCCCTGCTCTTCCACACTGGCACCGCTGCCCGCTAGCCACTGCTGTCTTTTGTACATTCCTGGCAGGGGAAGCATTGGGGAGCTGTGGAAATGATATGAACAAATGCGATTGATGGCTTGTTAGCAGTCCTGGGCATCATATGGCTGTAAGTTTTTGGTCGCTGGAATGACATCATCCCTCTGACGTCATGAAAGCAAGCTGGCAGCTTTGCTTCAGGAAACCTGCCTGTACTCTAGCTGCCCATGGTATTCTGATGTATCTATGTTAGCAGTGAACAGAAATACACAGTAGCTGTTAAAGGAAAGGTGTAGCAAATAGATGTAAGGAGGGGATCAAAAAAGTGAAAATATTATATTCTGCCTGCAGGCCTTACCATGATTATACCATGAGTACAGGATGTCAGGAATGGGCCTTGGACATAAGATATATTTTCCAAAAATTTGAGTTATGACCCCTTTAAAAGAGAGGGACATTTTTAGTATCTCATGGTATACCCATGCAGGGTGGAGGGTTCTGTGGTGGTCCAGTCGCAGAGAAGAGCACTGATTTTGGTACTCTCTGGATTGATAAGTCCTCATTTGGGACATGAAATTCAGAAGCTCAGACTGACTTTGGGTGAGAAAGAGTCTCCAAGCCCTGATTACAATGATTCTGGTCCAAAAAGGTTAACAAAGGAAGGATTTAAATATTATGTATACATTTTCTGTTCAATCCCATGAGTTAAAAAGTATGTCTGATATTAACAAATAATGGCTGTAATAAATGGTGCATTTGTAACATATGCAAACTGGTCCAAGGTCTAAAATATATGGATTGGGCTGATCGGAGTCTGAAGTGTATGTGAGCATTGAGGCTGATCCAAGGTATTAAGTATATGGATTGGAATTGACTTGAGGGCTAGAGTGTATGGCTCTTGGCTGATCGGAGGTCTGAAGTACATAAATTGGGACTGATCAGAGGTCTGAGCTGCATGTGAGCATTTAGGGCTGATCTGAGGTCTGAAGTGTATGGATTGTGGCTGATTGGAGGCCTGAAGTGCATGTGAGCATTGGGGCTGATCTGAGTACTGAATTGTATGAATTGGGGCAGATCTGATGACTGAAGTGTATAAATTGGGGCTTATCCAAGGACTGAAGTGTATGGATTGGAGCTGATTTGAGGTCTATGGTTTATGGAATGGGGCTCAACTGAGGTGTGAAGTGCATGCAAGCATTGGGGCGGATCTGAGGTCTAAAGTGTACAGATTGAAGCTTTTCGAAGGTCTGAAGTACATGCATGCATTGGGGCTAACTTGTGCTCTGAAGGTGAATAAATTGGGTCTGAAGGTACATGCAGCAGATAATCAATTTTTAAACTCACTGGGTGTTATTTACTAAAACTGGAGCACACAGAATCTGGTGCAGCTGTGCATAGTAGTAATTAAGCTTCTAACTTCAGCTTATTCATTAAAGCTTTGACAATAAAACTTGAAAACCAGGAAGCTGACTGGTTACTATGCATAGCTGCACCAGATTCTGTGTACTCCAGTTTTAGTAAATCCCCCCATAGTGTTGCTAACTGCAAGTTAAACCCATTTATTATTTTATAACAATATGTCCTTACCATTAGAATTCCAACTATCAGTACAAAAATGAAAAACAAACTACGACTATGGTGTGCTATTGTTCACTGGCACACCAATTGCCCAATGCTTGCAAAATGGCACTTCATATGTAAAAGGTTGCTGACTCCTGTTCTAGTAATTTTGTGAACGTTTTAAAATAAACCAGGTGTGGAATGCCGAATTATTGGACCAAACTTAGATTAAGGCTGGGTTCACACATCTGACGGATGCGGCTCGCAGCAGTGCTCCGGTGAGTCCCTGTTCCAGTGGGGGCTGGTGCTCACAATTTTTTTTTTTTGGGGGGGGGGGGGCGCAAACAATCTGAAAGATTCTAAAAAATACTGAAAAAAATCAGTTGCAGCCTCACTGTGCCATCAAATGCAGCCACTGTGCCATAAAATGCAGCCACTGTGCCCATCAAATGCAGCCACTGAGCCATCAATTGCAGCCACTGTGCCTATCAATTGCAGCCACTGTGCTATCAAATGCAACCACTGTGACTATCAAATGCAGCCACTGTGACTATCAAATGCAGCCACTGTGCCATGAATTACAGCCACTGTGCCCATCAAATGCAGCCACTGTGCCATCAAATGCAGCCACTGTGACTATCAAATGCAGCCACTGTGCCATGAATTACAGCCACTGTGCCCATCAAATGCAGCCACTGTGCCTATCAAATGCAGCCACTTTGCCATCAAATGCAGCCACTGTGCCATAAAATGCAGCCACTGTGCCATCAATTGCACCCACTGTGCCCATCAAATGCAGCCACTGTGCCTATCAATTGCAGCCACTGTGCTATCAAATGCAACCACTGTGCCATCAAATGCAGCCACTGTGCCTATCAAATGCAGCCACTGTGCCATGAATTACAGCCACTGTGCCCATCAAATGCAGCCACTTTGCCATCAAAAGCAGCCACTGTGCCATCAAATGCAGCCACTGTGCCCATCAAATGCAGCCACTTTGTCATCAAAAGCAGCCACTGTGCCCATCAAATGCAGCTATTGTGCCCATCAAATGCAGCCACTGTGACCCCCCTCTCCGCCTGCCCGCTGTCTGACTGGCACTTACCCCATCTTGGTGACGGATCAGGCAGCGGGTGACAGTGGCAAGCTGTGGAACGGGCAATAGGTCAGGAAGCAAGCTGTGTCCTTATACGTCTCTTCTTTCTTTCTGCTTGGCGTCCAATAGGAGCGCTTGTCCTTTCAGCCAATCAGGTGATGGTATTAGCTGCGCTTCCTGATTGGCAGAGAGACGGTTCAGTGTTAGAAAAGCGAATATTAATTTGCTTTTCTAACACATCTGGAGAGCTCCAAGCTCAATGCTCTGCGCTCCGAGTCCACCCTATTTTGAAGCCTATTAGAGCATATGGCTCTAATCAGGTGCTTCAAAAAAACCTCCCCCGCCGCTGTAATTCAGGCGCCTGTCGCCCTAAAAGGGCCTGGGTGCCTGAATAGGGGGTGGCTGTGGTGGCCATGGATAGATTTATGCTATGCATGAATCTATCCATGATACATATAGGGGTGGCGTGATAGAGGGGGCAGCACCCATGCGTCCTTAATGGACCGCCACTGCACTGTTCTCCATTTCAGGGACAAATCCGGCCTATGCATTTTTGCCTAAATTTGGCCATAAAACAGAGCCAAAGGAGGACAGCACTCCTGTGCAAGCCGCTCTGCAGCCGCAATGAAGAAATGGGAACCAGCTCCATAGAGAGTCAGTCACAATCTCCTGTCATGCGAATTGGAATGAGGGGAAGCTTGCATCCAATTTGCATAGGTGTGAACCCAGCCTCAGACTTTATGAAGTTCCAATGCTTCATAACAGACTTTTTATGACAGTCAGAGCATGGACTATATTAATTGATGAAAGATAGATTGTTATAATCTTTTTTTGGTTACCTTAGAAAAAAACTCAATGTTTCAGTCTTGCCCACCGTCATCTTGACAGCAAGTAATTCATTAGAGTAATATTCTCTCCCAATAAACCTATTAAGAATAGTATTAGCTTTCCTTTTGCTTTATCAGTGGCATACACCTTGCTTAAATAAGTTGATATATTTATTAAGAGCAGGCAAATCTAGGCACATTCACCTGTCTTAATTCTCTGGTAGTCACTAATATTTGCTGACCATTTAGCTCACACATTTGGGGAAGTCATTCGTTTTTCTGGTGCTGGGCACAGAGGATGAGATCCAGCAAATTCAAATGCTGATTTAAAGCGGAGTTGCACCCAAAAGTGGAACTCCAGCTTTAAGGAGTCCTAACCCCCTGACATGTCACGTTTGGCATGTCATTTTTTTGGGGGGTGGGAGTAGGTACCTAGTTTTGACAGGTACCCAGCTCCCCTTTCTGCTGGCGCTGCCTAGGCGACTCCTCCTCTCTCCTCCCTCCCTGCAATCTCCTGGGACACCTCACGGGTCCCAGAAGATTGCTTGGCCATTCAGAACAGCGCAGCGTGACTTGCGCATACACGGTGTGCACCCGGCTGTGAAGCCGCAAGCTGTCACAGCCGGGTGCCCACAGTAGTGATGCCCGCACAGAGAAGAGAAGGGGCAGAGGAATGAGTCTTTGGGCGGCTGCATCAATGGACTGTGACACAGGTGAGTGTCTGTTTATTAAAAGTCAGCAGCTACACTTTTTGTAACTGCTGACTTTTAATAAACCGAAAAACTAGTGGAACTCCGCTTTAATGTCTAGACTGCATATGCTGTGTACTGGATTTCTACTAAATGCATGAATCAGGGAGTACATGGAAATGATTGAAGTGAGTGTCTGTGTTCTGCAGGAATCAATGGGTAAACAATCAAATTATAACTAATGGAAAAACGATTTTGGGGATGGTTATAACTCGTTTAATGTTTTTATCTCTGTCCTATTGGGGGAATTTCCCTTCTTTTCCTGTCCTATTGCCATAACAGGAAGTGAGAGGAAAGCCCTGATAAATGATAACAGGACAAACAGAAAGGGTGAATCTTCCTAATGGGGTCACAGACAGCAATGAAAACCTGACAGGTGTTCTTATCCCTCTCCACTCTATCCAAAACTAAAAAATAAGTTTTGCCTTTAGTTATAATTTAATAAAACGAAGGATATTCCTCTCTAAGCAGGAAATGTCAAAGTGAGAATCTGCCCCCATGGCTTTCAGTAGCAATAAATGTTTATTTTTCCTGTATTTTCTTATTGAAGAATATGTGATCCAGATCTAGTGAATATGGCAACAAACACACTGGTGATAAATGTGGCTTATAATACAAATGGGTAAATGAGCAGATTATGCGAGTCTAATGAGCACCACAACAACTGTACCTAGCCCTGTACACACAGATTTTAGCTTGTTTAAGAGCAGTGTGTGCAACAAGCTTTTACAAACATTTGCTGCAAAGCTGCTTCCAGTCTGGGGATGTTAAATGCATTTCTTGTTTGGAATGCTGTCCTACACTTTAAACTATAACTTAACGTCTGTCTTTAAAGTGGTTGTAAACCCTTACAACACACTTTGACCTACAGGTAAGTCTAGATTAAGGCTTACCTGTAGGTCCAAGAAATATCTCCTAAACCTACATGGTTTAGGAGATATTTGCCGAAAGACAGGCACCGCTGTCTACGGCACATGCGCCGTAGACAGCGGCGCGCAGGCGCACTGAGCGCGGCACCCGTCAACGGCGATATGCCGCGCGTGGCGGCTCCCATGCGCATGCGCGGGAGAGACGTCACGCGACTTCGCCAAATGACAGCGGTGGAGCGGCGAGACCCACCGAGAAGATGGATGCGCCGGACTACAGGGGACAACGGTGACTTCGCTGGCTCCTATGTCAGGTAAGTGACACATAATGGGCTACTATGCGATGCATAGTAGTCCATTATGATTTGCCTTTGCAGGGAATGAAAGAGGAAGTAAACTCATGAGGGTTTACTTCCTCTTTAAATAAGCAGGCTTCAGCAAGCTTTCAACAGATTCTGGTTAGTGGTGATTCTTTCTGAAATCCTGCTGAAGCATTTGAAGCTTGTTCAAAGTGAGCTATTTGTAATTAGGATTTGTAACTTCACTCTGACTTTACTAAAGTGTATGCTTGTTCCAGACCAGCATCTCAAAATATTAAATCCAAATAGCATTTTTAGAAGTAATAGTAGGTTCTGTACTTTTAGTACAGATTCCCATATCAAGGTAAACTCTCATTAAATTAGTTTTAACTTTTTTGAAACAACAAGAAGAGCCGACAAGGCTAAAGCTTAATCAGGTTTTGACTGAACTTCCACTTTAAATAAAAGGTTTAGGAAGTAGGCCTCAAAAGGTTACTTCAAAATAAGAGGAAAAAAGGGTTATATGGGAGGTACCATCACCCTAGTGACTTGAGAATTCAGGGGTAGAGACAGTTCTCCACTGTGAGAATAAGGACTATCTCAGTACCAGTGGAACAATGTATACATTATGAATAAAAATGTCCTCCTTTGGTACAGATTCATTGATGACCTGTTCCTGGTGTGGACTGGTCCTCAGCAGTTACTGCTGGAATTCATTAAACAACTCAACACGAATAACCTGAATTTAAGCCTAAGCCCCTTGTCAGCAGTATTCCGTACGCACAGTACTTGCGTTTACATAGAAATTGCACAAGGGAGGAGGACTTTCAAGCACAAGCTGACTTGTTACGAGATTGCCTTTTACTTAGGGGCTACTCACGGTCTAATCTCAGAAAGACCTATAATCGAGCCCTGTCACTTACGAGAACCTTGTTACTTTATGATCCTCCAAAATCAAAACAAACTGACACAGTTAGGGTCATTACCAAATACTCAGCCCATCACCACCAACTCCGGAAAATCCTCTCTGACCATTGGCACTTGCTTACTGACCATCACATTCTGAGAAAACATGTTATGACCAACCCTGAACTGGTCTTTTGAAGAGCCTCCTCCCTCAAAGACCGCCTAACCAGCAGTCACTACAATACTACAACACAATCTACATCCGGGCTTCGCTGAACTTCCCAATGTGGATAATGCCCACGTTGTCCCTGGGTACTTGAAGGCACCACATATAAATGACCTAACAGTGAAATATTTTCACCAAGTACCCTTGTCAACTGTGGCACTACAGGGGTTATGTATTCAATGATTTGTAATTGTAATGCCTTCTACATGGGTAAGACCATTTGGGAGTTCCGCCAACGGATAGAAGATCATCTCTACTACTCCACTAATGGCAAATTGACCACAATTGACCCCCTCCCTGAACATATACTTATTTGCTCTGCCATCCTGGGTGCGTCTATATCCTTTTATAGAGTAACAATTTGCACTATCATTGAACTTCAGGCCTATTCCTCCTTCTCTCCGCCTCCTCTTTTCCTTCCCCCTTCTTTCCCTCGACATTTTCCTTTGCCTCCCTTCTTTCTTTATTTCCCTTACAACCCCCCCTTTTTTCTCCCCTCCCTTCATTTCCTCTTTCCCTTCCCCTTCCTCCCACCCCTCTTCCCTTTCCCCTTCCTCCCACCACTCTTCCCTTTCTCCTTCCTCCCACCACTCTTCCCTTTCTCCCTCCCCTCCCACTCTTTCCCTTCCATCCTCCCCCCATCCTATCCTTCTCCCCTCTTGTTCCCTCACCGTTTCCCCCCTTTTTTCCTTCCCTTACCGCGTGCAGCCAGCGCTTACTGATCTTTTACTATCCTGAATGGACAGGCTGCACTGGTGGGCTGTATAATACATGGTGCTGGCCCTGCAATGATGATCATTCATTTATAAAAAGGTTAGTCAGTGCTGTAGGACTGTGTGAGCCATTGGCTGTGACTGTGTGTATTTAAAAGCAGGAACAGATAGACAAAAAGCGCTGTAGAGCTGTATCACCATTTGTGAATGGCAGTGTAGCGGTTACATGTACCTGCAGATTCTTCCATGCCAACATTGTTAGAGCAAAGTTCCGCTTAAAAATAAAAAAATAATCGGACACTTACCTGTCCCAGGGTCCAGCACTATGGGGGAACTAAGCCCCACTCAACTCCCACCGGCATTGTCACTGTGGGCACCCTGCTGTGGCTTCACAGCTGGTCACGCACCTGGCCGTGCAATCATCTGGGACCTGTGACATGTCCCAGATGATTGCCGGTGGGGGGAGAGAGGTGATCTCCCTTCCGGCGCCGTGGTGCGCCGGGAGGAAGTGGGAGCTGGAACCCTCTAAAAAGAGGGTATCTACTCCCCCCTCAAAAAAAATTACATGCCAAATGTGGCAGGGGGTCAGCTTCCCTTAAAGCGGAAGTTCCATTTTTGGGTGGAACTCCGCTTTAAGCTGGGCCAGGCGGAGCAGCCTCTGAAAAAAAGCACTTCTCATGCTGGTTCTGCTGTGGTTCTGTGTGAGATTTCTCCCCCTAGCTCACCCCTTCCTTCCTTCCTGGCAGCAGAGCAAAGGACTAATCAGGGAGCAGGAAAGCTAGCCAAGCAATCTCATTGACTATAATGTAGAGAGCTTGGGATCATGGGAGATGTAGTCCAAAACGACATCTCTATATTGCCTTACTTACATACTTGCCTCAGGTTAGTTAGGGTCTCTGTCAATGTGCTTATGCTTTTTCCAAGTGGGTTTTGCATTTTCACTCAAATCTATGTGAATGAAAAACCCAAAGCATATCATCTGCAGATAAAATGCACCTTCCAATGAAATCTGAATGATTTCAAAAGCATCTCAAAAAGATGTCAAACTGATGACAAGGACACAAGTGCTCCAGGTGGGTTTTGCATTCCCATTCAAGGCTATGTATAAGGAAACACCATTTAAAGCAGGTTATCTGCAGATCAAAAGCACCCATTGATTAAATCGGGATGATCTCAGAAGCATCTCAAAAAGATGTCAAACTGATGGTAAGGACACAAGCACACAGCCTATCAACATACCCTTACCGCAAAATGGGTTGGAATGCCAGCCAAGCAGCTAGCACTTTTAGGTGAAAAGGTCAGCAATGGCAATCTCTATACTTTTGTCATGTCAGGTGCACAAAAAGAAAATTCAAGTGCAATGAACACTTTTTGTGTATTTTGATGCAGATTGACATTTTACATATTTCACATGCTTTTTAAATTTATTTTACATCTGTGCACTTGTGTCTTGTTTGTCTCATAAAATAAATACAGCTCCTGTAAGCAAATAACCAGTGTATGAATAGAATACACATAAAAAAAAAAAACGTCAACAAGCAAACCAGTGGTATTTTTACTCTGGTATTTTTAATGGGAAAGATAATTAACTTACAGTTTGCAAAGGTACAAATATTAATATATAAGTGTAATAATAAAAGGTCATATCTTTCAAGGCAACTTCCTAATTAAACTTACAAAGCTGTGTTTTATGCACAAACATTTAAGCGATTCGAGTGGCTTCCATAAACGTAATGGGTAATTTAGAGTATTTAAAGAACCATTAACCTAAAATGTATCAGAGTTATTAGAAAATAACTACTTAAATTCTTCACAAAGATTTAGCTAAACTAGATGTGTTTTAAATTAGTTCTAGGCATCTAACATCTAGAGTGACTTGAAAATTATTTATATCCCTTGAAATGTTCTCAATTTTGTCATGTTACAACCAAGAACGTAAATGTATTTTATTGGGATTTTATTTGCTAGACCAACACAAAGTGGCACATAATTGTGAAGTGGAAGGAAAATGATAAATGGTTTTCAAAACTTTTTACAAATAAATATTTGAAAAGTGTGGCGTGCATTTGTATTCAGCCCCCCAACCACTTTGTATTGGTCTATCACATAAAATCCCAATAAAATACGTTTACGTTTTTGGTTGTAACATGACAAAATGTGCAATATATCAATTGGTATGAATATTTTTTCAAGGCCCTGTATAGTATAAGCAGCTGACATCCCCATACACGTGGACAGCATTAGCTTGCCCCAACCCTGTCGCTGTCATTATTTGGAGGGCTTCATCAGTCTATAAATATGAAAAAAATATATAAATAAATGCACCTCATCCATTTATCACAATACCTTTTGGAATAGTGGCCCTTTAACACAAAGCTGATTTTTTTTTTTAAACATTTTGTATATACATTTTGTCCTTATGGAGATTGTAAAATCTAAGAAGTTAACAAGTTAACACACTACATCATCACATACAATGCAAATGTTAATTGTTTATATTGAACTACATATTTCCAAATAAAAAAGGAGTTTTGTCTACATAGTTTTTGTAGGTATAATACAATATATAGGACAACCCTGGCTAAAATTAGCAAAATATACAATACCTCTTAGAAAAAGAGAAAAAAAAAACATTTTTCATAAGCACAACATACTATATGCATTTTTATGTTTCAAAAGGAGCATTTAACCAATAACAAATGCAAACTTACCAGTCTGGTTATCTTTATGCCAAATAATTACCCACTTCTTCCTTGGTGGACATCATATGAAGTGGTGACAAATTGAAGTGGTTTAACTGGGATGATGCCTACAGCTCAACATTTTCAGGAGCCAATGCTCTTTAATGTAGAAGTGATTTGAATGACCATCCGATCGGGTAACCATGTAAGGATGCAACCATTTTGGTTGCATTCCTTAGGAAGAGTGGAAGGAACTGAAGTTTCTGCCCCCTTCTATGACATTATAAATCGGAAGAGACAAGGATTTTGTCACTTGTGGTTTTGGTTTGATGTTTACAAGCCCTTACCAGCTTGTAAAAGCATCTGACCAAACCATTTTCTCATTTTGATCAGATGCTTTGGAGGCTAGAGGAGACATATGACCTCAGATCTCTCCATATAGAGGACCTGTCATGCTTATTGCTATCACAAGGGATGTTGTTCAATCCATGTGATAGCAATAAAGTTTATAAAAAAAAGGGAGTAAAAGAAAAAGTTTTAAATAAACTAAATAAAAAAACAATTGAAAGTGTCCCCGATCCCCAATGCTCACGCTCAAATACGAACGCATACATAAGTCCTGGATGCATCACACCACACATGTGAGGTTTCCCCATGAACATCAGAGTGAGAGCAATCATTTTAGCGCCAGAACTTCTGTGTAAACTAGTAACCTGTAAAGGCTTTTAAAAGCGTTGGCTATGGAGATTTTTAGTTACTGTAGTTTGGTGCCGTTTCACAGGCACACACAATTTTAAAGTGTGAGATGTTAGGTTAGGTATCTGTTTACTCTGCGTGACATCATCATTTACATTTGACCAAAAATTGGGTTTTAATAAGTGTTTGTGTGCACTAAAATTCAAATGTTTTTTTTTCCCCCAGATTTTCAAAAAATTACTGCGCAAATACTGTGTGACATACAAAAATGGCAACACCCACTATTTTATTCATTAGGGCCTCTGCTAATAAACAAATAATAATGTTTGTGTGTTTGTGTGTTTGTGTGTTGTGTGTTGTGTGTAATTTTCTAGCAACATTTTTTTTTGATTTTTACATATACAGTATGTGAGTGCAGAATTGATCTGGGAGTCAAATAATTAAACCAAAAGTGGATACCAAACTAATGAACCAGTTTTAGATTCCCGTTGCTTATGAGTTTATGATGTTCCAATTCTTCATAGTAGACATTCTAGTGCAGTCAGAGCATGGACTATATTGACCAATGAAGGATAGATGGTTATCATTTTTTGGTTGTCTTAGAAACAAAGCAGATTTTTCAGTCTTGTCCACTGCCATCATGACAGCAAGTAATTAATTAGGATAATATTCTCTCCCAATAAACCTATTAGGAATAGTATTAGCAGACGGTAATCTCTTTAAGAGAATCAACCTCAGAGGCGTCCTGTACCAGTAAACATTAGTGAGTCCTCTATTTTCTTATAGATGATCCTGTGGTGGTGAAAACAGCAGTAAACGCACTGGTGGATGTACTTTATAGCTACAAATCGGTTTTTATTTTTTTGTATGTGTTCTTGCTACTGGCAGGGAAATTCACAACCAAGCACTTAAGAGAGCTGAGAGCACTGAAACCGTGGAGCTTAAGGGTAGCAATCGTAAGCACAGCTTGTTTTGTGGAACAGTGCACTTTTGCTAATAAATTTGTCTTGTTTTGCCAACCTGCTAATCTGTCTGTCTGGTAAAGTGTTGTAAGAAAGGTTTTCACTCATTGTTTTCTACAATATTTTTCAGCTGATAAAATTTTCCTTAAAGATTCAGAATTGTCTTAAGTCTTTGACCTAAAACTACCAAGGCATCTAAAAGTTACATTGTGACATAGTCGGCAGGATAATAGAGTAATCTTCATCAGCAGATATGTCAAGTGGCACAGTGATGGTACAGATGGCAGTGATGTTGGCAATAATTCAGTTATTAGGTGTAGCGCTGACATCCTTGCCTATTGATGTGGTTATGTATACTTTAATGTAAGGTTAATGGACATTACTGTGGTTCCGTTCCAGAGCCATCTAGTGACCAAATATGGGTAATGCTCCTGTATATTATTGCCTCATAACAACCTAAAGACTTGTACAGGAAGTGACTGTTGTTTGGATTGAGAAGGTTGACCTTGTTACCCAGGAGTCTGTGTGACCTACCCATGAACACTCTTACGCAGTACATGCTGGGTAAGGGATAAAATGGGCCAGAGCTGCCATTTTAGGTCTCTGGGGATCCCGTTGCCTGCCTGTGCGGATCTGTGGGGTGGCTTCCCGGAGACAGCGGCCCGTAGCCATCGCGGAATGTCAGCCTGTTCATTTGTAAAGTGACCTGACAGAGCGGGAAGGACGGGGACCGGATTGAGAAGGTCCAGGGACACTCAGCGGAGAATCGGAGAACCGGATTCATCCAGCGGAGTGATACAGAGCGTCTGGCCCAGCTGACTGAGAGGCAAGCTACAGTTACCGGACCCAAGTGATCACGCGGAACTCCGATCCAGTTGGTGAGCAGGTTACGGCCCACCGTTTGTTAACTTTTGCACTCAGTTAGACTCACTTACAGGCCTCACTGGAATCTGTGGTTCCACGGAGGAGTAGCAGAGCAACTGACACTGAGCAGGCTTGAGGCCTATCTACCTTGGCGCCTCAAGTGTTGTAGATAAGTTATTGGTGTTACACCCGGAGCACTTCAGCTTAACCGTCCACAGACTTTGGATTACAAATAACAAAGGAGTGACTTTTAGCTAGTGAAGAAAGAAGACCTTGGATAAAGTACTTTAAGTGAGATCTCACATTTAGCCTTTAAAGTAAGAGGAGCTCCCAGGTCTATATATATATAAATATACAGTTTATATTGTTTTATATTGAAACATATTGTGCTGTTGTCTTATGTTGGGATGACAGCACAATTCCTGTAACCACCTGTCTAAATATTTTGCAGTAAACAATATTTCTGGTTAAGTATCCAGTTGTGTGGCGTACTGTTTTTCCCCACCAGGTGGAGCCAGTGGATCCTGAGGGTATTATACAGGTATTTTGCATTGTCTTATATTGTACTGTATTACATTGCACCACAGCTGTGCAAAGGGGATTGAGTCAAGTCAGTGGGACCCAATTCAAACCAGCAGCTCCTTCGGGGGTCAGTGCTACATTAGGTTTAATGACACTAATGTTCCACACACTAATTGGATGGAACATCAACAGGTAACAGGTAACAAGTACTTGAGTCAGCCCCCCTGTGCTTAGGAGGTAGCACACTGAAGAGTACGCCGTTAAGAGGAGAAATTGAGTACCCTGTCTGATGCATGCCTGCTCAGTATCAGTGACTGTGAGAACATTTTGAAGATTGCTGCACGCTCTCATTCCACAAAACCTGTTATTTTTTGGTTTGTGCTCTTGCTACTGTGAGGGAAAGGTCATAACCAAGCTTTTAAAAGAGCTGAAACTTTGGAGCTTGAAAAGAACATTCTCTGACCTCTTTACTATCATATTTGCGTTCAATGATGCCAATTTTGTCCAGATGGTAATGGAACTTGGTTGGCATCTCTAAGTAGGATCTAGGGCATTGTACATTTTTTACTACTCATTCTCAGGCTAGTAAGAAGGTTGGCCGAAGGCTAGCCTGCATTTGTGGGAGGAGTCTGAGGGGTACATATCCCTCCTCCTTGTCTGTTCCTGCATTGGTTTGTATTTGGAGTTACACTGACGCACATCACTTCCGGGTCCTTGCAGAGTGACGGTCGTCTGCAACAGTGATGGCGGTTCCTCTTTTTGTGCTCACGCTGGGCACCACCGAGGAGACTGTCCCCCCACCCACCCTCTTATTACCCCAGGGCATATCCGGCATCACAAGGAGGGCATCCGCCTGCTTCTTACGGTGCTCACGCCGGGAGGGACGATCGGGCACCCACCAGATCACCTGTGCAGATCCGGTTTCACGAGGTGGCCGCCCGCCCGCTTCTCCCGATGATCACGCGGGGGGAGGGATTGGCCACCTGCCTGCTCTCTCACCTCTCTCAGTGCACTAATATATATTTGCCTTTGAATCCATCTCGTAGGTATGTACTATTTGGTAATGGGATCTGATGTATTTGCAGCTGACGGTGGTAGAAGTTTCCTCGGCGATTCATCAAACAGGTTTGATTTTCGCGTTCAAGCTTTTAATTTGTTTCCTGGGGAAACTGTCAGTTAGAATATGATCTCCCCATGCCTGTACCAGACTGCTAATTGCAGCTCTTGAACACATATCCTTCGGTTTTGTAAGCTACCATGTTCATTCTCAGAGGGTGGGGGTGCCGACCAGCAGGCTCATTGATCAGCACTTTGTGAGGTCTGTTTGTGGCATGTCTTCCTGCAAGCTGCAGGGGGTAAAGGGGGGTCACTGGGGGCAGTACTGAGAAGGGGGGCTGGTTGGTGGGTTTAGCTCTGCTGTCGTGGTCGGTTCACGTTTCCTTGCCTGTGTTCCTGTCATAGTGTGTTTGGTCACAGCATGTTCGGTCACAGTGGTTCTGTCAGCAGGTGTGCCATAACGGTCAGAGGTTTTGTCACAATGGTTATGCCTAAGCAGGTTCTATCACAGCATTTTGTAGTCATAGCATTTCGGTCATAGCGTTTTCAGTCATAGCTGTTCTGTAACAGCTTTTTCTGTCACAGCGTTTCAGTCATAGTGGTTCTGTCATAGCGTTTTCAGTTATAGAGGTTCTGTCACAGCATTTTCAGTCATAGCTGTTCTGTCATAGCATTTTCAGTTATAGCTGTTCTGTCACAGCATTTTCAGTCATAGCGGTTCTGTCATTTTGGTTCCAGTCATAGCGGTTCAGTTATAGCGTTTTCAGTCATAGTGGTTTCAGTCTCAGCGGGTGCTCTCAATGTGTTCAGTCATAGCAGTCCTGTCATAGTGTGTCCCGTCTTAGCGGGGCTGTCATTAAGTGTTCTGTCTTAACGGGGCCTGTCCTAACGTTTTACAGTCATAGCGGGTGTTGTAACAATGTGTACAGTCATAGCGTTCCAGTCGTAGCGTGTTCTGTCACAATGGGTGCTGTCCTACCATGGTAGTTCTCAGCGTGTACAGTCGTAGTATTCCTGTACAGCGTGTTCTTATGACAGCATGTTCAGGGGGGCTGTCATAGCATCACAGTCAGCAGGTACTGTTGTAGCAGGTGCTGTCATAGTGTTTCAGTCACAACGTGTTCTGTCATAACTGGTGCGGTCACAGCATGTTCCAGTCGCAGCATGTTCCAGTCAGAGCGGGCCCAGTCAGAGCATGTTCCAATCAGAGCATGTTCCAGTCAGAGTGTGTTCAGTCAGAGCAGGTTCTGCCACAGTGGTTCTGTCATGTTCTGTCATAGCAGTTCTTGTCAGCGTGGTCTGCCATCTTGTCACAGCGTGGTCGTCATATCGTTTCTATCATAGCGGTTATGTGCAGAATGTTCTGTCGTAGCTTGTGGTGCCACAGCTGCGGCATACACTAATAGCCATTTCATCTTTGTTTGTTTCCATTTCATCGTACTTTTTCGTTCAGTGTTCTTCATACACTTGGGTTTAGTTAGCAGTGCTCACATCTCAGGATCTGTCATGTCTACAGATCCATATGGGCTGAGGTTTTGTTTTTTAAATAATTGTTGACCACAATCTTCTCGCCCATATAACATATGTCATACGATGCACGTTCCTTTCATTACACCTATACGACTACCCACCATGGCCTGTGGGTACACTAGCCCTGGGGGTTTCAGTTCTGCTACCTGTCTTTGCGCTGCAGGTTACTCGGCCTCACTTACTACATACACTGGGGGGGGGGCACCATCATCAGGTTCTTTCACGTGCTTTGGTCTAGTCATTTCTGTTCATGCCCTCATACTCAGGTAGGAACACAGGGGTGGTGTCTCATGTCTGGTTGTCTGTTGTCACTTCCATTGTTTCTGGTTCCTTGGGTTGGGCATGCCGCACATTTTGGAAGTGACTATTCATGTTCATTCCTTCAACCTCACGTGGGGGTTCAGGGCATGGTAGCATTCATCAAGGACTTGGTCCATAGCGGAGCTATGTCACAGGGGTTTTACTTTCCAAGGAACAGCCGTAAATGTGGTTTGCTTCGATTGCTTCCAATTCTGTCCCAGCACTCCCAGTCACCGGCATAGAACAGGTTCTGGCCATTATTTTTTAATGCAGATTCATGTGGGCTAATATGCTCTCCACGATCTGTTACAGTTCCAAGACCGGATGGAGGTGTTCAAAGTTCACTCAGACAGAGTCGGGATGTCATCCCACCCCCAGCTTCCACTCTTCCTATATTCCCTCAGTCCACCAGTCTTGTCAAGCCTTCAGGTTAATATGCCTGTGCCAAGCATTTTCCTTGTCTGGGGCGGTGCTGGAATCTCCCATTCCCAGTCTGCAGACAGCCCTGCTGGAAGCATTTTTCAGGCCTGCACGCGGGCTTCACCGCTATCTTGTCAGATTCTTTTTTTTGTAGTATCTTGGCTTCAGCAGACAGTCATGCTTTCATTGTCAATCAAGTTACTGGAGGTGGTATTTCCTAGGGGTACTTGATCTGGTTCTTTGCCTTCATTCTGAAGGTAGGGGGCCGGGCCACCAGGGTGCCCAGTAGCAAGTTTCCATATCGTTCGTTACATTTTGGCTGCTCTCTTTCCTACGGAAACATTTTTTAGCAAGGTACTCGTCCTGGGTTAGACAATTCAGCACTTGCACAGTTGGGGGAGGGGGGTGGTTGTAGTGGCATCCAAACTGATATCATCAATACTTGTACTTACTTCCAGCAGACCTACCCATTGGTAGGGCAAGATAATGGTGCAGCAGATGTTGTTTCACCACTGGGCTTACACTTGGGTCGTAAGCAGTCCTTGCTTCTATACCTTGCCAAGCACTCCTTTGGGTTTTGGGTACCTGCAGGGGGGTTAGGGGTTAATTCATTCAGTTCATGTCTTATCACATGGCGACCCCGGTTACCGCCCAGTGATCTATAGTCTCTCTGAGGGAGTGTGCTGGGCCAATGTCCCCTTGTCGGCCCACAAAGTGGTAGATTCGGGCCAAACGTCATCATCGTTCTGGGTTCTGTTCTCGGCGCAATCTCTTAATTACGATGTTGCTTAGAGAACTGCTCAGGTATGTCAGACCAGTCATTTTTTGTCTAATCCCCAGTCTGTTTCAAAAAGGGGGGCTTACAGTCACTTTGGGTATGCTGAATCATGCCATGAGACGTATTTCCCAGGATCAGGTCTGGCCCTCCTTTCTCTATTTAGGACTCAAACTCTGTTGTCAGGTCACAAGCAGATGCTCGACCTGATTTATATAATGTGGGACCAGGTTCTGGGCGTCTGTTAGGGTTTCTCCATGTTTAAATGGTGCTTATAGCCACAGCATATTGGCCTTATCCTTCAACACTATCAAACCCATCCACCAGGTATCCAGCACTTCAGGCACCTGCAAACTCCTGTCAGGTTGTTCATTTTTGGGGCTTACCCTCTCAAACCTCCCCATACCAAGCATAGACAGGCCAGGGATTTGTGGAAATTTCACCAGAGTTACTTAACTGGTGTCCATTCGAAGCATTCGCTCTTCTCTGCCATTATTTCGCAAGGGATCTTCAGGTAAGCCCTTGCTCCTTTTCTCCTCATGCATCCTCACTCTACAAGCAGTTTGTTCCATGTCTGGGTTTTCTCGGAAAACAGACTTAATCCAATCATTTAGCGGATATTTTATTTGTGTTCTGGGCAGTTGCAGGTTCTAAGCAGTGGGTCCCTCCTTATTATCAATTTATGGGATGTTGGTATGTATCCGGTTACAGCTGACACACCGGATCCGTATACTGAAGCCATTCGGGCGTGCACTACCCTGTTAGATGTTTGTTACCACCTTTCTTCTAGCTTTTCATCACACCTACTTTTTGCCCTATTTTAAGGCATACTGACCAGCTAGGCCAAGGCACATCTCAGGCCTTGGTAGTTAGGGTATCGCATTTCCAAGTGAAGACTCTTACTACAAGTAAGAAGGCTAGCCGAAGGCTCCTCCTCTGCCTGTTCCTGCATCAGTTCACCCACCCATTAGCCCCTAAACCTTAATTTTTACTTACACATTTTCATATTCGTACATTCAGGATATGCCCTCTTTTTCAGGCATACTGACCAGCTAGGCCAAGGCACACCTCAGGCCTTGGTAGTTAGGGTATCGCAGTGAAGGCTCTGACTACAAGATTGTTTTGCAGACCAGTGCACTTTTTCTAATACATTTCTGTTGTTTTTGTTAACCTGCCAATTTAATTCCTACAATATTTTTTGAACTATAACAATTTCCTGCCCACAGATGAAGACGTAGTGACGAAACGCGTATGGGCGTGACCGATCAGCCGTACGTCCTTCCAGAGTGAACGTTTGTTTTTGCTTCCTGGGATCCACCGCAGTTTCGGAGACCCGTTACCACCTTAGGAATCCGGACCGCGGTGAGACAAACAGTGACCTCTGCAAGCGATTGATTATTTGACAGATTTAAAGTTGGTTTGTGTACGTATGTTTTTAAGGTGTGGAGGAATTTTTATTCATTAAAATCAGTGTGCACTATGGATTGTGTTTCTGATTTTTCTTATATGTGAATGCATGCTTGGAGGAGAGTCGCTGGATTTCAGTGGTACTATTGAGGAGATCCTAGGAACCAGTTATTATCAGATGTGCCTTAAACCTTTAGAAGTGTGGTAAGTGCATTACCATAGGGAGCGGCACCGTACGTGGAGCTCTTCTTACACTGACGGTTTGGTGGATGGCTTGGAGCTGGATCTTCATTCCTTTCCTCTTTTGAACATTTGAGTTAACTGTTCCTATCTGCACCTTGAGGACTTTACACCTTTTTGGGACTATATTTTTTGAGTCTATATTTCTCCTTTTTTGTAATTTTATTTAGCGCTGTCAATATAGTATATTTCACATTGTGTCTGTTTAAGGAAGTGTATATGCTATATATTTTGAATATAACTAAGCTTTTTTATGATAGCTGCTTAGCAATTTTCAGCATACTGAGAGCGCTGGGATCAGTGGGGAATATTTGTTGGTAAACATTTTTCAGTGATATTTATATTATATAACAATTTCCTTAAAGACTTCAGAGCTGTCTTGAGTCTCTTTTCTAGAACCAGCACCTAGAGGGCACACCTAGGCATGTAGAAGTTACAGATAGTCATAGTGTTTTGCAAGTAAATACCATGTAAAAACATCCTATATGTTATTTGGTGACTGCCAATATCATCACTTACTGCAAATGAAAAAGGATGACATGCCTGTAAATTATGATGTATTTTGAAGAGTAATGATATGACTACTGTAAAACATAATTTGACTATTTGAGAATATTTGTGTCTTGACAGAGAGGATTAATCATGTTAGGGTATACCTGGATTATCAACAAGGAAACCTAAGTAGGAGCTTAAGACCCAGTGGATGTCCAAGCAGCCCAGCTAAAACCTTCATGCTCCTGCAGTAAAATAGTGGGGTCGTTCAGTTGGTTAAAGCTGTGCACCTACCTGTCAAGGGGATGTACTTGTAAGCAGGTGGAGTGAGTCTAATGAGGAAGGCCAATGTAGACAATGAAAATGGGCAGCTTCTCTGTGCCTATTGCAATCCTTATCAATGTCAATTTAAATGATGGGGCACTAAAGTTGTTACCTTCACTAGAGCCCTGTTCTATCTTAGCCAATCTCTGTGATTTGTAATAAAGACCATTTCATAGATGGCTTTCCTCTGGATTCTACAACCTTCTACAACATTCTACATTCTACAACAACCTTAAAATAGCATTAGACCTGTAGCCTATTGGTTTTGTGTAATCACAGATCCCTCCTGGGGCCTCAGTTGTTAGTTGTACTATATTCTAAAGCATTCCATACTGTATATACAATACTGACATCAGCAATGAGATAAAAGTTGTTTATTGCTATGGAGATGTGCTCTATGTGATCAGGATATATCAACTGTGTTCAGATGGAGGAGACAGAATACATCTCTTTTATTTGGTCTTTTTGAAGAATTATTGTAGCGGTGCTCAGTGAGCTCTTTTAAAGTGCAGAGACAAGTACATTTTGACTAAACTAATGCATCCAGTAACAAAAAATCAGGAATCCAATATAAAATAATAAAATGGAAGATTCGTAACAGTAAATTCTGCATTGGCTGCAAAATGGGTTCCTGTGAGTTCAGGCCTCCTTGTGATTGTTCCTGCAATTTTCATTCTGGAGCACTTCACCTGTTTTTCTGTGAGCAATTGCTTCATTCATTCCGCTTTCAATGAATCACACTGTTTTAATGGTATACCACAATCCTTTCCATTAGTTGTGTTGGCTTCCTAGTCTGCACATTTCACACATTGCTGTATAAATGAGACAAATTCACATTGCAGCTTTAGTTATTGCCGAATAAGCTGGCGGAAGTTAATCAGCAGCTTTGATCTTGGTCATTCCAGAAGGTGAATAAAGCACTAGGGAAGCGTTAATAACAAGAAATAAAGTAGAAAAAGCTGACATGCTGCCCATAATTTTGTAACTCTTTAGTAAAATGTATTCATAACTGTATACACAAGAGGTAAAAAACTATTTTTGGATATTCTGCAATCTGTTTGCCAACTTTTTTTAACATTAACATTGTTTTCTGCAAATACTGTACTGTGTGCATTGCAAATCATGTCATTTTCCAGGCATGCACTACTAGGTGATGCTTGGAGACAAGTGGACTACATAAAAATGTGCTCTGCTGATGATTAGAGGAACTTGCCCTGGAGCCTGGTTTCCTGCAATATTATTCATCACAAACCAAATATTTTAGCAATGTAGGTGGGGGGGAGGGGCTATGTTAGGTACCTTCAAGTAGAACTAAGGGCAAAACTTTATTTTTTTTGGTTTTGGATAGAGTTAAGGAGAATTAGAACACTTGTCAGATTTTATTTTATTGCTTTCTATGCCCCTGTTAACCACTTCAGTACAGGGCACTCTCACCCCCTTCCTACCCAGGTCAATTTTCAGCTTTCAGCGCTGTTGCATTTTGAATGACAATTTTGCGGTCATGCAACGCTGTACCCAAATTAATTTTTATCATTTTTTTTGAGACAATAAGAGCTTTCTTTTTGTGGTAATTAATTACCTATTTTTTATTTTTTTGCTAAACAAACAAAAAAAACCCACAAATTTTGAAAAAAAATAGTGTTTCTTAGTTTCTGTTATAAAATGTGGTCAATTTAATTAATTGTAATTTTTCTCCTTCACTGATGTGTGCTGATGTCGCTGCACTGATGGGCACTGATAGGCTGCACTGATGAGGTGGCACTGACGGGCACTGATGAAGCAGCACTAATGAGGTGGCACTGATGGGCACTGATGAGGAGGCACAGATGGGCACTGATAGGCAGCACTGATGGGTGGCATTTATTGACACTGATAGGCGGCACTGATGGGCAATGATAGGCACTGATAGGCAGCACTGATGTGCATTGATAGGCAGCACTGATGGGCACTGATAGATGGCATTGATAGGCAGCACTGATGGTGAGCCCCTGATTGGCACTGACAGGCTTTACTGATGGGCACTGATTGGCATCACTGGTGGGTACTGGTGGGCATGACTGGTGGGCATTGACAGGCATCACTAATGGGCATCACTGATCTCCCCTGTGAGGAAAGCTGCTTATCGGTTCTCCTCACGCACTGTCAGTGTGAGGAGAGGAATGCCAATAACCCGCACTTTCTATTTACACTGTGATCAGCTGTGATTGAGCCTATGTAAAGAACCTATGCCACCGCCGGCCGTCAATCTGCTATAGGCCAGGCAGGAAGTGGCTAAGGAGATTCACCCTCTCTATTTGTCCTGTTTACCATTATTATTGAAATTGAAAGTAAAATAAACTCACAAATTTTGGGTTGTCCCCAGAGAAGTAATGGGGGGGACGGGGACTTCCAGTGGGGACACTAGTTCTGGTGACCTGGGGGCACCGAAGAAATGATCTTAATGTGCAGGAATTTACTCTCACATCCTGTTTTGGACAGGAAGTGAAAGTGAAATGGGACATAATGGGTGAAAAAAAAAAAAACTGACAGGGGTTATAACCTTCCCTTGCTCTATCCGAAATGAAAAAAAAAAAGTTTTGCCTAAAGTTCCACTTTAAATTGAGAGTAACCAGCCACATACTTTGTGTAATGCACAGTATTCTTTAAAGAAGTTTGCTATTGTGCAGCACAAACAAGCAACAGTCATTGGCAGATATATAGGTATATTTAGTATATATACATACCAGTGCAGAGACATAATTCGTCATCTGCCCTACCAGAGGATGTATTTTAATAAATAAAAGTGTTGTGTGCACTAATAAATCACCAATCCATGCACCTTATATGCACAACTCACAGCATGCATTACTGTTAAAAATGTTTCATAGTAGTTCATAGTTAGTTAGGTTGAATAAAGACACCAGTCCATCAAGTTCAACCTGAGTGTCTACAATTGTCCCTATCTCTGTACATTGCACACTCACATCGGTCCCTACCCTTAAGGAGCCCACAATCGAAGGTCCCCATTCATATACTATGGCCAATTTTTTTGACTGAAGCCAATTAACCTACCTGCATGTCTTTGGATTGTGGGAGGAAACCCACGCAGGCACAGGGAGAACATGCAAACTCCAGGCAGGTAGTGTCGTGGTTTGGATTTGAACCAGCGACCCTTCTTACTGCTAGGTGAGAGTGCTAACCACTACACCACTGTGCTGCCCACTAAATGTGTATAGTTCCAAACTAATTTTTATATATACACTTTGATAAAGTCATGTGACCGAGAGGAAATGCATCAGGGTGGCCTAGTGACATCATTATTCCTACCTGGAAGTGTCACTGGTTTTAGCTGTATTGAGTGATGTAGAGGTAGATTGGGATTGCTTTAATCCTTTAATAAAGGTTATTTGTTTTTATTATTGTAAAACACTATTTTAGCCTTTTTTTCATCAGTGGAGGAGCAAGTGGAGGTGCTTTGAACCTGGAGAGATCTTACCAGGAGCATGTAAAGCAGAGTCTGGGAGCTGAGAGCTGAAGTCCCTGGGAGTGAACCCCTTAAAGAGAAAAGCGCATGTGACCTATTTGTAGTTACATAGGTCATAGTTAAATAGAGCATATTATGCAAGGTGGGGGGATTCACCAATTGTTTGAAAATGGAGGGCTTACAAATGTAGCACTACCCCCTAGAAGGCACCTGAACCTTCCTGCACAGCCAGGCAACACGCATTTTCTAACTTTCATCCTGAGACAGAATTCAGTCCATGAGCTTGTTTTTGTTGTTTTATTGGGGAAAACAACTTGGATGGGATAAAGGAATTATGGGATGTCATACTTGACTCAAAAGAAAGGCTTAAGAACAACTTCCTTCATTATGTACACCACAAAAACGACAAATCCACAACTGTGCCTTTTAGGAATTGGTAATGAAAATTCCATTTGTATGAGCTCTGTGTCCCCTTAGTGGAAATGTAGCAAAGTCCCAAACTTGCAGAAGCTCTATGTCCCTTCTCTTGAAAATAACAGCCCACCTGGCTGCTTGGTAATGTTCTCTAGAATAAGGGATTGGGTTTAGCTGGTTGGCACTGTCCCGGAAAAGCTTGCTTGATATTGCATCTGACAGTTTTCTCCATTTTAGGCCTGGGGTTGTAGAGGTATTCACACTGTCCCCGGAATCCTTCTGCTTTTGATAAGACTTTTGTTCAGGCCTCCTGCTGCCAGGTCCTCGCATGCTAGCCAGAATGTCTCCTAGAACAGCCTGTGGGGTAGTGGAGATCCCTCTGTCCTTCTTCCTTCCTTCCTCAGCTTCCAGCCTGGAGGCAGAGCTCCCTCAGTCTTGGGGTCCCCTCCCAGGATACACGACCACCTGACTCCCCTGCTGGCCTCAACACTTCATCTTCCACCCCACTCCCCTGCTGGCCAGGCTCCACCATATTAATGTGCTAATCCCGCCACCCTGCCAGGCCTCCTGCCTGGGAATTGGCCAGATTCCCATAAATATGCAGATCATGGCTTCCTTCACTCCACCGACTATCTTCTAGAAACTTCTCCAAGATTCTAGAACCAGGGGGAGGCACCAGAGGCCTGACATGTAGAGCCCTCCAGCCTGACCTACAATAACCCCTACCAATTAACCAGCTACTGTGAGTCAAGATACATTTTCCTCACGCTAGACTGCATACTAGGGTATGAGTGGAGTTTTTTTGATCAATTGTTTTTGCACTAAGAGAATTAATACCATATTATTATATATTATTATTGAATCCAAAAATAAAATATTTGGAATTATACACATTATTAACATTAACAGAGTTGTGTGTACACTATAAGGTTCACGGACTGGTGATTTATTGGTAAAATTTTTTGGGCTGCCAACACTTTTATTTCTTTTTAACAGTGTAGGTAGCAACTACTGTATCATTTAATTATGATTTTAGTGGGCTTGTGTACACCCGTTGTACATTTCTGCGTTTCACTCTTTATGTCTGTGCACATTTTATTTGGCACCAGGTGAAGTTTTTGAGTGTGTTTCACATGCCATGGGCTTTCAAAAAAATAAAAAAATCATAATAATAATTGAATTCATATAAGTGGTTTTATATAAAGAGGTTAAGATTGCACAGAGAATATCCGGAGGACAGCTTTATCTAGCCATCCAACATGGACATTACAATAGAAGTAGAAAAGATGTAGCTGGATAGGCGCACTCCGAATTATTCAACTTTATTTCTAAAATATAATTAAAATCATAGCATCTAGGCTGGTAAACAGACAAACTGCACAGCCGCTGACATGTTTCACACCGAACACATTGCTTAGTCATAGCTATTTTTTAAATAAAGTTGAATAATTCGGAGTGCGGCTATCCAGCTACATCTTTTCTACTTCAGTTCCTGTTGCAAATAGAGCCAGCACCCTGTGGGATTGTGGAGACAGCTGTTTTGGGAGAAGTCATTACCTTAGAGCGGTAATTCTTTGTATGGACATTACAACAGCAGAGAAATGGAGCAAGGGAAAAGGACAAAGCGCTCAAGTCAGTATAAGTGATTAGGGAGGTGGGCTAGTAGGAGACTTTGCAAAAAGATAAGGAACTCATAGCCCTTTTAGAAAGCCCAATATGCCTTTGAATGCAAAAAGGAGAAAATTAGCCAAAAATAATTAAAGCCTCAAAGACCCTATCAAAATATTTCCTTTCTATCCAACTCTGTGTTAAATCCATAGAAAAAAACATAGTATGCAATTGTGAGCCAAAATATTTTATCTTTATTTTTTTAAATGAAAGATGGCATGGGATGTTACAATATTAGCTGATTGAAAGTCAACATTCATTTTAACAATGTTTTTGCAAAGCCACCACATGTACCATGCAGGAATAACATAAGTCCTACAGGGCATATTGTAGGTATATATTATGCAAGGTCGGTTTTCATTTGTATGCATTTATTTTTTATTAGGATATAAAAGTTTAACAAAGAAAAAAGAATAACATTTTCATTGCTACATAATTCATATATTGAATACAGATACACACTGCAGTGTACATGATATGTACAAAAAGAAGTAACAAGAAAACAGTCATAATACAGAGTGGAAAAATGTACAAACCTTGTAGATTCACAGCACTTTACAACATGAGGTCAGACAGTACAGTTTCAATATAATTCAATACAGGAGGGATCAGAGGGCCCTGCTCGTTAGTGCTTAAAATCTAGGAGGGAGGGTCAAGTGATACGAAAGGTAATAACTGTGGGGGGATGAGCTGATGAAGAAAATTAAAGTACAGTTGTTAGGTGTGGGCAGGATAGGCTTTTCTGAAGAGAAGGGTTTTCAGGGATCGTCTAAAAGCAAGCAGAGTAGGAGACAGTCAGACAGATTGGGGTAGGGAGTTCCATAGGATGGGAGAGGCTCTGGGAAATTCCCGAAGGCGAGCATAGGAGGAGATGATGAGGGAGCTAGAGAACAGGAAGTCTTGGAAGGAACAAAGGGAATGAGTAGGTTGGTATTTTTATAGACTAGGTTAGTGATGTAGCTGGGGGACGAGTTGTGGATGACTTTGTAAGTTGTCATTAGAATTTTGAATTTAATTCATTGGGTGAGTGGAAGCCAGTGGAGGGATTGAAAGAGAGGGGTAGCAGACACTGAGTAGTTTGTAAGGTGGATGAGACTGGCAGAAGCTTTCATAATGGACTGAAGGGGGGTCTAGACTATGTAAAGGTAATCCTGTAAGGAGGGAGTTGCAGTAGTCGAGTTGAGTGATGACCGGTGAGTGAAACCAGGAGTTTTGTGGTGTCATTGGTTAGGAAGGGACATATTGTGGAGATGTTGCATAGGTTGAGGCGGCAAGATTTGGACAGTGTTTGGACGTGGGGCCAAAAGAATAGTCTAGGGTTACACCTAGAACCTTGGCATGTGGTGGTGGGCTCATAGTAGTGATATCGATCTTGACAGAGAAATCATCCAGGCTATAAGTAAGATGTCCCATAACTTGCTAAAGGAACTATAATTGGCACTGATGTTCTAGCACAAGAAAATATCAGTACCTTGAGGTTTGGTTCACACACAGGTTCAACCAAGTGTGGGTGCATTTTTTGCACGTATTCATGTATCACATGTAGGATAGTACATTTATTTCATAAGGCTGCTCTATGTACAAGAAACGCGGAAGCAAATTTCATCCCTCTTTTCCAAAAATGAGCAGCATCATACAGATTGCAGGTGTAGCAGGATGCCATTAGAAACAAGTGGCACCCCCACACGTGTGCTAAAAGGCAGCATGTTTCTGTGCATATAACAGATGTAGTATAGCAGACTACCCGACTCCATTTCTACTCCACCAAACAGTATCCTTAATTACCCCATTAACATGAGACCACACCAATCTTTGGAGTAAAACATGGCCGTAGCAGCCTCCTTTATTAATCAAAATATTTTAACTTTTAACACAACTGTAAAAAACATCTGTCATAATGCATATCTCTTGCTAGTGTTGGTCTTTGCTGCACACCTCCCCCTACTATCAGATTCCACTGGCACTGCATTACCTTTAAATATGTTAATAGGCCTCTTGCCGACATGCTGGCTTTAAGACAACACACTGACCGCAGTGCACCCATTAATCACTTCCAGCTAAACCCCTGTTTACTGGAATACCACCATCGGGATCCATACCACCAATGGGTCCCGAACTCATCCTTTCGAGGTGTCTTCCTTCTCCTACAAAGACCAACACCCACCACTGCCACGACATCCTACAACAACAGACGTAGACTCTATAGGCCTCACCCATGGTGTCTAAGTAACAGAACAGTGCCGAGCAGTGTTCTGGGTTCTTTTCCTCAACACTAGCCACAATGGCAAATGCCTGCAACCAGTTTGGGAAAGTCGTAGGTATCAACCTGTATCGCCTCTTCTCTTCGTCCTCCTTCTTGGACTCTTCCGGCTTCACCCTATCCAGGTTGAACTTCTCTAGCAGCAGCAGTAGTGTAAAGATTTCCACATACTCACCTTTCCAGATCCGTTCCCTTACCTCTGGCTTTAAATGCACTCCTAGGGGGCCCTCAAAACACACATAGACTTTCCACTTAGCAGAATACGCAAAGCGGACTACTTCTTGTTTGCTAGCGGCCTCCCCCACCACCCCCACTTTTTCCCCACCAGAGGACTTGTCTGCAGGAGCTGCCTGTGTTAGCCCAGACCCTGCTACTGCAGGAACCTTTGCCACGGGTGCAGGAGCACTCCCTGCCATCCTTTGGGGCGCTTATTTCCTTCATGTGGGGTACCCACACCACCGCCGGGACAGCTTGGCTTCCCGCCCCATCTCAAAAAGAGCTACCAAATCCTTCAACCCCAGCAAAAACCCCTGCAGGCCGTTATTGGCCCCGGCTGCATTGTGACCGTGGGCCCAACTCCCCAGTGGGGGGCCCACCGATATGGCTGCCGGCCTTCCTGTGACCCAGGTACCCCCATACCAGCCATATCTGCAGCCCCCACATGCTGATCCACAGTGGAAGAATTAGAATTAGACTTACCAGGCTGCCTAGGAAGGATCCCACCAGCCGACAGTCCCGCCTTCATTGCTGCTGATCACCCACATGGCTCCAACTCCTCTTCGGATACCGACAGCTCACCTTCGGATCTGTTTCCTGCTGCCAGTTCACCATCTGCTGAAAGCCATCCAGGTGATGTCACTCTGAATGCTGTGGATCCGCACTGATTTGGACTCCACCCCAGCGCCCGGATCCGTTCACCATTTTTTGTGGCACCTTGCCGCATCTTGCTGGGCTCCCTGAAGACCCCACTGCAGTCTCTGTTCATGTCGCCATCTGGCCTGACCCTCCTCTATCATCATCATGGCCGCCAGCTGTAGTTATGGAAGGCCCAGTGGCTGCAGCTGTTTTGCCTGCCAGGTGCAGAGCCCACACTGCCCTCGCCCTGTCGCCTAGAGGGCCCACGATTTGCCCTGGCGATCTCTGTGACTTTGCCTGCAGTCCTTCTAGCCTGTGGGGCGGGATACCTCCCGGTACCCCCACCCGCAAGCGCAGCCGGATGTTTCGCTGGGGGGCCCAAAGGGACCCTGATGGGACTCACTGGCTGCCGCTGTTGTGGCCTGGGAGGGGGGTCAGGTGAAAAGTAATCTGGTGGCCCGCGTGGAGTCCCCCCTCCCGTACCTGCCGCTGCATGCTGAGGCCCCAGCACCGGAGCTAGCTGAGCCTGTAGCCAATCAGCCCCTCTCATGCCCGCCTCCTCTCTCAGTCTCTGCAGCATCCGGTCCATGTCTGCCATGATGTGTCCTCCCTCTTGTCCCATGATGCCCCCGCCCAACCAGCCGCTTCCATGCTCTCTCTCTCTTAGCCCTGGTACTGTCTGACACTGGCATTTCTGAAGTGGGGGAATTAGCCTGCTCAGTGCTGTACTGGCTCCCAGCTAACGGTCTCACCTTGCTGCTGTGCGGACACCTGCTCAGCACCGCTGAATATTTTCCTCCTGCACCGTTAGTGATGCTGGGGAGGGGCCAGGTTCTTATACCCCCCTGAAACCCCTCCCCCTTTTCGTCACCACCAATCCCTTACTCTCTCTCATTTTAATACCCCACTGTTTCCCTTGTCATGCCAGCCCTTCACTACCCCTTCGTTCTCGCTCCAGGCTTTTTTTTTTAAAGCATGCAAGTTCACGTACGTTCCCAAAAAGCATAGATGGGAGCCTAGCCTTATACCTAACTCCCCTCTAATCCAGTCTGCAGCACTATATATTATGCATGCTAGCACAGCTATAATACTGTAATATCACATTATCATACTAACACAGAGATACCAGTAGCAATAATTCTAGCATATCAAGAATCATTGGTGCTTAGTTACAACGCACCAAGTTATTTGTGCTGCAAAAGCTCTGTTGAATTCTCTGACATAAAATTAAAACATTTACTATGGCAGGAACAAAGAATAAGAGCAATATAAAATGACCACAAACTCACTTAGAAAATAGTTGCTTGGTGGTTCATGTTTCATTAGAAAGCAATTCCAGGCAAGAGTGAAACCGGTATAGTTTTGTATTGTGGTCTGTGCCCTTGCTAGGTAGATTTGCTTTCTCTGTGAGGTTGATTTACTAAAATTGAATAGTGCAAAATCTGGTGCAGCTCTGCAGAGAAACCAATCAGCTTCCAGGTTTTTTTTTTTTTTTTTTTTTTATGAAAGCTTAATTGAACAAGCTAAACTTAGAAGCTGATTGGTTTCTATGCAGAGCTGCACCAGAGTTTGCACTCCCCAGTGTTAGTAAATCAACCCCTGTATGTCTTTGTGACCATTGTCACCAAGCCAGTAAGTAAAAGAAATCCCAAATTTTAGAGTTGTCATAAGAACAGGGGCTAAGGGAAATCATCCATTGGAGACACCTGTTCCAGTGATAACTGCCTTAAGCTGGCATAGACGGATCGAAATTTGTCTGGTTCACCAGGGACTGGCCAAATTTTCGATCCATGTGTGGCCACCTCCGCTTGTTTAATTGCTTGCCGACCGCCTGACACTGAAGAGCAGAAGAGCTCGTACAGGCAAACTAACTTACCTGTACATGGCCCTTTAAGAGGCGGCCTGCAGCAAGTTCCGTGAGTCGGGTTGTGGGTCCTGCAGACTCGATCGCCGCGGGGATACCCGCGATCATCTCACATATAGGAAGAATTGGGAGATGCTAATGTAAACAAGCATCTCCCCCTTCTGACACTAGGGAGCAGAGATCAGTGATGTGTCACACGTAGCCACGCCCCCAGTTAGAAACACTCCCCAGGACACACTTAACCCCTACACTGCCCCCTAGTGGTTAACCCCTTCACTGCCAGTGTAATTTACACAGGAATCAGTGCATTTGTATAGCACTGATTGCTGTATAAATGACAATGGTCCAAAAAATGTGTCAAAAATGTCCGACGTGTCCGCCATAATGCCGCAGTCATGATAAAAATCGCTGATTGCAGCCATTACTAGTAAAAAAAATGTATTAATAAAAATGCCATGAAACTATCCCTATTTTGTAAACGCTATAACTTTTGCACAAACCAATCAATAATCGCTTATTGCGATTTTTTTTACCAAAAATATGTAGAAAAATAAGTATCGGCCTAAACTGAGGACAGAAATTGTTTTTTTTATATATTTTTGGGGGATATTTATTATAGCAAAATGTAAAAAATTATTTTCAAAATTGTCACTCTTTTTTTGTTTATAGCGCAAAAAATAAAAACCACAGAGGCGATCAAATACCACCAAAAGAAAGCTATATTTGTGGGAAAAAAAGGACGTCAATTTTGTTTGGGAGCCACATCGCAAATTGTCAGTTAAAGCGACGCAGTGCCAAATCGCAAAAAGTGCTCTGGTCAGGAAAGGGGTAAATCCTTCCGGGGCTGAAGTGGTTAATCAACTTCTGTCAAAGTGACGTGGTTGAAAATATTTGTTGATCAGCTGCAACACCCACTGATGTTCAGTGTATTTTGATGGCACTAAATCCTGATGTCAAAATCAGTGGCGGCCCATCTATTAGGGGTGCAGGGGCGCTGCTCCCCTAATCCATGTGCCCAGCCCCTAATCTACATGCAGGGAGCCGGGCGCATGGATTTCAAAGGGGTTTTCTTTCTTTTTTGAAGCACGTGATTAGAGCCTGAGGCTCTAATTGACTTCAAAAAAGGGTGGGCTCGGGGCGCAGAGCACTGCACCCTGAGCCCACCCAGTTGTGTGACATTAACGTATTAGTATTCGCTATTGTCGTCCTGCTTCTCTTCCCAGCCAATCAGGAAGCGGGTCCTGAGACCTGATTGACCAAGAGGAGAAGCAACCATATTGGCAGGGGGGAGATCTGGGAGATGGCCACCATCACCGGAGTGATCTCTCAGGGCACTGCATTGGCACCAACACAGAGCCCAGCTGCAGGAGTACCACCCGCGGGGGGGGGCCGGGGGGGGTTGAGTGGTTTGTTTGACACCCCCTCCACCCCCCCCCCCCCCCATCTGGAGTACCAGCCACCACTGGCCAGAATACATTGTCCCAGCTGGGGTGGGGGGTAGTTTCCTCCATCCACCCCACTTTCTGATCAAATACAAAATATCCATCTTTTGCCAGCTTAACTTGGTTGAGATCTCCTCTTACTTCATGTTGCATCTGAGAAAAAAACCTTCCCTACTTTATCTAAAAATGAAAGGAGTATGTTACAATGCTATACATACAGTTTGAGAAAATATTAATAACCAGGAGCAATATGTTTTCTGTAGATATAGTTGTCCTTTAACTTGCTTGTATGCTACTATAGCCATGTGCAATTTCAAATGTTGCTTCTGGAACAGTTCTAATTACCATCTGTCAGAGCTATGCTCAAAACAGAGTGGCTTTTGGCCCAGTGCTTTTATCTGTGAAATGTCTCTCTCACTCTTTCCTAATAATAGTTTGTTGAAATATTACCTTAGTTTCTGTGAAAGCAATGTGAAGCAGAAGTAACTAATGTTTATTGAAGCTATTATACAAAGTCAGGTGAAGCAGTCTTTGATCTAAATAATATTGTAATTAATAGTTAATCAAAAGGTCCATGAACACAACGGCAATGCAGAGGTAATACAAAAGTTACTATTAAATAAATATGACTCTGGGTAGAATAAAGGTTCACTGAATGAAATAAAAACTGAACTCTAGAATTTGGAAACATCTAACCAGCAATCTCTCCCTGTTCCCGCTTCTCCGTACCATACTCTCTCCCAACATCCCCTGATCCCTGATTGTTCCTGATCTCATCTTCCCCATCCCTACATACCCCCACCCCATACTTGAAAACACACTTTGGAGTACTTCTACTTTCCCATCGCAGCCATCATGAGCGGTACTGATCAGGCAAACATGCTCATTGTATCCCTGGTAAATTGATGAGGGACCAGTTTTTTTCTTAAATAAACCTTGGTTGTTGTAAATTTACAACTGACATGACTACATTTGATGTATTTAAACTGCTATACAGTACGTGTATTTCATGACTATGGGGTCAATTGACTAAGAGTTAAATAACGGCAAATAAAATAATGTATGCAGTAAATCAGCTGTGAAGGTTCCATTCACTTAGAACAGTGATTCTCAACCAGGGTTCCGTGGAACCCTAGGGTTCCTCCAGAGGTTGCTAGGGGTTCCTTCAGCATTGGGCAATTTCTGCCTCTCAGATAAGTTCCCACGGATACCATTGATCTTTGATCAGGTAATTCTTCCCAATGACCACAAGTGTAAGGACCATTCTTTCTACTGACCATCACACTAATGTATCATGATTTGCATATTTCTAAAATTTAGCAGGGGTTCCCGAGACCAGAGAACTATTTCAAGGGTTCCGCTGTGCTGAAAAGGTTGAGAAAGGCTGATTTAGCGTTAAATAACGAATGCGTTATTTTTTTGATTGTTCAGTAACTACAGCATTTTCTCATTCAGTAATTTATCACTCATGTCGCTGGTTAAGGCTTGTTTAAAGTCATTTCCTTATAAAAAATTATAACATGTTTGTTAATTTCTTTTGCCAAAAACTATTTTTTAATCTAACATTTTTTACAGTAATCTGTATTTGGCGGCATTGAAATTTGAACTACCTTCACAGATGTATGTCTCCTGATGCTTGGTAATCCAAGCTGTGTCTTTTTCATGTGGATCTGTTGCCTAAAACTTGACTATATATTTTTGTAGACATTTTTTAAACATTTTTATTTATTTTCCATGTTCCTATCCAAGTTTAACTTGTTGTAATTGTGTATATAACTAAAAGTATTTCAGTGGCCACTTCAAGAGGTCACTTCTAGCTGGAGTAATTTTCATGGTTGACATACTCCATTGTTAATTACGTTTTATAAACAACATTTATTTTATTTTTTTAATTATAAATTAAAAAAAAAAAAGTTCTTGATGTTGAATTTCAGCCGATGTTTGTATTTAATTTGCACTGCACGTCATGCCTTTTTGAATAAAATAAAAAATAAAAAATACTTGGATCCTCTGTGTGTGGAATTAGGCTCTTGGTGGATGGAATGCCCCTTTCTGAGGGTTTGAATAGGCCCCTCTTTCTGGTACCACACTGGTTACCGCCACCAAAATGATGGTGTTAAATAGCTCACCTTTTTTAGTTCCTGTTTTGTTTGTAAATTTAATTTAACAGATAACCGCACAATTTTTTGCAATATTTACAGACAATTTATTTTCCCCGTTGTTTTTACCGCAAAATCATAAATTTTTTTAAATGAATTTAAGGAATTTAATTGCCATGCGCAATAATTTATGCAAATTAGTAACATGATACCCTTATTGCATGCGGTTAAGCTTAGTGAATTGACCCCTTTGTACACTATTATTGTATTGTATTATATATAATTATAGTCCATTTTTGTGTATTGTAACTATGAATAAATAAAGAATTGACAAAAAAAAGGCAAAAAACTCTAGGCAGATATTAAAGCGGAGTTCCACACAAAAGTGAAACTTCCGCTGATCTGTTTCAAACCCCCCCCCCCCCCGCACGAATGCCACATTTGGAACCTTTCTGTGGAGACAGCAACGGGTACCCCGTTTTTGACAGGTACCCTTCCCCACTTCCGGGAGAGGGCTCTTCCCCCGCCGCCTTCCCCCGGTGGTCACGATGACCCTGCCACAAGGAGATGGTACCCCAAAAGGTAAAGAAGGATCGTATCGCAGTGGGTGATTATAAATAACCCAGCCTGATCTTGACACTTCAACGATCAGGAGTGGAAAAACCTTCCCCGCGCTTTATGACAGCACTGGCCGCACAGTTAACTCCTTGATCGCCCCCTAGTGTTAACCCCTTCCCAGCCAGTGACATTTTTACAGTAATCAGGGCATTTTTATAGCACTGATCGCTGTATAAATGCCAATAGTCCCAAAAATGTGTCAAAAGTGTCCGATGTGTCCACCATAATGTCACAGTCCCGATATAAATCGCAGATCACAGTCATTACTAGTAAAAAAAATAATAATAATAATAATGCAACAAATCTATCCCCTATTTTGTAGACACTATAACTTTTGTGCAAACCAATCAATATATACGCTTATTGCGATTTTTTTTTGTACCAAAAAATTTGCTTTTTTAAAAGAAAATGAGGATATTTATTATAGCAAAAAGTACAAAATATTGTGTTTATTGCGCAAAAGTTAAAAACCGCAGAGGCAATCAAATACCACCAAAAGAAAGCTCTATTTGTGGGAAAAAATTACGTAAATTTTGTTTGGGTGCAGCGTCGCACGACCGCGCAATTGTCAGTTAAAGCAACGCAGTGCTGAATCACAAAAAATGGCAAGGTCATTCAGCAGCCAAATCTTCCTGGGCTGAAGTGGTTAAATACATACCCTCCCGGCCAATTTGGAAACATGGCGCTCCACACTGGATTGCCAATACTGGCGGCACAGCTACAGCCAATCCATCAAAAAAATAAAAAATAAAGGAATAGCCGCACATCTTCCAAAATATACTGTAATTATTGCTAATAACACTATGGGGCTGATTTACAAAGCCATGAGTAGCGGCGCACGCCGACGCGCAATGGCCGTTTTTGTATTCACAAAGCATTTGCGACCCAGAAACACAGCGCAATTCTCCATTTACTATCATGTTGCCGGCGCACAGGTGGCCATGATCTGTGCACCGCTATAGACCTGGCGCACGGCATCTTCAACTCAGAATTAAAAGAAGCTGGAAGTGCGAATATTATGGGGGTCATGTGGGGTGATGTGAGGAAGTATAGATATGACTGTCCAAGTAACAAATATGGCCGAAATAGGATGGAATATTAACTTTCTCTGAGCAAGCCTGCTGCGCCTGCAAATAGACTGGAACTGCGTGAGATTATTTGATGCACTGCGCATGCGCAAACGGCATTTGCGCCCGTTCAAGTGCTCTGGTTCACTGCGCCGGCAAAATCTTAGTAAATGTCAAGTCATGTAGGTTCATTTTCATAAGTTGAACAGGCGCACCTCTCAACTTTTTGCGCTGGTTCACTTCTATGGGTTTATTTAAGGCTATTTGCACACAGGTCATGTTAGCATTAAGAAAAAAAAATGAAGAAAATAAATGCGTGGGGGTCCCCCGAAATTCCATACCAGGCCCTTCAGGTCTGGTATGGATATTAAGGAGAACCCTGCGTCAAAAAACAAAAAAACAAAATGGCGTGGGGACCCCCAGATCCCGGCCTCCCCCTTGTGTGAAATGGTAAGTGGGTACAAAAGTACCCCTACCATTTCACCAAAATAGTAACAAGAGGGTTAAAAATGACAGAAGACGTTCTTTGACAAGTCCTTTATTAAAGTCTTCTTTCATCTTCTTTCTTCTGGTCTTCTTCCTTCTTCCTTTCTTCATCCTTCGGTTTCTTCATCTTCTTCCTCCATCTTCTTCTTCCTCCGATCCGCTTCTACTTGCTCCAGTGTTCTTATCCGGCATCTTCCTCCATGGTGTCTCTCCTTGGTTTTCGGGCTGCTCCGCGCAATGGAAGGCTCCTGCTGTGTGACGCTTCTCTTCTTCTGACAGGTCTTATATAAAGGAGGGCGGGGCCACCCGGTGACCCCGCCCCCCTCTGACGCATGGTTTTGCACCCCCTTACCATTTCACATGGGGGAGGCCGGAATCTGGGGGACAAGGTGCTTTGGGGGGGGGCCACTACCACAAAGCACCCTCCCAATGTTGAGGGCATGTGGCCTGGTACGGTTCGGGGGGCGCTCTCTCTCTCACCCCCCCTCTTTTCCTGCGGTCTTCCAGGTTGCGTGCTCGGAGGGTCTGGTATGGATTTTGAGGGGGACGCGGGGTTCCCCTTAATATCCATACCAGACCTGAAGGGCCTGGTATGCTCTTGGAGGGGAACCCATTCCGTTTTTTTTTTCATTAAAGTCGCCTGGCCTGGTGCGTGTTGTAAGTCGCCTCAAGGCGCTCTGTGATTCACATTCAAGTCATGTCCAAGTTGTCTCCCAAGGTCGCGCTGGAAGTCGTGTTGCCTCTGTGTGAATGCACTGTTAATGATACGGCGCTCGCTGCTATGAATTGCGCAGGCATATTATGTGTTGCGCTTATGCGTGCGCCGGTTCATACGCTCACTTGAAAATTTGCCTGGTGCACAAATGGAGGTATAAACCGGCGCAGCGCATTCATCTTAGTAAATCAGCCCTTATGGCTGCTTGTGTAGTACAACAGCCCGAATGAAAGGCAGAAAACTACTGTTAAGTTTGTTAAAAATTTAAAATGAACCAATTCAGACTATCGGGTTAAAGGGGTACTCCAACCTCCAACCCCCAAATAACAAAAAACATACTAAATATTTAAAAACAATTATTAACTACTAATTTGTCATCCCACAACCATCTTTAACAAAGCCAATAAGGATCATAATAAAACTATAATCATAATTCTTATAAAACCATTATTTAACCATTTACACAGGTGAACAGCTGGAAGGATCGAATGGCAAAGGGCCACCCCACTAGAACGGGAGAACTCTGGTAGCAATTTGGAAAGAACTCTCCACAGTGGCTGGGTCTTCTGTCCAGGAACAGATTGGATTTTAGGAAATAGAGCTAAAGGGGCCTGCACCTGCATCTGAGCAAAGTGATTAAATTGGCATTTCAATAAAGGATGGCTAAAATTAACCATGGTATTCTACATTATAACTTTGTCACCTTAGGACTCCTTAAGGATGCCCCAAAAAATACTGTCTCTCTTGTATACTGGAGCTGTCACCTCAGCCTTGGCATTTCCAGGTACACAATCATGTGTATATCAGAATGCAATGAGAATCAGAATGAACAGAGACTGCAGCGCTTAGTAAAACCTTAAACAGTGTCCCAAAAAGCAATAGGGAAATGCGCATTCCATTGACTGTCATATTAAAATGAACCCAGCGTCTTTTTGGTGCCCCTCCTGACATAAATATACACACACCTTAAACAATTTCTATTGAGTCATATCTCCTTCCTTATCAATGACATTGCAAAAATGATCATACTACAAAAGCAGGGCAAGGAAGTATTACGTTACTTCCTTAGAAATCTTTGGTCAGACTTCACCTTGAATATGGGATACAGGTTTGGGCACCAGTCCATCAAAAAGACATTATGGAATTGGAGAGAGGCCAGAGATGGGCACAAAATAAGAAAGGGAATTAAAGATTTTAGTTATGAGGAAAAGCTAGCCAAAGTTGGTTTAATCACATTAGAAAAGGAGAGCTTATGAGGGGATATGAAAGCTATAAATATACCCAAGGTCAATGCAGAGAAAGGAGACGCTGTGTACAATAACGGCATTGAGAATACAGCATCAGACTGATAAAATAAGGTAATGCATCATATTGTCTATTGCATTGATGCTAAGACATGCAGCAATACATTGAACAGAGCAGGCACAGGTATATATAAGGCTCACGGGGAAGTGTTTTCTGAGAAATATGACTCACTGTATGTTTTATAGCTAAGCCCTTCCTCCTCGTATGAACATACAAGTACAGTATTCAAAAGTATAAGGCTAAATTCAAACTGGTACACCATAGTTGGTGACTTGAAAAGGCCATTATTTAACCCATATGTTCAAAGTGTATATACTGTGCTATTGATATTATTGAGTGAAAACAAACCTGTACAAGGAGAAAATCAGCAACACAAACATGCACAATACAACATACATACATAATAATAATACATACAATCATGTACAAGACTTATTAAATAAAAATTCTCGTGCTAATAAAGAAGTGCACAAAATATTTGAATCCAAAAAGCAAACAAAATAAAATACATTGAAGTATATATAATATGTCAATCCTATATAATAAGGATAATGCAATAGTGACACATACAACAAAGTCTCTGTGAAGTGAAAAAGTGATTAAAGGTAACTTTATAGGATATAGTCTCTCTAAAGATGGTAGGTATATCAGGTTTTGCGGCGATACCAATCTGGAGAGAAGGGAAGAATTCTCTGAGGTTTCAACCGACACCAAGAGAAAGTGATGAATCTCTCCATTGTATGAGGGTCAGAAGAAATAAACACTCTTACCAGAAGATGTGGACATCCTATTGTAGTGAGGTCATATACGCCAGTAGAATCCTGGACCAAGGTGTATAAATGAGCCACGGACGTCCTCCTCAATCAATGGCCACATCCATGTTTTCTTCCAAAGTTATCAATCCACCAAAATGAGCGTGGAGCAAATATAGAAAATGAAAGCTCCAATAGTGTGTTATCATTTAAACACTGCTCATTTATTGTAAAAAGGTTTTCCGTAAAAATGTACAAAAACAGCATAAAAATTACAAATGAACATCCGCACTTCCGGGGTCACGTGAGGCATGATGACTTCAGCGCATAGCTATGCCCAACATGTTTCGTCATACATGGCGTCTTTCTGGGGCACAAGTGACGCGCTGAGCCATCACCTTATATATTGGAAGAGAGGGTGGATTCAAGACTCACTTGGAGAGGAGACCAATCCTCTCTCCCACATAGTGGCCATAACACAGAAAAGAAAAAAAAACCTTTGGAACTCATTCTTTATTAATGGCCTGTCAGGTCACCTTGAGCTAGGTGACAGATGCACACCGTTGGGATCCGGAGTGCACTTCAAGGTAGTGGACCCTACGCCTGACTGCTGCGGATGGGAGTCAAGGTGGTAAGGAAGGCAGGGGCGCTGGAACACCAAGACAGAACCCACCGGGGTTAGAGCGTAAGATTCCCTAGCGCGCGGAGTCAGCAGGTGTTCACCAGAGCCTCTAGTGGTGAGGATGGACTGGGCTGCAACTGGCTCCAGGTCACGACCCCCAGGGTCCCCCAGCTCATGCCCACAGTAGGCAAAAGGAGGATAGGGATAGTAAGGGAATAAGCCAAGGTCGGGGCCACAAGCAGACAAGGACAACAGAGTTCACGCCAAAGGTTTAGGGTCACCGACAAACGGGGATAGTTGGGGACACGCCAAAAGGTCAGGGTCATGAGCAGATGAGAATAGTTGAGAACACGCCAAGGTCGGTAACAGAAACAAACATAGATCACACGGCAAGCAGGAAACAGGAAGCCAAACATACAAAGGTTGATCAGCAGGGTTGGCCTGCAGTGCACAGGTTAATATAGCGTTCTCTGATAGGAGCTGGGGTGGAGCCATGCTAGAGGAGAGATTATAAAAGCAGTCAGGTGAGAGTGGGCTGGTTTTTAGAGATGAACACATGGAGACAGGTAGGCTGACAGACAAACTCTATTGCATAACCATGACATGGCCATCTAGCGTATACATAGAGAATGATAATTCACCCCATTCACCTTTAATAGCTAAATCAGGACACATAGAGTACATTCAAATAATACATACATTAAATGACCAACACCCCAATTATATATATAGGTAGTTTAACCAGTTGCCGACCGCCGCACGACGATGTACGTCGACAGCATGGCACGGGCAGGCATATTGGCGTACATGTACGTCCCTTGCCTCCCGCGGGTCGGGGGCCCGATCGGGCCCCCGCCCGGTGCCTGCGGCGGTCGGTTTTCGTCCGGGAGCGATCCGGGACGAGGGGGCAGCCATTCATTCATGGCCACCCCCACGCGATCGCTCCCGACGAATAGGAATCCCCCGTGACATCACTTCCTCTCCTGTAATGTAAACACAGGAGAGGAAGTGATGTATTCTCTCCTCCGTGTCGGTATTTTTCGTTCCGACACGGAGGAGAGCGGATCGGTGAGTTGCACCAACACTCTACACACACAGTAGAACATGCCAGGCACACTCACACCCCCCCGATCACCCCCCCCAATTACCCCTGCCCCCCAGTCACAGTGACACCAATGTAATTTTTTTTTTTTTTTTTTGCATTGGTGTCATTTGTGACTGTAATAACTGTTAGGGCAGTTAGGGTTAGCCCCCTTTAGTTCTAATGTACCCCCCTAACCCCCCCAATAAAGGTTTAACCCCGTGATCACCCCCCGTCGCCAGTGTCACTAAGGCTGGGTTCACATTGCAGCGGTTTATGAGAACGAATGTGATTCGCACCGCACTGCTGTGCAAATCACATCCGATCTCTGTGCGATTCGAGTTCAGCCATTCGCCGCACCCGCCACACCCGCCGCACCCGCCGCAAATTCGCACGGGACCCTTTTTTTGGCCCGCAGCAGAATCGGATCGCATGGGTGTTCACACCATGCGATCCGAGTTTGCAGATCGCACTGCGATATGCGAACTGATCTGGGGGTGTCAGTAACATTTCACTGACACTCCCAGCAGTCCGCATAGGGCAGTGTGAACTGCCGCCGGGAGGCATGCGATGCGGGAACCCGCCGCGGATTCGCTGCGTTTCCGCATCGCTCCAGTGTGAACCCAGCCTAATAAGCGATCATTTTTCTGATCGCCGTATTAGTGTCACAGGTGACGCTAGTTAGGCAGGTAGGTATTTAGGTTCGCCGCAGCTTTTTATAGCGCCAGGGACCCCCATATACTACCGCATAAAGCCCCCTGATTGCCCCCTAGTTAACCCTTTCACCAGTGATCACCATATAACTGTTACAGGTGACGCTGGTTGGTTAGTTATTTTTTTATAGTTTCAGGGCACCCGCCATTTATTACCTAGTCTCACTAGTGTACCCCTAAATTTAGGGGTGTCTACTTTCCAAAATGGGGTCATTTGGGGGGGGTTTGTGCCATCTTGGCATTTTATGGCCTTCAAAACTGTAACGCCCTTAGAAAGCCTGAAGGCGGTGCTTGGTTTTCGGGGCCCCGTACGCGGCTAGGCTCCCAAAAAGTCCCACATATGTGGTATCCCCGTACTCAGGAGAAGCAGCAGAATTTATTTTGGGGTGTCATTTCACATATGCCCATGGCATGCGTGAGCAATATATCATTTAGTGACAACTTTGTGAAAAAAAAAAAAAAAAAAAAAAAGTTTGTAATTTTCCCGCAACTTGTGGCAAAATATAAAATATTCCATGGACTCAACATGCCTCTCAGCAAATAGCTTGGGGTGTCTACTTTCTAAAATGGGGTCATTTGTGGGGGTTTTGTGCCATCTTGGCATTTTATGGCCTTCAAAACTGTAATAGGTAGTGAGAAGTGAACTCAAAAATTTACGCCCTTAGAAAGCCTGAAGGCGGTGCTTGGTTTTCGGGGCCCCGTACGCGGCTAGGCTCCCAAAAAGTCCCACATATGTGGTATCCCCGTACTCAGGAGAAGCAGCAGAATTTATTTTGGGGTGTCATTTCACATATGCCCATGGCATGCATGAGCAATATATCATTTAGTGACAACTTTGTGAAAAAAAAAAAAAAAAAGTTTGTAATTTTCCCGCAACTTGTGGCAAAATATAAAATATTCCATGAACTCAACATGCGTCTCAGCAAATAGCTTGGGGTGTCTACTTTCTAAAATGGGGTCATTTGTGGGGGTTTTGTGCCATCTTGGCATTTTATGGCCTTCAAAACTGTAATAGGTAGTGAGAAGTGAACTCAAAAATTTACGCCCTTAGAAAGCCTGAAGGCGGTGCTTGGTTTTCGGGGCCCCGTACGCGGCTAGGCTCCCAAAAAGTCCCACATATGTGGTATCCCCGTACTCAGGAGAAGCAGCAGAATTTATTTTGGGGTGTCATTTCACATATGCCCATAGCATGTGTGAGCAATATATCATTTAGTGACAACTTTGTGTAAAAAAAAAAAAAAAATTTTTTTTTTGTCATTATTCAATCGCTTGAGGCAAAAAAATAAAATATTCAATGGGCTCAACATGCCTCTTATCAATTTCCTTAGGGGGTCTACTTTCCAAAATGGGGTCATTTGGGGGGGTTTTGTACTGCCCTGCCAATTTAGCACCTCAAGAAATGAGATAGGCAGTCGTAAACTAAAAGCTGCGTAAATTCCAGAAAACGTACCTTAGTTTGTAGATGTGACAACTTTTGCGCAAACCAATAAATATACAATTATTGACTTTTTTTTTACCAAAGACATGTGGCTGAATACATTTTGGCCTAAATGTATGACTAAAATTGAGTTTATTGGATTTTTCTAATAACAAAAAGTAGAAAATATCATTTTTTTTCAAAATTTGCGGTCTTTTTACGTTTATATCGCAAAAAATAAAAATCGCAGAGGCAATCAAATACCATCAAAAGAAAGCTCTATTTGTGGGAAGAAAAGGACGCAAATTTTGTTTGGGTACAACATTGCATGACCGCGCAATTACCAGTTAAAGCAGCGCAGTGCCAAAGTGTAAAAAGACCTCTGGTCATTTACCAGCAAAATGGTCAGGTCTGAAAGTGGTTAAGTAAATCAAGGTCACATCTCAATGTGACTTTCAGATTTGCCTACCACATTAACTGATCATATGGATCAAAATGTATTTAAAAATTAGATCATATTCAAAAAAGATAACGAACACTAATATCCTATTTTCATTTTAGTCATATGATATTAACCAATCATTAAATTGAGATGTGGACCTCCAGTGGACATACATAAGAATAAAGTAAAAAAATATAATAATACAATAAAAATAGAAAAACATTTCTTAATACAAATGTATATATAAATCGGGCATTGTCGATAAAGGCATTCATTTCTACATGAGCATTCAAGTCCAAGGGTCTTAAACATTTAACACAATATATCCAACTAATTTCCAATTAATTTGGAAATAGCATGTCTCTTGTGTCCCCCTATCCAGTGTGTTTGAAGCTTTTCTATCCCCAAGAATGATGTGCTCCTTGGATTCTTGTTGTGTACCTCCAAACAATGCCTCGAAACAAGATGGCCCAAAAAGCCTCTCTTAATGTTTCCAATATGTTAATTTAATCTTATTTGAAGTGATCTCGCTGTATGCCCTATGTACTGTAATCCACAGGGACAAGTTAGGAGATAAACTACATGAGTAGTAGAACATGTGATGAAGGACTTATTTGAAATTCTTGGGAGGAATTGTTGGAAACAAATGTAATAGTTTTCCTATCTCGGGTATTATTAATCCTGCATACGGCACATTTTTTACATTTATGATATCCTACCAAATTTTTAAAGAACATCAATCTAGTAGATGGGGAGTCACAGGCACTAGGGGCCAATACATCTTTTAAGGAGGGGACTCCTCTGAAAACCACCTGTGGTTGATCAGGAAGAATGGGGCCCAATATTAAGTCATGTTTTATTACAAGCCATCGTTTACGTACCAATTTCTTGATCAGATAATGCTGATGTGAGCAACCCATGATTAAAGGTCAAGCAAATTTGCTATGTCTGTCATCCATCATGGGCCTCTCAACCAGAAGCTGATCTCTATTCAGTTGTTCAACCTCCACCATTCTCTGTTCAAGAGCCCAGGCTGAATAACCCTTCTCTCAAAATCTGTTAGTCAAAACATTAGCCTGCCTCCTAATATCCTCTGTCTTAGTACAGTTGCGCCTTAAGCGCATATATTGGCTTTTAGGAACAGAATCAAGCCAAGAATGATGGTGACAGCTGTCACAGGGAATGAAGGCGTTCCTATCAGTAGATTTAAAATAGGTGGAAGTAAGGAGCCGACCCTCCTCCACTCTTATTTGTAAATCCACTTATGTAATCCAATTATTTAACCCAGTCAGGGCTGAGAAAAAGTTTAACCCTTTACAGTTAGGGAACAATTCAAACAGTAACAATTGCTATCACTTATAACCACACAGATATCCCTAGCTCTCTCTGGTAAACAACAAAGAATAAATTATTTTAATTTATGCAAAACACAAAGCTACAAGAAACATTTCAACGTGCAGTACGCCTTCTTAAGGGATAAGGTTAGGACATGTCATTATTTCCAGCTCAAATCCAAAATACTGAAACATATTTTTCTTTAGAAAAGTGGGAAAACCATGCAAATAATTACTTTACATCCCTGTGGCCAACCATGCATCTAGATCCTGAATCAGTTCTTGAGGTTTTGTCAACTACTATGTTCTAACAGGAGGCTTTATCATGAATGGTTTTCCCATGTGGAAATGTAAATGTAAAATGGATGTTTTATTCAGACCTATTCCTTTTCTAAAGCAGATGTTTTTTTCCCCACCTCTTGCAAGTGGTTGCAGATAATGAAAAAAAAAAAAACTATTGGGAAAGATGTTAGCACTAAAAGAAATTCCATGAAAAAATAACATCAACGTGTATGGCCTTAAAACCCAAATCATATCATTGTGTTTCTTTTTGTCTTTCTAGCACAGAGTAGCCTGTGCTAGAAAGGATGCTTCTATATATGATTACCTGATTGGAATTGTGTCTCCAAAAAGTGGGTATAGTATAGAATCCAACAGATGGTACAGCGCTCTAACTAAAATAAAATGATTACTAACATATTAAAATTAATAAAAAGTCCAAAGATAGCTTTTGAGTCAAAAAGTCCACGTGAGGAATCTTCAGTGGTATACAGTCAGTTCATGCATAAAGTGACTTAGTGCCAAGGGGGGGACCACCACCAATGGTAAAATTGGCTGCTCACCTCATCGTATGGACCCTTTAAATTACAGAGGGTCGTATGCACTTAAATATCAACTCATCCAATCGCTGTACTCCTCTCCGACAATATCCGACCAATTCACAAACGAAAACACAGCTTTCTCCTATTCAGAGTCAAATGAACTGACACGTTCGTGGAATACCCACACTGGATCGGTATATAGCAGTATTCACAATTCCTCAGACCATGTGGATAGAAAGACAGGCCATAGTGCTCTCCATAGAAAAACGTTTTAATGATGAATATACATAAAAAACACACTTACAATAACGAAGCTTCATACAATCTTTAAAATGATCAATGACCGCAGGTGACGTCACGTGATCTCCATCCGTACGTTACGTCCCTATGGGCGGGACTTCATCAGCGGACACGGAAACTACGTGACACCCGATATATGAATAGACATTACGGGGTTCCTATAGTGCGCTTACGGTGAGCACGACGTGACGGACAGCCTCTCCATGTTTACGAAAGTTACCAAGGTAACAACACATCCTGTCGTGTAGTACGAATCTACACGATAACAGGCAAAGACCTCAGGGAAGCCCTTGTGAATTTAAACAAACGTTACCAAGTTAACGGCTCATCCCATCATGCCTATCCGCACTATGCAAATGAGCACAGCAACGAGCGGAATATAAAAAAGGAATCATAAATATTTGCAAACATTGCCGTTGCCACAATGAATCCCTTCCCCTTATGTATATAATGTAATCAAATAAAGAAAAACTGCTTAATGGGTACCAATACAAAAGAACCCCATTATTAAACACATTTTTAAATTGCAAAGCATGAACTTTTTTCTCCAAACTTGAGTTTACAAAGTCCACCTCCTACAAAATGCAAATAGAGATGTGTTTCGAACTTAATATTCAAAAACAATTAAGAATATTAAAATGTGTATAATACACATATATCAACGTGACATCACCTGCAGCCAATACATTAAATAGTACTAAAAATACAATAAAAAGTAAACAATAAAATCATCGATCAGTAATAAAACAGTTAATATCAAAATCGACATTCAATCCACCGGGCATTAATACATTGGTCTCATGTATCCAGTAAGATTCCCTACGACTTAACTGGCGTATGAAATTACCCCCCCTCCAATGTTTTGTGACCCTCTCAATCCCCCAAAACTTTAGGCCTTTAGGGTTTTGCTGATGGAATTGTTTAAAGTGTCGGGACACATTGTGGGTTTTCAGACCTTTTTTAATATTATCTACATGTTCTGCTAAACGCACATGTAAAGGTCTAGAAGTGCGTCCTATATATTGTAACCCACATTCGCACTCTAACATGTAAACCACTCCGATCGTGTCACATGTAATCAATTGCCGAATATCGTATTCCCTATTAGTTGCAGAGGCCAGAAACTTCTTCCGTTTCTTAATGTTGACTTTAGAATGCTTACACGGCTTGCACCGCCCACAAGCATAAAACCCCCCCAAAAAGGAGAACAATCGGTTCTCTGATGGAATAGGGGGGTTAAGAACGCTGGGAGCAAGACGGTCCCTCAGAGAGGGAGCTTTTTTATAAATAAACTGTGGACGAGTAGGAAGTACGGGTCCCAAAATTTTGTCCTGCTTTAAAATGGACCAATGTTTAGACACTATCTTTTCAAATTTTTTGTGTTGAACATTGTAATCTAAAATCATTCTAAAATTTTGCTCACTATTATTAGTCTCCCTAGGTTGACTGGAGACTAAAGTAGTCCTATCAATCTGTTTGACCTTTTCAAATTCTGCCTTCAAGACCGACCGATCATATCCCTTTTGTTCAAATCTGGAGATCAACACATCGGATTGAGATATGTAATCCTCACTCCTCGTACAATTACGATGTAACCTAATGAATTGTCCCCTGGGGATGTTGCACAACCAAGATTGGTGATGACAACTCCCCAGGGGAATATAAGCGTTACGATCAGTAGGTTTAAAATGGTTAACCAACCTGAAGTTACCCAAATCTTTGTTGATCTCCAGATCCAAAAAGACTATATGATCTTGACTCACATTCCATGTGAGCGAAATATTCCTATCATTGGAATCCAATGATTGAATAAAAATATCGAGTGACGATCTAGTACCATCCCAAATCAAGATAAGATCATCTATAAATCAACGGTAGCACACCAGTTCTGGGGGGCGATGTTTAAAAACTGCTTCTTCCTCCCAGTGGGCCATAAATAAGTTGGCCACACTGGGAGCAAAACGAGCTCCCATCGCTACCCCTCTGGTCTGTAAATAAAACTCCTTGCCATACCAAAAATAATTTCGGCTCAGGCAAAAGTTTAAACAAGTCAGCAAAAATTCCTGATGTCTACCCGACAATGCTGATGATGACAAGGCCCACTCAACTGAGGTCATAGCGTCATCATGACCTATGATGGTGTATAGGGAGCCTACATCAGCTGTCACCAAGATACTGGAAGGGGAACATCCCAATTCTTCCAAAATTTGTATAATATGTTTAGTATCTTTTAGGTAGAGATACTAAACATATTATACAAATTTTGGAAGAATTGGGATGTTCCCCTTCCAGTATCTTGGTGACAGCTGATGTAGGCTCCCTATACACCATCATAGGTCATGATGACGCTATGACCTCAGTTGAGTGGGCCTTGTCATCATCAGCATTGTCGGGTAGACATCAGGAATTTTTGCTGACTTGTTTAAACTTTTGCCTGAGCCGAAATTATTTTTGGTATGGCAAGGAGTTTTATTTACAGACCAGAGGGGTAGCGATGGGAGCTCGTTTTGCTCCCAGTGTGGCCAACTTATTTATGGCCCACTGGGAGGAAGAAGCAGTTTTTAAACATCGCCCCCCAGAACTGGTGTGCTACCGTAGATTTATAGATGATCTTATCTTGATTTGGGATGGTACTAGATCGTCACTCGATATTTTTATTCAATCATTGGATTCCAATGATAGGAATATTTCGCTCACATGGAATGTGAGTCAAGATCATATAGTCTTTTTGGATCTGGAGATCAACAAAGATTTGGGTAACTTCAGGTTGGTTAACCATTTTAAACCTACTGATCGTAACGCTTATATTCCCCTGGGGAGTTGTCATCACCAATCTTGGTTGTGCAACATCCCCAGGGGACAATTCATTAGGTTACATCGTAATTGTACGAGGAGTGAGGATTACATATCTCAATCCGATGTGTTGATCTCCAGATTTGAACAAAAGGGATATGATCGGTCGGTCTTGAAGGCAGAATTTGAAAAGGTCAAACAGATTGATAGGACTACTTTAGTCTCCAGTCAACCTAGGGAGACTAATAATAGTGAGCAAAATTTTAGAATGATTTTAGATTACAATGTTCAACACAAAAAATTTGAAAAGATAGTGTCTAAACATTGGTCCATTTTAAAGCAGGACAAAATTTTGGGACCCGTACTTCCTACTCGTCCACAGTTTATTTATAAAAAAGCTCCCTCTCTGAGGGACCGTCTTGCTCCCAGCGTTCTTAACCCCCCTATTCCATCAGAGAACCGATTGTTCTCCTTTTTGGGGGGGTTTTATGCTTGTGGGCGGTGCAAGCCGTGTAAGCATTCTAAAGTCAACATTAAGAAACGGAAGAAGTTTCTGGCCTCTGCAACTAATAGGGAATACGATATTCGGCAATTGATTACATGTGACACGATCGGAGTGGTTTACATGTTAGAGTGCGAATGTGGGTTACAATATATAGGACGCACTTCTAGACCTTTACATGTGCGTTTAGCAGAACATGTAGATAATATTAAAAAAGGTCTGAAAACCCACAATGTGTCCCGACACTTTAAACAATTCCATCAGCAAAACCCTAAAGGCCTAAAGTTTTGGGGGATTGAGAGGGTCACAAAACATTGGAGGGGGGGTAATTTCATACGCCAGTTAAGTCGTAGGGAATCTTACTGGATACATGAGACCAATGTATTAATGCCCGGTGGATTGAATGTCGATTTTGATATTAACTGTTTTATTACTGATCGATGATTTTATTGTTTACTTTTTATTGTATTTTTAGTACTATTTAATGTATTGGCTGCAGGTGATGTCACGTTGATATATGTGTATTATACACATTTTAATATTCTTAATTGTTTTTGAATATTAAGTTCGAAACACATCTCTATTTGCATTTTGTAGGAGGTGGACTTTGTAAACTCAAGTTTGGAGAAAAAAGTTCATGCTTTGCAATTTAAAAATGTGTTTAATAATGGGGTTCTTTTGTATTGGTACCCATTAAGCAGTTTTTCTTTATTTGATTACATTATATACATAAGGGGAAGGGATTCATTGTGGCAACGGCAATGTTTGCAAATATTTATGATTCCTTTTTTATATTCCGCTCGTTGCTGTGCTCATTTGCATAGTGCGGATAGGCATGATGGGATGAGCCGTTAACTTGGTAACGTTTGTTTAAATTCACAAGGGCTTCCCTGAGGTCTTTGCCTGTTATCGTGTAGATTCGTACTATACGACAGGATGTGTTGTTACCTTGGTAACTTTCGTAAACATGGAGAGGCTGTCCGTCACGTCGTGCTCACCGTAAGCGCACTATAGGAACCCCGTAATGTCTATTCATATATCGGGTGTCACGTAGTTTCCGTGTCCGCTGATGAAGTCCCGCCCATAGGGACGTAACGTACGGACGGAGATCACGTGACGTCACCCGCGGTCATTGATCATTTTAAAGATCGTATGAAGCTTCGTTATTGTAAGTGTGTTTTTTATGTATATTCATCATTAAAACGTTTTTCTATGGAGAGCACTATGGCCTGTCTTTCTATCCACATGGTCTGAGGAATTGTGAATACTGCTATATACCGATCCAGTGTGGGTATTCCACGAACGTGTCAGTTCATTTGACTCTGAATAGGAGAAAGCTGTGTTTTCGTTTGTGAATTGGTCGGATATTGTCGGAGAGGAGTACAGCGATTGGATGAGTTGATATTTAAGTGCATACGACCCTCTGTAATTTAAAGGGTCCATACGATGAGGTGAGCAGCCAATTTTACCATTGGTGGTGGTCCCCCCCTTGGCACTAAGTCACTTTATGCATGAACTGACTGTATACCACTGAAGATTCCTCACGTGGACTTTTTGACTCAAAAGCTATCTTTGGACTTTTTATTAATTTTAATATGTTAGTAATCATTTTATTTTAGTTAGAGCGCTGTACCATCTGTTTGATATATTGTATTTTGGGATTTGGTAATTGATCCTTGGTGTCCAGCAGCTTTTCGTAAAGGGGTTGTACTGCGCATATTTTTTCTGTATTTATAGTATAGAATCCACTTTGATAACCGTTTTTTTAACATCTGCATCCAACACAAATGTGAGGTTCTTGGATTTTTAAATACCATATTATTGCAGCAGGCCTCCTTATGGATTGTTTTCTCACGCCCAAAAAGAATCCAGGGTTGTCATGAGGGCTGCAGGGGACCTAGGCTTACATTGTTTAGGATGAGACCCAACCATCCAAAAATGACATCCCTTGTCATGACGGGAAAGGTCCAATACTAGGGACATTTTTAAACAGCAACAATGTATATTGAGGTCTTAAGATGACAGTGGTAAAAAAAATCTAGCAACCCTTTAGTTTGACAAGAAGGTTTTGCTCTTTGATGTCAACAATCTGATAATTGAAAATCATATTTGAATTTGTTATAACAAGACCAAGACATGTAAACACAATGGGTAAATTGTTCTTTGCACAAAACCAGTTTTTAAACATGCAAGTAGAAAAAGAAATCATGTGTAGCAATGTGTAAGGGGCCTGAGACACAATGCAGTAAGTAACCCTGTGGTTACTGATATCTGTCTAGAATAATGATTCATAAATGTACTTATGTATGAATCAAAAGTTGTAGCCCTTTATTATTACAACTGCTTACCTACTTTCCTTGAACCTGACATTGGTATTGGTGTGCATTACCTTCAATATTTAACGTTTCGGATGTTTCACTAAAAACAAGCCAGTGCCAGTACCTGTGTTGTGTTGCAGAGTGGCAATATAGCTCTGCCCTGAAGCATTATTCATCACCAATTTTCTGCTATAATCTAAACTGGAATAAATTACCATCATGTAACGTTAATTGTAACCTTGTTGCCTCTCAATCCCCACACCAAAGCCAAGTTTTCCATATCTTACACCGATGAGAGATCACAGACTTAAAACAACTGTCTGCAATCTAGATGAGTAACTAACTCTGTATAAGGTCTAGAATTTAGTCACCTTCTACCGGGAAATCACTTATGAGGTCTTCCAGTTTCAGAATGAAATTAGAAGCTCTACTCACATCTACTCTTTGTACTACTCCTCTACTCACTTACAGAGGTTTCTACATTTGGACCCTTAAAGTGTAAGTGAACCCCCCTATTGTTTTCAGCAAAGGAAGCTGCCATATTTTCCTATGTTTAATCTACAACTGCCAAGATGCTGCACATGTAATCAGTTATGACACCAGCATAACCAATGGGAGTGTTACATTTTTGGCACATGCTGGAAATGAAACTCTTTTATGAATGGGTTTACTTCCGCTTTAACATCAACACTAATAAGCATTTTTATAGCTACCACCAATTTTGGAGCTGTTCTTTTTTCCTTGTACCCTGAGGTTCACCTTTGAAAGCCAATGCATACTCAGATACTGTATGTACAGCCTGGCCTTGGAAATGTAGTGAAAATGGAAAACCTCTTCAGTTCTCTTTCAGTATTTTGTAATTGCGTGTCAGAACTCAGTTAACACTAAAATAACTGTAGCGCTGGCTCCTGACGAGCAGGCGCTATATGTTTTTCAAAGTTAAACTTTCCTGAAACCACAGTTTGGTTTTGGGGCTAATTCTCTAAATTTATGGTTTCAGTACCAGTCCAACTGGGTTGCACTGGGTTCTCCTTGACCGCAGGTGTCGCTGTCACCGCTGGCAAGAGTAAGAATGCAGTCTAGCTCGATGTATTGAATGCCACTGTTCTTTTGGGACCAGCCCAGTGGGTAGTGGTATTTAAGGTACAGACATCACATGATTCAGGGTTCTGTTCCGGAGAATATTTTCTGTCTGTTTGGTTCTGGTCCTCCTGACCAGCCCCATGGCACTCCTGGCCTGGGGTGCGGAAACATGCATCTCAAGTCTTGGGGCTGGCTAGCCCGAGGCAACGCAACTGCAGGGACAGGCCTGAATGGATTTCGGGGCCAATTGATCCAAAGGTGGTCCAGTGCCGTCTCATCCAAGGGAGAGGCCCAGCAACTGGAGAAACCCCAGGGGAGGACTCTTCAGGAGAAGGCAGTGCACAAGGCTGGCTTCTATGAAGGAGCCTGGAGGCTTAGTTGAAGGACACTACATGGATCTACACTCATACGGTATTGCCGGATCGGCTAAGAGATACTGGTACCGTATGATAGCTCTTTAAATTTGTCTATGTCCCTCAGTAACGCTCAAGTCTGTGGCAGAGACGTTCTCAAATATTCTACGCTCAAGTCTGTGGCAGAGACTTTACTTAACACCCTACCAGCTGCTATGCCTAGTGAGAGGAGGTCTATCCGGGGGTTGTAAAATCCAGCTGTGAAACGGTTGCTATTCTCTGGATTTTTCTTATAAGAGACTTCATCATTTTTTGCAGTCTAAAGTGCCTGATCTTACTCCTAACCCTCTACCCTAAACTGAGAGACTCTGTTTCTGGTTCAAATAAATAACCCAAAAGAAGATTCAGTGTCATTTCCATATTTATTTGGGCCATATACCACGGGAACCCCTATACGGAGAAGCAGTCAAGAAGATAACGGTAAGCCCAATAAAACCAGCAGCTCCTTCGGGGGGCAGTGCTACATAACTTTCAAGCTTGATAGTTTTATGTTGTCAAAGAGCTCCTGACATATTATATTAGAAAATGTTTGGTGTAAAAAAGTAATCAAGAGGATTGATTAGTCTTACTGATGGCTGTGTGCCTACTGGCTCCATTGGTAGAAACCTAGCTCTAAAGCAGTGTATATATATATCTGGTTAGCAATCGAGTGTGTCTACGTGTTCGCTCTGCCCCCCGCTGTGTGTAGTGCTGATCGCGTCCAGTTACCATGACGATGTGCAGCGCCATGTGGGCTGGACATTACGTGATTGGCTCCCACGGTGGAGGACTTGGCGATATAAGCTCGCCTGTTGCGTCGTGTGGCCACGCCCTCTGTTGAAGTCGGAAGTGACGAAACACGTCAGGGCGTGGCCTACACGACGTTCCCGGAAGTGATGTGTGCGCTCCACCGCTAACCAAAGACAAGGAAGTCACCTACAGTGTTTACAACGGAACACAGGTGGACGATCCTGGCGTCAGGAAACCCGGTGAAACACACTTGTTTTTAATGCTGATTATTTATGTTTACAATGTACGCAGATATTTAAATGGGATAACTTATTAGCTTGTGCAATTTTTTTTGAATAAAACGGAATTACGCTATGTGCACACTCTGCTTTGTTTTATGACATTTTTGGAGCATTGTTGAAAGCTGGACCCCCGGGGGATGATGTATGAATTCTGGTAAACCTAGAGAGGGAATACTTCTTAAGGCTCTTTTGCTCAACATTGTCTGGTGAGTTTAACCCCCTAAGGGGGATTTATCACACACTGTGAAATCCTCCCATTATCTGGTGGAAGCGATATTAACAGCATTCTGATATAACCACCGTGATCACCTTGCAACGTTGACTAAATCACTACGGTCACCCTTTCTGCACATTAAGGACTCTGTTTTAACTGTTTAGGATATAACTCTTTATGAATATATCTTGGACTTTATTTAGAGCGCTGTTTTAATACTGAAATTTTCAGGAATCATATGGACTAATTTCTGTATTACTGGTTACATAACTACTATACTTTTTAAACGGCTGCTACTGTATTGATCTATCTGTTAGTTTGTAAAGATTTGACAGGCCATAATTGTGTGTTCTATATTTACCATATATATATATATATATAGGTGTATATATATATTTTTTGGATTTCTGGTTTAGTCTACATTCGGCGCTGAGTGGTGTACTATAGGCTGCTTTTTCAAATACACCTTGTGTCCATATATATATATATATATATATATATATATATATATATATATATATATATATATATATATATATATATATATATATATATATATATATATATATATTATTATTATTATTTTAAATACTATAGACTGCCAGGAGTGGCTGAGCAAAATGTCCTATTGGAAATAGCAAAAAATACAGCGGGCATGTACACACTGATGTACAAGAATATCCTGAAATAACAAAATAATCATCACAAAGCATCAAATTTATCATTATGCACACCTTCGGCCACTGGAGAAAAAAATGCTAGCATTCTTTATTTTTTCACTGACACAGTTTATGTTCTTGAAGAGATGGACTTGCATCTCATTGGAGCAATCAAGTCATCTTGGAATGAGTTGTCTGACACCGTCTACAAGCAACTCAGAAAAGCACCAATGAACATAATTTGTCCTGTGCTCTTTTCACTCCCTTCAGCTTGGCAGCTGCTCTAGTAAGCAGCTTGTACTGAGAGAGGAAACCAGAGAATGCTAGCCATGCAGAGGGATTTGTAAATCAATTTTTGTTGAGAAGCTAATAACATTCCAAACCTCTCACAAACTTTCTACATGCAAAATGTGTAATATGGTGACTGATTGGCATATAAATAGTTTAATACCTTTACATAACACCACTGTAAGGTATTGCAATATCTCAGCCTAATTGCATCACCTGTTTCTCATCTATATACAATTACATTGTTTTCACAGAAATAATCTTGCATTACTTAACTCTACTGTGAAAGAATCCTGTATACTCTGAAACATGCAGACTTTTTTCTAGTTTTTTTTTATAATAAAGGACCACCTTTTTTTGTAAAGTCTGTTTTGGAAAATTTTAGATGTATTTTTATATGTATTGTCATAAGAGTCCTCCTGTGTTCATTCTCACCTAGCCCGCTCTAAAAGAGCTGACTGGGGCAGACTGACACTGGTTGCGATCCGTTAGTGGATAGCTTCCTGGGATTGGAAAGAGGTGTTTGCGGAGTGGGGGTATGTCCGCCAGGGAAAGGGCCCCTGTACACTGTACAGACGATTGTCTGGGGGCATATGCTTGCTCTGCAAGGATTGGTTGTAGGCGGATGTGCGCTCATTGTCTCTGCTGTGTCTGATAAGCACATGGAGATGGGCAGTGCACATCTGTGGATAACCTTCCATCCACAAGGAGGTGTAGAATAATCCAGCTATACATTGTTCTCTGGAACAATGTATATTAAGGATTTCTATCAATGGAATTGTAGTCATCGTTCATTGGTTTTGTATGGTTTCCATCATTGAAAGCATTTAGTCAGTTTGAGTCACTGACTATTTGAATGTATACATGTCTGTGATTGGTTCTTTTGAAGGAAAACAAATGTCTAATTGTCTGTGAAGACACCACTTTCTGCTGTATTGTATTGCATTGTATTGTCCTTATATGGGCATTCACATTCTGTGTTGCTGCTGTGAGGTCACAAGCTTTGTAGGAGGTGTTTAGCTGGTTGGAGGCAAACCCTCCAGGGCGTGGCTTCCTGTTGAAATGTAAATAAAAGATTGTCCAGGTTAGAGAGGACAAACATGCTGACCGTTTGGAGAATGTAAGAATGCTGATGATGTCTCTTTAATGGGGAACCAGAGATGAGGATGTAGGAATGCGGGTGATGTCTGAATACTTGGATGAGTGGGTTTGAACGTAAGCTAAAGTATTATATCATTAAGACGGAAATTTTATTATTGGGGAAACAAGGAGATTTGGCTGTGTGCTCTGCGTATGGCCAAAATTTCCAGAACAAGTCGAACTCCATGAAATTTGAAGATACTCCCTTGCAGTGGGGCTGTGCCTGCACTAAAATAATTGTTTGTTTATTTAGTATAGGAGAGAGCGCATGGCACTCCCCCATGTTCCCACAGTGGGCTGTCCTTCTGTGTCATCGCATCCTTCGTAGGGCTATGGAGACACTGCTTTAGCCTTGATGACTTCAGGACCTTTGATTATTGGACATGGGGACCAGCGTAGCAGCACAGAGGAGAATCTTCTTTTCTATGCCTCCTAGACCTAAATGAGCAGTTACCCCTCACAAATGCAGCCCCATTGCAAAGGAGAATATTTTAGTTACCCAGAATTGGGCTTTAACCGATTAAAGTGTTACTAAACCCAGGACCCTGCATTCACTATATCTGGTCTCCCACAGTACACAGAACATGGAAATGCAATAATTTTTATAAATATAAACTAAATACCAAATACCATACTCAATGCTAAATACCCTTTCTCATCAGCAGTTAGAGCAGTCTTGTGACTTCTATCAGTGTCTGGTTAAAGCTTGTAGGAGTTGTTTTAATTCTCCCATGATTGTCCTGTGAGGATGCAGGACCCCTGACCCTCGGTCTGGACAGTGCTGATTGGCCCTGGCTGATCACATGCACTTTCCTAAGAAAAACAACTCTATCACTACACACCAAACTGAGCATGTGCAGCTTGTCCCCTAGCCCCTGTACTATCCTGAGATGGTTTTGGGACTCTCGAAGAAGGGGACGATCAAAACAGACAGGATCAAACAGGCCTTTTACACAATGCAGGGGATTAACCCCTTAGGTTCCACAGTGAGCATAACAAACATGCTTTACTGCATATACACACCGATTTTACTGTTGTGGGTTTAGTAACACTTTAAATGGAACAACTAATTGAGGGCAAGGATGACCATAGTGTGCAAAATATATTCACATCCTGGGTACACCACAATGAAAACTTGCTGGTCAGTTTAAAAGCAGAACTTGGGATAAAGCTGAAATGTCTTTAGACTCTCTGAAGTTCATTATCTTGCAGCCACCATATATTTTTTTACAAGCTCTCTCAGCTAACTGCTCAGTTGTGGTGTAGCATGTAAAAATGTGCATGGGAACTCTAATATAATAGCAAATATAGTGTGTGGGTTGCTTAGGACACCACACCAGTATTACAGTGGTCATCAACCCTGTCCTCAGGGCCCACTAACAGGCCAGGTTTTATGTATTACCTTGAGGAGATGCAGACTAGAATACTGCAATCACTGAGCATCAAATTATATCACCTGTGATGTGTTTCAGTTATCTTGCAAACCCGGCCTGTTAGTGGGCCCTGAGGACAGGGCTGATGACCACTAATATAGCAGACAGGAGAAAAGAAAAAGATTTTTTAGGTGCCAGGACACAGTCAAACCAAAGCTAAGATTTTACAAAGCTTTATTCACAAAAAATAATAGCCTTAAAAACAATGGCAGTATAAAACTTCTGCTGCTGAAACAGCAACAAATCCCCCATCTCTGACTCTATAGGTGGGTTCCTTTTGTGTTAGGATTCATATGACCTACCATGAGATGGTATGGTGTTACATGTGTTTGAGCATGTACAAGTTTATTATTTTCTGTTCCCATAACTGCTGCCTTTTTTGCCTTGGGGGAGACTTGGGGGAGCTTCTGTGGGACATTGGTCCCAGCCCCTTTCCTCTCTGGATTGTGTAGACCTTTGGAGTGGAGAGGTGAGTTTTCTTGGGTGCTGACACACATGTTAGTTTCTCTTTGTTAATGTATTAAGTAACCTTTGTATTGTTTATTATTGCTTTCAGTTTTAAAAGTGCTCCCCTATTTCTCCTGAAGAAGCAGGTTCACCTGCGAAAAGGCGCTGAGGCATACAGTCCGTAATGGAAGTCTCTTCTGCAAGCACAGTTTTGTTCAACATTCATTAACTGCTACTTTGATGGTTTCAATCTTTGTTTTTGGCCCTCACAGAGGCTATGTTGCTGTCTCAGCAGTAAAAGTTTTATACTGCTATTATTTTTATGCAGTTATGTTTGTGTGAATAAAGCTTTGTAAAATGTTAGCTTTGGTTTGACTTTTACTTGGCACCTAAAAAAAATCCACCTTTTGTTTTCTGTCCTCTCTAACATAATGGTTTAATAACAGCATTACAGGATACCAAGCAAGAGAAATATGGGTGCTTCCATTGCTAAGCTCCTTAGAAAAAAAGCTAGTTACCTGCTGTCTCTAGCTTTACTGCTTATATGTCAATGAGCTGGAAGTGGAACAATCATACAAATTAGCCAAGTCAGTGCAAAAGAAAGCATGGAAGCCTTTGGATCAGAATCGCTGAAAGGATAGGTCAGCAATGCCAGTTTAAGTATTCTCTCTGTATAGATTTCCTTTAAGAAGAGTGTAGCACTAGGGCCTCTGTAATATATGGTTATTCTGTCCCACACCAGTGATGGCTCACCCTCACCTAGATCCAAGTAACACCAATGCACCATTTCAACTTTTAGCTGGGGTTTATTATGCCCCGTACACACGAGCGGACTTTTCGACATCCAAACTCCGACGGACCGAGTCCGTCAGACTATCCGATCGTGTGTGGGCTGCAACGGACTTTAGCTTCACTAAAGTCTGACGGACTTTAGAAATGAAGCATGCTTTAAATTTTCCCGTCGGAACTCCGCCGGACCCAGGTCCGATGTAGAAGTCCGCTCGTCTGTATGCTGTTCCGACAGTCCTAAAACGACGCATGCTCTGAAGCAAGTACGAGACGGAAGTGCTCGGTCTTGTAAAACTCCAGTTCGTATTGGAAGTAGCACATTCGTCATGCTGCAAATTCTGTGCTCGTTTAAATGTATAGCGCATCTTCTTTATAATGCTAGAAGAACGAAGCCTTTTTATTTATAATGTTGTCCTTGTCCGCTGAACAGTGTTTGGGCGGACAGTCCGCTTGTGTGTGGGCTTTCAGCGGACAGTTTGGACGGACAAAGTTTTTCGGAAAGTGAAGTAGCTTTGCTGCTTATATTCACACAGAGTTAATACTACATGTTTTTATTCATCCTCATCCTATGATTAATCTTCCAATTATAGCAAAAATATCTTCCCAATTTATATAACAAAAAAAAAAAAAAGAATATATATATATATATATATATATATATATATATATATATATATATATATATATATATATATATATATATATATATATATATATATATATTTATTTATTTATTTATATTTATTTATTTCTTGAAAAAAAAAAAAATCTATTACTATATATTTTTGGAACTACTATTTTTTTTTTTTTTTTTTTTTTTTTCGGGTGGGGGGGGGGGGGGGGACGGGGGTTTGAAACAAGATGGATTTTCATTTTTTTGGGCCAAGCAGGACTATGCAAGTAGAGATAGATAGATAGATAGATAGATAGATAGATAGATAGATAGATAGATAGATAGATAGATAGAGAGATAGATAGATACCCAAACCATCATTTTGGCCTACACATGATTGCATGTTCAAAATCAGCAGAGCTTCCCCTCATTTCAAATGTTAAGCCTCAAATTTACAGCGACTGCACTTCCAAGTGCACTTGCAGTGCTTTAAAACTTGCACTTGAAGTTAGCATATTTCCATGAACATGTGTTTTGTAACATCAATAAGAATAAAATTCAATATGTACATCCCTAACGCAGGCTTTAAATTAACCGAAAATAAAATGATAACTATCTTCCCGTCGCATGTAGCAGTCGCTGCTCCCGTTCGGACAAGCGTACGGGCTCGCGGTACAGCTTTATACGCGGCGCATGCGCTCAGGCTCCGCCTGCGTCGCCCGCCCCTGACGTTCCTTGCGACCGTGTTTCCCCGCCCCTTTTACCCTCCTTCCGCTGTGGGTGTATGAGAGTGGAAAATGGCGGATGGGAGCTCAATTAGCAGCGTGAGCACCGCGGAGGAAAGGCGTGGGCCCCAAGCAAGGAGGAGATATAAGGCCACCAATATGGCATTCGAAGAGATGGTGGAGATGGTAGCTATCCTTCAAAGGGAGGATTATGATGGGCAACTTGGCCCTTACCCAAAACCCAACATACGAAAAAGCGCCATCTTGGACGAGGTGGTCACCACCTTGGATTCAAAATTCGGGGTACGGAGAGGAAAGGACCAGCTGCGGAAAAGATGGTCGGACATCAAGTCCAGGGAGCCGGACCAATATGACCGCATCAAAAAGGTCCTTAAAAAAAGTGAGTAAACTCCGCGTTTTCCGTGACTGTCGGACATAATCCTTTGATGAGATCGTAATCGTTCGTGTAGATAGTATGTAAAACTGGCGGATTTGACCGTAATCGTTCGTGTAGATCGTATATGTCAAACTGGCGATTTGAATCATAATCTTTCGTATAGATAGTGCTGTAAATAGTGACTGAACCTCTGGTGGATCGTAATCGTTCGTGTAGGTTGTCAATGAAAATATGGCGCATATGGTTGTTCGTATATGTGGGCGTAAATAGCATGAATTTGTGTATGGTGTAAACTTTATCTGGTGTTGGATTAGATTTTAATTAGTTATTATTTTTATTTTTTTTTTGTTTCATGATAAACTGAATTGTCACGCTCAGTTTATCGGAAATAAATTTTTAATAAAGTTTCATAAATTTATTCAGTGCAATGTAGACTCAATAAAAAAAATGAGATAGATAGATAGATAGATAGATAGATAGATAGATAGATAGATAGATAGATAGATAGATAGATAGATAGATAGATAGATAGATAGATAGATAGATAGATAGATAGATAGATAGATAGATAGATAGATAGATAGATAGATAGATAGATAGATAGATAGATAGATAGATAGATAAAATGCTGGTTCAACATCTGGACTAGGGAACTTTTATAAGTGGATTTTGGGACATCATAGAACATTTTTGACATAATCACACACAGGTACTCCAGGCGATGATTCAAGTGTGTCCGTCTGTGAAACTTGGACAAAAGATATAAAGTATCACAGTTTGGTTAAAGGCTAGGTTCACATTGCTGCAATGTACGAGATCAAATGTGATTTGCACCGCACTGCAGTGCAAATCACATGTGATCTCTGTGTGATGCGATTTCAGCCATGCATATAGTATGGCTGAATTCGCATTGCATCCGGACCAAACTTGTACATGGCCCTTTTTTTAGTCCACAGCCGAATCGGATCACATGGGTGTTCACACCATGTGGTCCGATTCCTGTCCGAGTTTAAAGATTGCACTGTGATATGAGAACTAATTTGGAGGTGTCAATAAAACTTTACACTGATACTCCCAGCAGGTCACATAGGGCAGTGCGAACTGCGCATGCGATGCGTGAAACCACAGTAGATTTGCAGCGTTCACACATCGCAGCAGTCTGAACACAGCCTAAACTGAAAAAAAGTAATTTTAAGGATGTATTAAACTAGGAGCTTGTAATAAGCAGCTAATAATTTTACACCACTTCAAACCAATGTTTCATATTCCAATTTCTGAACTCAAATATCACTATGCTTCAATTTTTTTTTTTTTTTTTTTTTTTTTTTGTGTTTTTTTTTTTTTTTTTTTTTGTCATTCTCATAGGGGAACAACGACTCAGACAAGAGGCGGAGCAGCCCAGGACCCCCCGACCTCGCCAGCCTGATTGGGCAATTAGCCCCAGCCCCAGCCCCAACCCCAGCCCTGCATCGGTATTGGAGCTGCCCAGTCCTGTCTCTGCGAGTGAGCTACGGAGCTCGGTATCCTCCGCTGGACCAAGCTCCGTAGCTCCACTGGATGAGCCGAGCCCAGGGCTAGATGTGGAGGAGAGTGAAAGTGAGTGTCTGACAACCCAGCTTAAGCTAAACAATTAATGGCTGTATATGTTAACCAATTTTTTTTTTCTACACATGTTTTTAGGTGATGATCTGGTTGTGGTAGCCGAGCCATTTACATCGGAGAGTGCCCAGAGGCTGATAGGGCAGATCATGGCCTGGAATGCCAGGATCGACATCATGGAGAGGAATATCCAGGCCACGCAACAAGAAATCCTGGCCACGCAACAACAACTCCTGGGCATTCAGCAACAGCTGGTCCCTATGAGGCAGGAAATGAAGGACATGATCGATGTTTTAGGGAGAATATAAGCCCCTTTTCCCCTAAACCAGAATCGATCATGTCCTTCATTTCCTTGCCCAAAAGTTTATTAATGTTTTTACTCGTTTTTTAGAGGCCAAATTTTGAAGATGCACACGGTGTGTCAACATGTGCTATGTGCCATCAGAGGATCGCAATGGACGCATTTGGTGTTTGCAAACCCTTCCTCCTTCTAGTATGAGAGAGGAAGGGATTGCACACACCAAACACGTCCATTGATCACTCATGATGGCACATAGCACATGTTGACATTACCAATTTTTGGTGTGCATCTTCAAAATTTGGCTTTACCCCTTGTTTGATGTAAATAGTTCAAAATCTGATTTTATTATTTTAAATTTTAATGTTAATTGTATTTTTGATATATTTATATTTTTCTATGTTTACCAAAAAAAAAAAAAATTAAAAACAAAAAAAATAAAATAAAAAATAAAATTTTAAAAACCAATTTCCCAAAAAAAAATAAAAAAAAAAAATAAAAACGAATTAAAAAAAAAAAAAACACAAAACAAAAAAGATCTAAATAAGACTTTAAATAAGAATTAGCACTGGTTTTAATGTGCACTATTAAAAAATAAAAAATAATAAAAAAAAATAAAAAAGGTGTGTGTCTACTTCTTTCAATACTCAATACCAGTTTGTAAAGTCATTTTGTGTTTTCTGTCACAAAGGGCCTTATTTCCTATTGTCAAAAACCACTTTGCTATACAAATGCACTAGGACAAGAATATGCAATTAGTGGAAATCCAGCTGTTGCAGAACTACAAGTCCCCTGAAGCATAGCAAGACTGGCAGCCACAAGCATGAGACCCAGAGGCATGATTGACTTGTAGTTTTGCACCAGCCGGAGGTTGGCCAATTGCATATCCCTGAATTAGGACAATGTAGGAGACAAGCATCATGAAAAGCAAACAAGAACCAAACTTCAAAATTTGAACAGACAAGACATATTTCCAGAAAAAATAATTTTTTAACTTGACCGAATAATTAAATATGGAGATCACAAGAAAAAAAAAAAATGTTCATGATTTCACCCCAAAATATTGATGAAAAAATTACTCCAAAAAAGTAAAAAAAACAAAGAAAAAATGTTGGTGACTAATTTTTTGCCTACATATTTTTGGTACAATTCTTTAGCATTTTTTTTAAATTGTGATCTCCATATTTAATTTTTCCGTCAAGTTAAAACCAAAAACTTTTTTTTATTCTCTTTTTTTTTTCATTACCACAATAACCTTTTGATTTTTATTCTGGTGACAAGTTACCACAATAACATTTTTATTTTGTTTATAACCTCAAGGAGGTTAGTGTCCCTTGTTAATTTCACATTGTCTTTTATAGAAAGGTATTTGACCAAAAAACACATAGGCAATTATATTTTCAAACAAAAAATACCATTTATTCTGGTTTAACAAACAAAAAAATGAAGGCAACACTGGAGAAACTTGTGACATTTGTGTAGCCTTTTGGCCCCAGGGCAAACGTGAAACTTTGTGGACAAGAAAATTCAAATATTACAAAATCAAATATGGTCCCAGAATCCAAGACATCAAGAGCAGCATCAGATGGTATATATGTCCCCAGGCTGTGGTACAACAGGCTGCATCTTTTTGGTAGGACCAGAGTGAAGCCAGGTCATCACCTTCTTCTCTTCGCTCCACCCTTCGCTGCACCCTTCCCTGCAGACTTCCCTGTAGCCTTCCTGGGAGGCTGTGTCTCCGGTGGTGGACTCGTGGCAGGAGGAGGAGGAGGAGGAGGAGGAACAGGAGGAACCTGCTCCACAATATTACTGTGGGCAGATAATTCTCCACTGAACCCCTTCTGTAATGCCAGGAAAATGATCCTTTCGCAGTGGAGGCGTTGGCCCATCTCTAGTTGCTGGAGCCGGCTGGCAATGTAGCAGCCATAGGCCTCTTCTGCGTCAGGGGGGCTGTTTAAAACATTAGTTGCCTCTCTAATTAGTCGCAGGGATTCCTCCTGTGCCTGCGTATTTTTTTTGGCCCTTCTGGATGGAAGACGGAGGGGAGGCACTTGAGAAGTCGTCATGCTTCTGCTAGGCCCGGCCACCTCCTGCCTGACAGAGGGCATGGACTCCTCCTGGCTGAGAGTGGGCATAGCCTCCTCCTGCCTGCCACTTTCCCCACCTTCCTCCTGGCTGAGCTCCTCCTGTGTATAAAAAAGGGACATTGTTTTAGTTTTTTGTTCATCAATCCTAAACATTTTTCAGCTCCTGACTTCAAAATTCTGTTAATACATATAAAAGAGTATCATTATGACACCACTATTTCTTGTTTCTGCTGGTGACAAACATTTCTGGCCACTACTGTAAATTGATATGTCCAAATTTTAACTATTTTTTAACAACAATAATAGCGTACAAATTCGAATAACATCTAGTTAACATCATTAATATTATGAATATCACTATTTTTGTACGGAAAATACCTGGCTCCAGATGGGTGCATCGGCTTCTTCCAGGATGGAAGGCTCATCAGCCTCTGCTGAGGTGGAGGGAATGCTGCAGGGAAGGGTGGAGGGAAGGGTGGAGGGAAGAGTAGAAAGCGACTCCCTGGGTCTACACCGGTCGTCCAGGAACCGTAGCTTTTCAAAGTACCACAGCCTGGGTACATACACATCACCTGGTGCTGCTCCTGATGTCTTGGATTGTTCGATTTTCCTCTTTTCCTTTCTGTACATATTTTGCAATATTTGAATTTTCTTCTCCACAAAGTCCACGTTTGCCTCTGGGATCCAAGTCTGCACAAATGTCAAAAGTCTCCCCAGTGTTGCCCTCCTTACGGGTTTATTAAAATAATCCCTGTGCTTGGCTTGCCACAGATTTGACATCTCTCTATACTTGTCGATAAACAGAGTTAAAAATTCTGGATCTTTGAATTTTTGATTCATTTTTCTGAAAGACAATACACAAGCCAAAAAACATAATGTTAGCTCAGACTCTCCTAATCTTAGCCCAAGATAGACTCCAGGATCTGCCACTTATTTGGGGAAATGGTTTAAACTTACCTTCGTTTTTCTTGCTCCCAACTTCTGCTCCTACTTTCGCGAACGAACATACGACATGTGGGGTTTTGTCGTTATATACAGTGCGTTCGCGTAGAACTACGCCTGCGTTGCCCGCCCCTGACGTTCTTTTAGTCAAGTTCATGGCTTCCCGCCCTTTCTGCGCACTTAACGTACGTACGACGTGTGAAATTTGTCGTAAGATCCAGTGCGTACGCGTAGAACTACGCCTGCGTTGCCCGCCCCTGACGTTCTTTTAGTCAGGTTCATGGCTTCCCGCCCTTTCTGCGCACTTAACGTACGTACGACGTGTGAAATTTGTCGTAAGATCCAGTGCGTACGCGTAGAACTACGCCTGCGTTGCCCGCCCCTGACGTTCTTTTAGTCAAGTTCATGGCTTCCCGCCCTTTCTGCGCACTTTAACGTACGTACGACATGTGCATTTTGGCGTAAGACCCAGTGCGTTCGCGTAGAACTACGCCTGCGTTGCCCGCCCCTGACGTTCTTTTAGTCAAGTTCATGGCTTCCCGCCCTTTCTGCGCACTTAACGTACGTACGACGTGTGAAATTTGTCGTAAGATCCAGTGCGTACGCGTAGAACTACGCCTGCTTTGCCCGCCCATGACGTTCTTTTACAAGAATATTTCCCGCCCCCTTTTCTCTACGGTGCGCAGTAGGAGAAACATGGCGGAAACACAACAGGTGCTTGATCTTAATGACTCCAGTAGTCATGAATCCCCGGAGCCACAAACGTCCCGATCCGGAAAGCGGAGATTTAAGGCCTCAAATATGGCATTTCAAGAGATGGTGGAGATGGTGGCAATCTTGCGAAGTAAGGATTATGATGGCAAGCATGGACCATACACCCATCCGAACTTGCGCAAGGCCAGAATCATGGCCAAAGTAGTAAAGACCCTGCATACTCGTTTTGGGGTACGACGGTCAAAAGACCAATTAAGGAAGCGGTGGTCCGACCTGAAATTGAGGGAGCCGGATCAATACAGAAGGATCAAGAAACTTCTGAAAAAAAGTAAGTACTTGTCGTGTGTTCCTATTTTAGGATTATTGCATACAATACAGATCCATATGCTTTACCTTTGTACAATGTCAAAAATTGCTGCTTTAATGTTGTATACAGTTAAAAGAATCGTATCGTTTTCAACCGCTCGTAAAGTGTTCGTTGCAAACCTCGTTTTTGATACAGGGTTTGAACAGCATTTTTTGGCTGTGTAATTTATAAAGACACAACAAATGATTAGGACATTGTGGTTTAGATGTGTTTCAAAATACAATGACTAGAAAAGAACATTCAGTGTAATTGAAGGAGAGGACACTTGGCAGCTGGGTAAAAACACATCTGCACTCACGAGCAAAGGTGTGGGACACCAGAGAACATTTATTAGGGTAAACCACACGCCACACGGGGTTCCCTGGTATACTTGGGGGGGGGGGGGGTGGGGCATGTGTGAACCTTGGCACAAAAAGCTAATTATTTGCTTTTTTGGGCAAAGTGAATTGATTTCTCATGTCTTCACATTTTGCATCTCTTCATAAACCGACAATTGTACAACACTTTTAATCAAGGTTTCATCTTCCTAGTTCTGGCCTTAAATATCTGTGTGCTAAAGTATACCTTTTTGTTTGTTAATTTCTCATAGGGGAGAAAAGCCTCACAAAGCAGGATCCCAGGGACCGCCACCCTTGCCAGCAGGAATGTGAGGTTAGCCCCATCCCCCCCGTGGATGTGCATGTGGAGGAAGGAGAGGTGGAAGAAGGAGAGGAGATGGGCACCCCACCAGGTGAGTGTCTGACATCACAGCTTCAGGTAATCGATGTATACCTGCATATTTCCCAACACATTTTTTTACATCTATTTTAGGTGATGTTGTGGTTATGGAAAGCGACACATTTCCAAGCACCAGTGCCCCCCCCCGAGGATGTCGAGGAAGGAGAGGTGGAGGAAGGAGAGGTGGAGGAAGTAGGGGAGCTGGGCACCCCACCAGGTGAGTGTCTGACACCCCAGCTTGTTGAAATCCATGTATGACTGCATAATTTGTGACCCAATTTTTACCATCTATTGTAGGTGATGTTCTGTTTGTGGAAAGGGCCCCATTTTCCAGTGACAGCGCACAAAGGCTGATTGGCCAGATAATGGGCTGGAATGGGGAACTAGATGACATGCGGACTAGCCTGGATCTCATGAAGACTCAGATTGACAATATGCAGCTGGAAATGAAGAACATGATCGATATTTTGGGGAGAATATAATCCGTTTCTCCAGAATATCGATCATGTTCTTCATTTCCCTTGTTTTAGTTCAAAGATTGTTATTACTTCACCAATTTTTACGATTGTGGCTGATTGTTGTTATACATTTTTCATATTTTTTAGCGAAAAATAAAAACCCCAAAAAAAAAAAAAAAAAAAAAATTGACAAAATGAAAAAAAAGGAAACCAAAAAATGTTTGCCAAAGAAAGTTAAATAAACCCAAAAAAAACATTTAAGATCACGAAATATTCCATGGCACATGTGAATGTGGCCAAATTAAAATTTTGAATCATCAAGAATGTGTGGCGTATTCTTTCAATGCTTAATACCAGTTTGGGAAAAGGGATTTTGTGTATCCAGTGACAATGGGCCTTATTGAATTTAATGAAAATACACTTGGCACTACAAGTGCACTAGGATAACATAGGAGACAGCACAAACCAAAAGCAAGCAAGAAAACACATTTCAGATTTGAGGTTATTTTATTTTTTTCCTCTTTTTAAAATTTAAAGATTGGGTGGCATTGCAATGGCCCCCCTACCATTAAAATAAGTGACATATCTTTCACGCACTTCACGTGCACTTAGGGGGGCCAAGCCAGTACGGCCAGTATCCAGGCCTGTCATGGATTCTGTCCAAACTCCAGCCTCCGGCATTATTCCCGATAAATACGTATTGGAGTATTGTTTTAAAAAATTATGCAGAATGCAGCATGTGAGGATGACAGAGTTCAGTTTGTATTCGGCTAGGTTTAGAGCCGTCAGAAATACACGGAACCGGCTGGCCATTATTCCAAAAGCATTCTCCACCACTCTTCTCGCTCTGGCCAGCCGGTAGTTAAAAACCCTCCTCTCCGGGGTGAGGGCTCTTTGGGGGAATGGCCGCATTATGTGGTTGTCCAGAGCAAAAGCCTCATCCGCGATGAAGACGAATGGTAGTTCCTCCACATTCTCCGAATCAGGTGGCAAGCCCAGGCCACCTGTCTGTAGACGTCGGTAGAACTCCGTCGTCGCGAAGACTCCTCCGTCCGACATGCGGCCATTCTTCCCCACGTCCACATATAGAAATTCGTACTGTGCCGACACCACCGCCATTAACACAATACTGTGAAACCCCTTGTAATTAAAGAAGTATGACCCCGAATGGGGTGGTGGCACAATGTGTACGTGCTTCCCATCTATGGCACCACCGCAGTTAGGAAAGTCCCACCGGGTGGCAAAATGGGATGCCACAGTCTGCCATTCCTGTGGCGATGAAGGAAACTGGGGAGGCAAAAAGCAGAAAAAAAACAAAATAAGTACTTTTGCACATTAAACATTGTACATTACAACACAAACTTTAGTTCACGCTTCTGCCTAGTCACATGACACCGATCGTCTGCTCCCTGTCATTGGGAGCAGTGATCAGGGTCATGTCACTGCTAGCCCATCCCCCAGACAGTTAAGAAAAACACTCACCCAGAACACACTTTAAACCATTCCTTGGCCCCCTTGTGCTTAATAAAACACATTCACTGCATGTGACATTTTTACAGTAATCAAGACAATTTTTGACAGCATTGATCACTGTATTAATGACAATGGTCACAAAAATGTATGGAAATTGGCCAATGTGTCCGCCATAATGTGGCAGTCACCAGAAAAACCAAAAACCACAAAAATAATAAAAAACGGTTAGGCAACGCCATTACTATTTTCAAAAATGGCAAGATTTTACAAATGCCAGCAAAATAGACCATATTTCCGAAACGATTGAACTTTTAACCAAAACAATCAAGAAACGCTTAAATTGTGATTCATTTTAACACATTTTTGTTTACTAAAAGAATACGTATCAGCATCAAATGATGTCCAAAAAAATCATGGTGATATATTTTTGTGCCTATCTTTCTTTAGAGTGAAAAGAGAGAAAAAAAAGCATATTTTGAAAAATGCATTTTGGGTTTGTTGGTGGTTAATCACCAAAACTAAAAAAGCAGAGGTGATCAAAGACAACCAAATACAAAATCGCTTTGTGCTAATAAAATGAAGATAATTTACTAGGAGGAGCCATGTTACAAGGACGCACAATTGTCAATTCAAACAACGCACTGCCAAATCACCCTAAAAAGTGATGAAGGTCAGGAAGGGGGGAAAATCATTCCAGGGTTGAAGTGTGTTAAAAACTACAATATATAATTCAACATTAATTTAAGGACACACAGACTCGTTGGAATTATATTAAGTGTGTGGGGGGGGGGGGGGGGGGGGATCCAGTTAAAGGACACACAGACCATTTGGGATACTATTAAGGGGGGGGGGGGGGGGATTCAGTTAAGGGGACACAGACCATTTGGAATAATATTAAATGTTTGGTTTGAGGATAAAGCAATAGAATGGAGCTGACAAAAGACATTTTAAGTGACTAGACTAGGTGGATATGGGCCTACCATAGCATGTTGGTGAGGTTTAATGAAGGCAAATATGCATGAAAAACAAAAAAGGAGCAGTAAAAGATTGCAGCATGCATGAGGAAAAAAAGGGGACATTCACAGCATATTGCAATCATGGTAATTCGAGATTGAGGAAAGAAATACAAGGCATTAGCAAACATTAAAGACAATAAAATGTGATGTTAAATGCTAAATCTTACCTTAATATAGTCCTCCTGCAGGACCTGTATAATGGCAGAACAGGTCTCTGGGATAATGATCCCCAGAGCCTGGGGGGAGATGCCTGTCGAGAACTTCAGGTCCTGAAGGCTTCTCCCTGTCGCCAAGTAGCGCAACGTGGCGACGAGCCTCTGCTCCGGAGTGATGGCTTGCCGCATGCAGGTATCCTGCCTGCTGATATAAGGGGTCAGCAAAGCCAGCAGACGGTGAAAAACGGGGTCCGTCATCCGGAGATAATTCCTGAAATCATCAGGATTATTCTCCCGGATCTCACGAAGCAAAGGCATGTGCGAGAACTGGTCACGCTGGAGCAACCAATTCTTCGTCCATGAACGCCTCAACACCCCGTCCAAGGACTGCTCTTGGGTTGCAGAATGAACTACAACACCAAGCGCAAGCAAAGCACGAACTCGACGACGAGTACGTACACGCAACATGGCTTCAAAACGGTCGGATTGTCAAAAACGAACTTAACAGACGTCACTGAAGAACAGCAAGGCCTGTGAAGAGCGAGCTGAAAGTCAGCGAGCGCAGTTAGATCGCACTGCAAAATACAGACACGAACTGACTACACGCACTAAAAAACAGATACAAACCTCACAAGCACAAACTGAAAAGCAGTGAAAAACGTTCTGAAAAATACGAGTCTGAAAAACGCGAATCGTCTCTCACCAAACTTCTACTAACACGAGATAAACACGAAATTAGCAGAAGGAGCCCAAAGGGTGGCGCACTTGGTATTGAACTTCCGTTTTATAGTCTCGTCGGACCTGGTGTACGTCACCGCGTACCAGACGAGCGGACTTTAGTAGGATCGTGTGTAGGCGAGTCCGTTGCGTCGGAACTCTGTCGGAACTCCGGCGGAACCCCGGCGGAATTCCGTTGGGAACTCCTTCGTATTTAAGTCCGCTCGTGTGTACGGGGCATTAGAACTAGCAATAAGCCCTGAAAAGAGATAAACTGATTAACAGACTACCAATATTAAATGCAATGATATAATACAACTGCTCAGTAAATTAAAACAGTTCACTTTAACCACCAGTGAGAGGCCTTGCCTGAAATGCACTGAGCGAGTGATGAAGGCAACTGTCAGTTGAACAATACAAAAATAATGTTCAACAATTACCCAAAAGTGATATTACTGACTTTAAGAGCCTATCTAGGTCTTTGGGGTTCTAGCCAACCACTGGCCAGTGGGAATTCTATTCACACACACACTAGGGATGTTAGCCTGAACAGACCCCTGTTTGGTTTGCACAAGAACTTCCGAACACCGCGAAAGTTCAGACCCGAATTATGAACCCCATTAAAGTCAATGGGACCCGAACATCAAAAATCAAAAGTCCCATTTTGAAGGCTTATATGCAAGTAATTGGGCATACAATGGTTATAGGGGTCCGGATCCTGCCCTGGAGGACATGCATCAATAAAGAAAAAGTTTGTAAAAAAACATCATTTTTAAATGAGCAGCGATTTTGGGTTTTTTTAAAGTGAAAGCATAAAAATAAAAAAATCCTTCCAATATAGTGTCTGGGGGGTCCCCTTAGTCTACATGTAAAGTGGAAGATCTGTACCATGTCTAGAATCTGCTTCAGCAATAATTGCATTTACAAAGCCAAAAAAAGACATTTTCCCTGCAAGCTGCCTTTATTTTGCTCAGCAACAGCTGGGGAGCCAGTGTGAATGATGAAGCCACAATGTAGTGCACAGGGAACAAGATTAGAGATTTTTTGGATACATTCTGGTGTCACTTTGACTTTGGATAGAAGTAACGGGTGTGTAAAAATTTGTCTTTGAGTGTCGGTGGCGCCTTCCCACCGTAACCCTATAGAGGTAATCTTGATGAAAGCAAGAACCGGCCTTGCGGTAAAAAATTGCAATGATATGCACCTGTCAAACAGGCGCAGAAAAATTGGTCTTTGGGTGGCAGTGATGCCTTCCCACCGTAACCCTATAGAGGTACTCTTGATGAAAGCAAGAATTGGCATTGCTGTAAAAAATTGCAATGACATGCACCTGTCAAACAGGTGCAGAAAAATTGGTCTTTGGGTGTTGATTGTGCCCATGAAACTTATACCAAAAACATTATTCCAGATGAAATGTTTGAACACCCGGAAAGCTAGGCAGCCTCAAAGTCCTGCAGAGATTCCACATCCCAAAAAGATTTAATCAAATCAGTGACATTGGCATCAGAAGCTTCATAGCTGGTAATCCAGGACTGATTCATTTTTATAAAAGTCAAACGGTCCACGAAGTCTGTGGACAGACGCGTTCTATGATCAGTAATGAAACCTCCTGCAGCACTGAATGCCCGTTCTGAAAGCATGCTGGATGCAGGGCAGCCCAACAACTCAATAGTATAATGGGCAAGTTCTGGCCAGTGGTCTATTCTTATGACCAAGTAAGTCAATGGATTGTCAGCTGGAAAACTCTCCATCCCTGGTTTGGCCCTGATGTAATCATCCACCATGTGATGCAGGCGCTGCCGATAGCACATGGAATCTGACAGCCCTAGGCAGCGAAGACTAAAAAAATTCAGAGATGTCTCACATAGGCAGACGCCTTCTCCAACACTCCTCTCTTGACCAACAGAAGACTCAAAACCACGTTTTCCACCACAATGTAACCTACTGGAGTCAGGAAAAGTGTTCAATAAAATCCTCTTCAATGTGTCCTCAAGAGATATAATCTTCTGCACTCTCTGTGGGGATGGGATGAGTTCTGAGACCTTCCCCATATAACGGTGGTCAAGGAGGATTGCCAACCAGTAATCATCCTTCTCATTTAGGCCATGTATTCTTGGGTCCTTTCTCCTCCTTTGAAGCATGAGGTTGCACATGCGCCTCAAATTTGCTGAGGCTTGAGAAGCAGACTCCTCAGGGTCACTCAGGATAATAGCATCTGGAACCTCCTCCCAGCCATGTAATCTACTCCCAAGGGTCTTGAGGTTGGAACGCCATCACTTATAGATTGATGCATGTCTTCCTCTTCTTCAAAGCCTATGAAAGTGCCAGAATCCTCCTCCTCATCCTCCTCCCCTCTCTCCTCATGTGTATTCTGTGACATAGGAATGATGGTGTCTGGATAAAGTGGGCCTTGAGAGGAAAGGAAGTCCTCCTCTTCCTCCTGCTGCTCTGCCTCCAGTGCCCTGTCCATAATGTGATGCAGAGTCTGCTCCAGCAGGAACAGAACAGGGATTGTGTCACTGATGCATGCACTTTCACTGCTCACCATCTTTGTGTCCTCCTCAAATGGTGACAATACAGTGCATGCATCCTTAATGATCAGCCATTGGCATTGGGAAAAAACCGAGGCGGCCTGAGCCCATCGTCGCACCTTACTGGCATAGGTACTCGTTGACGGCCCTCTGCTGCATGTATAGCCACTGCAGCATTACCAAAGTCATGTTCCACCTGGTGGGCATGTCACAAACCAGGCGGTTTACGGGCAGGTGGAATTCCCGCTGAATTTAAGCCAACTGAGCACTGGCTGTTTATTGCCGCCTGAAATGGCTACAGACTCTTCTGGTCTGCTTTAGTACATCTTGCAACGCTGGGTACATACTTAGGAAACGCTGCACCACCAAATTGAGAACATTGCCAGGCATGGCACATGTGTCAACTTTCCCTGTCTAAGGGCTGAGAGGAGGTTTGAGCCATTATCGGACACCACCATTCCTGGCTCCAGCTGGCGTTGTGTGAACCACCTCTGGGCCTGTCCCTGCAGAGCTGCAAGAATCTTTGCTCCGGTGTGGTTCCTGTCCCCTAAACACACCAGCTGAAGCACTGCATGCCACTTTTTAGCCTGACTCATGGATTAGCCCTTTGAATGCTTAGAGGGTACCTGATGTTCATAGGACAATTCTGCAGAGGAGAGAATGGAGGTGGCGGAGGAGGAGGAGTGGGTAGAGTTTACAGGTCTATATAACTGAATTTGGGATATAATTAGTTGTCATAGAGATCTGCCCTGAATGAATTTGTTGTTTACAGCATTTACAGTATGAATTGATTATGTTGTTAATTACATTTTTGTTACAATATTAGAAACCTCTGTCTGATGAATTTGGGTTTTTATAATATTTATAATATGAACTATGATAATATTTTTGTGTCATTAAAAAATTGTTTTATATAATTAAACCTTTTAGTGCCAATTGATGTCATGTGATGTTTATATGCAACGTTTTTATTTTTTTTATATTACTTTAGGTACCTATCATATTCACTATCACCGTGTTATCTCCAGGGTGCATGCCTCATATAAAGTCCCACTTGTCTTTGTCTTTTCTGTGAGCTTACAGGTCTGGCATCATCACCACCAGCTGTATGGAGACAACTGTACAACATGGCACAACAAGCTGCAGCACCGAGCCCTGTCCTGCATCCTTTTGAGTTGCAAGCAGCGTTACCCAGTGTGCTGTGAACTAAATATATTGTCCCTGCCTATGCTTGCTGGACCACGTGTCAGCAGTAAGGTGGATTTTACAGCTGACTGTCTTGCCCAACTATGCCAAAACATTCCCTTCCATGTGATGGTAGAGAGATGGAATGGCCTAACATGAAAAGTAGTAGCGACCAGGAAACTGCAATTATGGTACAGCACATTGTGCTAATCGGGGGCACAATCCACCAGGCTGAAAAGGCAGAAGTTGGAGAGCCAACAGCTTTGACAAGCTTGCCAACTACAGTCTACAGATGGTGGTGTGCTGCTGGCAGATGTGCTGCAAGGACCTGGGACACCCTGTGCTATACCATCATTCCTGTCAGTGGAGGCTGCTGAGAGGTAATGTCTCGGTATAGCAGGGGCAGACTGAAGTGGGTGAGGAGGAGGAGGGACAGATTTGTGCCCTTTTGTGTGGCTTTTAGGTGCACTTGCCAATGGGCTGAGTGGTTGGACGTTAAATGACTTGTTAGGCATGTGGTACCCAAATGGTTGGTGCCACGTTTAGTGTGCCTGAGAGTGACATCATTTGTAGATAGCAACAGTGCAATCTGCTGCAGATGTGCTGAAAAAGGTCCAGACAGCTAAGCTTTGGGGAGTGGGCTGGGAGATAACAGCTGCAGAATGTGATGTCGGCCTCTTTGGGGTTGTGCCGCCTCACCTTCAGCTTTCTCCTCTGCTCTATCTGGTGTTCCTCCCTCTCTCTAGGCTCATGTTCCTGTAATCCTCAACCTCAGAACCAACATCTGAATCCAGTAATGGCTGGGCATCATCAAGGAGCAAGTGGCTGACACTGTTTTCAAATAACTCAGCTGACTCCTCACTGGCTGATATTGTGGCTATGGCAGAAATAGATGTGGACAAAGAGGCAGGTTTATCCAGTCTGGCAACTGCAGGGGACTGCACACTTGTCTCTGTTTGCGTGACAGAGAATGAGGAGGATGAGTAAGGTTTAGTATTCAGTCCACCACCTCCTCTGCATGCTGTGGCTGGATAGCACAGGCAAACTCACTAATCAGAGGAAATGATGCCCTGCCTGAGGAGTGACCACCACTTCCACCATTGCCTCTGGACACATTGTTGCTGGCCCCCTTACAGTGCCAAGGGAACATCTGCATCTTCTTGTTGTCCTTACAGACATTATTGGGATGGAGGGGGCAGTGCTTATAGGCGAATGTAAATAAGAAGTTGCAATCTGTACGTACATGCACTTTAATCAATGTAAAGAGGTGTTTGGTGCACTTTAATTTGAGTACTCAAGCTACACAGACACACTCCATGGATACACTATAATATACTGCAATATAATGCGCCAAACATACAATGACGCATGGAACTATATGGCGTTAAACTGGCAGTAACGCACACAAAACAATATGGCATTAAACTGGCAGTAATACACGCAAAACTATATGGCATTAAACTGGCAGTAACGCACACAGAAGTAAATGACGTTAAACTGGCAGTAATGCACAAAACTATATGGCGTTAAACTGATAGCACTGAACAAAGCCCTGTTCTATCTCTCTGCACGCTGAAATCCCACTGAAAATGGCTGCCATTTAAAGAATACTTTTATACTGTTGGGCGGGAATGAGCCATGATTGGATAAAGTCATTATGACAGTGTCCAATCATGACTCTGACAGTGCTCTGTGCCATGATTGGCTGAAGCTTTCACTGCTTCAGCCAATCAGGGCTTGCAATGCACTGTTCAGCACCGCAATGCATTGTGGTCGGTTCAGGGGGCCGAACAAACGGTTGAATGTCCGAACAGCTAAAGTTGGGCCCAAATTTATGCTTGGGCCAAACTGTTCGCCCATCCCTAGTAAAGATCCCTGGGCTCTGTTTGTTCAGCAGGAGGGCCTGTGGCAGATAAGGGACTTTTGTTTCAATGGAAGTAGGTGGAGTAATAATAAGTGACTCCCAACATTCACTCCCTGCAATCTGTACGATACATTCTCCTGATGCCTGTACTCTATGGCATCAAATTTTAAGACCCTCCCACTGTAAATTTTGCCACACCCACAGTTCACTACAGCATACTTGATGTGCTGTCTCCTTATTATCCTCTAGGCGTTTAAGGGGGCCCTGTCAGGTAGGCTGTACAGTTCCCATGATTCATAATAGTGGCAGTAGCTACATACAGTCTTTACAGCGTTGTCTCTATGGGAGGAGCATTTTAGTAAAACTTTATCAAAGTGACATAATAAAAAGCAGAAACTATAACGCTGCTGTCTCTGCTGTGTATTTTTTCTTTTAAATAAGATTAAGATAACATCCTGCGCTTTTAAGATCTCTCTTTGTGCTGTGTTCTTTGTCAACTTATTTTTTTTTTTTTTTACATTCTGAATATAAATGCAATTTGATTACAATCACATGCAGCCCAGCCCATACAGATGGACTGCAGACGTACACTAGAAATTAATTGACTGTTCAGCTTCAATCATTCTTTTGCATAATACATTATTGGCTGTAAGTGGCATTTGTGCAGTTACAGAAAATGATATTGTACTCACTTCATTCTTCATGAAAAGAAAATGGAATCATTTAAAAATATACATTTAAATGTGTGCTACAAGAATTATAAAAAGTTTCACATTTTTTGCCTGCAGAAATATTTGGGAAAATGCTGCTGTTTTTATGCAAAACATTGTTTTAGGGTGGGAAAGATTAGGCAGACATGAAGAGCACTCTCTGACACAATGGGCCCGGATTACTAAGGATTCTTCCAGACAGGTGGTAGGCTTACCGCCCTTTGAAAATAAATTTGCATTGAACTACTACTGTTGACGCCTATTTTTTTAAATTTTCTTTTTTATTGCTGAGTGGTGATTTTACATTGTAGTGTGGTCCCAGGGATCTTAATGGGCAGGTTTGACAGGCAGTGCCACTTGTCAAACCCTGCAGAGGAGTTAAAAATGCTACTGTGGGGCCATGTGTACAGCCCTGTCTGACAGTAATGTTAGAATTTGAGTGGCTAGGGTGGTAAAACAGCATCTAAACCACCTGTGTAAACGAGCCCTAAGGACTCATTTACACTGGAGTTGCTCTCCGAAGAGCGATGTCTATTTTAATCGCTTAAAGCCTGTACTAGCCCGACCCAACTGTATGCATTGCCAGACAGGCCCGAAGCAACAAAAATAAATAAAAAATAGGAGTAGGGCCTCATGATAGGGGGAAGAGTGATAACAGGAATCAGGGGGTTAACTCTAATGCCGCATACACACGCCCGGACTTTCTGGCAGACTAGGTCCGACGGTCTTTCGGCGGAGTTCCGACAGACTTCCGAACGAACTTGCCCACACACGAACGGACTAAAAAAAGAGGTTCAATAGCCAGTAGCCAATAGCTTCCCTTGCGTCGTATTTGGTCCGTCTGACCAGCATACAGACGAACGGTTTTCCCGATAGGAATTGAGTCTGTAGGACAGGTTTGAAACATGTTCTATTTCTAGGTCCGTCTGATTTAAAAAAAATTTAATAAATGAAAAACGATCGGATTAGCCCACACACGATCAGAATGTCCGACGGACTGATTCCGTCAGAACCTAGTCTGCCGGAAAGTCCAGTTGTGTGTACACAGCATAAGAAGAAAGCAGGGAGTGGTCTCTTGGGATTGGCTGGTGGCTTTCAGGAAGGTTGGGGCTGCTGTGGGAAGATAAGTGCGCGTCACCCAGCAGTAGACACAAGGCTGGAGCTGAAGAAGAGGAGGATTTTGTTTCCCTCCTGCCTTGAACTTGTGGATTGTGTTTTTTTTTTTCATTTTAATAGGCATAAATCTGTGGCGGTTGGGTTCTGTGGTGGCACTACCAATTCTGGAGCTGTAATGTTTGTCCCCGAGCCGGTGTTGCGCAGCTGGGGATAGTGAAGCGCGTTTGTCCCCGAGCCAATGTTGCTGGGGATAATGAAGTATTAAAGGTGATACCCAATATGAATGGGGTTATGGGATGCCTCCCAAGACCAGCAACCTAGTTTAGATATACATTAAGGGTACTGGATTTTGATTGTGCTGTTTTAAAGAGATGTTAATATTCATTTGTTAATAAAATGGCCAAATGGGAAATTTTCTCCAGTTCAGTGTCAAGTGTTATTCCTTTATAACAAAGTTTGTGAATTTCAGGTTTATGTGGTTTTTGTGTTATACATCTGGGGTACCCTAGCCCTGTGGTTGAGAAGCACCCCTATTCAGTTGAATGGGTCACTTTCACCAGGCCTTACTGCCCACTGAACACAACAGCGGGGTCATTTTTTCAACATCACAATGCTCTGCTGCCTTTGCAGCCTAAAGTGATTGTAAGGGTTTTTTTTCTTAGATAACAAACATGTCATACTTACCTCCACTGTGCAGCTTGTTTTGCACAGAGTGGCCCCGAACCTAGTCTTCTGGTGTCTCCCGGCAGCTCTCGCGGCTCCTCCCCACATCAGATAACCCCTAGGAGATGTGCTCTCCTTGCAGGAGAGCTCCAGAGTCCAGCATTCAGCATCCATAGCCACCGAATATATGACTCGGCCCCGCCCCCCGGTGCCCGTGTCATTGGATTTGATTGACAGAAGCGAGAGCCAATGGCTGCGCTGGTATCAATCTATCCAATCAGGACACGAGACATTGGCCGGAGCTGGTGTGCTCGTTCCCTTCACGCAAATTGTGGGGCTCAGGTAAGTATAAGGGGGGCTCAGGGGAGCTGCTGCATTAAAAAATGTTTTTACCTTAATGCATAGAATGCATTAAGGTGAAAAACAGTGAGAGTTTACAACCCCTTTAACCTCTTCCCGCCCGCCCTATAGCCGAATGACAGCCGCAGAGCAGGCGCTTTCGTCCGGGAGGCCGTCCCAGTGCCATCCTGCCCCAGTGCCATCCACCCCAGTGCCATCCGCCCCAGTGCCTTCCACCCCAGTGCCATCCACCCCAGTGCTACCTGCCCCCAGTGCCACCTGTTAGTGCTATCTGTCCCCAGTGCCACCTGTTGTCAGTGCCATTTGTCCCCAGGGCCATCTGTCATCAGTGCCACGTGTCATCAGTGCCACATAGTGCCATCTGTCATCAGTGCCACATATTAGTGCCATCTGTCATCAGTGCCACGTATCAGTGCCATTTGTCATCAGTGCCACCTGTCAGTGTCACGTGCCATCTGTTGTCAGTGTCACGTGTCATCAATGCCACTTATCAGTGCCATCTGTCAGTAGTGTCACGCGTCATCGGTGCCATGTATTAGTGCCATCTGTCATCGGTGGCACGTATTAGTGCCATCTGTCATCAGTGCCACTTATTAGTGCCACATGTCATCAGTGACACGTATTAGTGCCACGTGTCATCAGTGCCACGTATAAGTGCCATCTGTCATCAGTGCCACATATTAGTGCCATCTGTCATCAGTGCCACGTATAAGTGTCATCATTGCCACGTATCAGTGCCATCTGTCATCAGTGTCACCTGTCATTGTCCTGGTGCTCCAGGGCCTTCAAACGTGTAATAGGTAGTCAACAAGTTAGATGTGTAATTTATGCTCCTAGAACATGTGATGGCGCTCCCTGCATGTTGGGCCTCTCTATGTGGCCAGGCTGTGAAAAAGTCCCACACATGTGGTATTGTAATACTCAGGAGGAGTAGCAGAATTTTTTGGGGGGTATCATTTGTGGTATACACATGCCATGTGAGAGAAATAACCTATTACAATGACAATTTTGTGGAAATTTTTTTTTTAAAAATCTTAATTTTGCAAAGAATTGTGGGAAAAAAATTACAACATCAAAAAGCTCACCATGCCTCTTACTAAATACCTTGGAATGTCTACTTTCCAAAAAGGGATCATTTGGGGGTATTTGTACTTTACTGACTTGTTCGGGTCACAAGAAGCGAGATAGGCCACCAGTACATCAGATGTGATAAATTTTGTGCGATTCGCACCACAGCTTGTAGACTCTCTAACTTTCACAAAGACCAAATAATATCCACTAATTTGGGTTATTTTTACCAAAGATATGTAGTAGTATAAATTGTGGCCAAAATGTATGAAGAAAAATTAATAAGTTGCATAATTCTGTCACAGAAACAAAGAAATATGCATTTTTTTTCAAAATGTTTGGTCTTTTTTCATTTATAGCGCTAAAAATAAAAACCCCAGAGGTGATCAAATACCACCAAAAGAAAGCTCTATTTGTGGGAAAAAAAGGACAAAAAATTTATTTGGGTACAGTGTTGCATGACTGAGTAATTGTCATTCAAAGTGTGAGAGCACCGAAAGCTGAAAATTGGTCTGGGCAGGAAGGGTGTTTAAGTGCCCAGTAAGCAAGTGGTTAAGAGGAAGCGGTTGGGAGCATCCCAAAGTGTAAACAAGGCCTATGAAGTCATATAAAGATAAATGGCACAAATATTGCAGGTTCGCATCAACATGCAGATGTTCGAGCACCTAGTAAGATAGCAGTCTCCTAACTGACCAGCATGTACCTATTTCAGCGTGCACTGGAAAATCAAATCCTGTTTTCGTGCCATACATTCAGTTAAGGTGAACTAAATATTGTGTGTTAAGATTCTGCCTTAAAAAATAATAATAATGCAGCAATAAGCAGTTTGATTGATTACTAAGGTATAAGCGGCATTTGTGAAAAAGTTGCAGCCCCAAAATACCCATACCCTGGGTTCTCTAAGCAAAAAAAACTTGCATTTTATTTTAAAACTGTTATGCCATATTTTTTAAAATAAAATGCAACTTTTTTACTACTACACTACGGAGGCTCTTCTCTTCTACCCTTTATCCCTGGAAACTATTTTTTAAAAGGAGCTGGTCATGGAACTCAGTGTTTGTGGGGAAATAGCCTGGAGATTGCAGCGTCCATTCATTTGAGATACACCCAAGGAGGAGGAAAAGCACATCTGTTGATCTGTTGATGAATGACTACGTTGACTTCCCTTGAGGTTAGAGGCTAGCATACACAGGGTGTGGATTGGAGAAGGATTCCAACTAGTTATTATATCATCTGCATTAGAACTTTTTCCTTTCTTTGATGCATTTACCCTTGACTATGTCATTATTATTGCATCATTTTGCACATTGACAATTTGTATTGTTATAAGCACTTTATTATTAGCACTTTATATTGTTATATTATTAGCACTTTATACCTTAACATTGGTTCAGTTACCTGGGAAAATTATTAGCGCTTTATTATCAGCTATCCTTATTTAGTATTTCTGAAGAGATATTTAGCTCTGCTTCATTACATATCACTCTCACCAGCATTTAAGGTTTTGAACCATTGAAAAAAAAAAATTCTTCAAAGAAAAAAAACACAAAAAAAACGCTAATGTGTAAAAATGCTAATAAACGCTATTGCAAGAACGTTAAAAACATTGAAAGACGTTCAAAGCTACTGCCGTTTTTATAATGTTATTTTAACATCCAGTGTGCATGTCAGTGACCATAGTGCACACAGTAAATAATTTTGTGTTTTGCTGTTTGGTCAGATTTGTGAGTGCATTGATGCGACAAGGTATTTGCATTAGCTTTCATGAATTAGGTCCTGTGTTACTATTGCTCTATAAGGAAATAGCAATCACAACACTAAAGAACCATGCACACTCAACGCTTTGGCCAGGTCTCCTAGACGCCTTTCCTTCTGGCACCAGTGTTTTGTCAGAAAAAATTCTTTATGTCTATAAACACGTGTAATAATAATTTATTCTGGCCACTGAAATGAATTAACCCTCAAGAGCTAAACGCGCCTAGCATTAACATGCATGTACACACATTTAGGAGTAGGGATGGCCTGTTTGCCCGGCGGTCGGTTCGGGGCGAATTCTGGTGTTCGCGATTCGCCCGATCGGCGGACTATTGCCGCTGTTCGCCCAGCGGACATATGTGTTTACAGTGTGAAAGAACTTTGACCCATGATGACACATCCATCATGGGGTAAAGGACAGCCAATTGAGACATTTCAGCACATGGACAATTTGACATTACCCCTACCTTATAAATAGACTTGATCTGGCGGCCATTTTACATTCTGTCTTATGTCAGTGTAGGGACAGAACGCTGTGTGGAGCAGGGAGAGACTGTAGTGACACAAATCGCTAGCTATTAGGTCCACAAAAGTCCTTTTAAGGACTGGTATAGGTGTAGTACAGTATATAGGGTTCAGTGCACTGCTGTACTGGTGATTGCAGCTGTCTTTTGTCAGTGTAGGGACAGGACGCTGTGTGCAGCAGGGACAGTCAGTTTAATCACTAGCTAGCTATTACTATTAGGTCCACAAAGGTCCTTTTAAGGACTGGTATAGGTGTACAATATATAGGGTTGTGGTGCACAGCTGCTGACTGCTGCCCTATTCTGCAGCAGTCTTTTATCAGTGTAGGGACTGGGGGGCAGTCTGCAAATCACTAGCTACTAGGTCCACAAAGGTCCTTTTAAGGACTGGTATCTGTGTACAATATATAGGGTGCTGGTGCATTGCTGTGCTGGTGATTGCAGCTGTCTTTTGTCGGTGTAGGGACAGGATGCTGTGTGGAGCAGGGACAGTCAGTTTAATCACTAGCTAGCTATTACTACTAGGTCCACAAAGGTCCTTTTAAGGACTGGTATAGGTGTACAATATATAGGGTGCTGGTGCAGAGCTGTGCTGCAGATTACTGCTGGTTTCTGCAGCAGTCTTTTATCAGTGTAGGGACTGAGGTGCAGTCTACAAATCACTAGCTACTAGGTCCAAAAAGGTCCTTGTAAGGACTGGTAAAGGTGTACAATATATAGGGTTGTGGTGCACTGCTGCTGACTGGTGCCCTATTCTGCAGCAGTCTTTTATCAGTGTAGGGAATGAGGGACAGTCTGCAAATCACTAGCTACTAGGTCCAAAAAGGTCCTTTTAAGGACTGGTACAGGTTTACAATATATAGGGTGCTGGTGCATTGCTGTGCTGGTGATTGCAGCTGTCTTTTGTCAGTGTAGGGGCAGGACGCTGTGTGGCGCAGGGACAGTCAGTTTAATCACTAGCTAGCTATTACTACTAGGTCCACAAAGGTCCTTTTAAGGACTGGTATATGTGTACAATATATAGGGTGCTGGTGCATTGCTGTGCTGGTGATTGCAGCTGTCTTTTATCAGTGTAGGGACAGGACGCTGTGTGGAGCAGGGACAGTTAGTTAATCACTAGCTAGCTATTACTACTAGGTCCACAAAGGTCCTTTTAAGGACTGGTATAGGTGTACAATATATAGGGTGCTGGTGCATTGCTGTGCTGCAGATTACTGCTTGTTTCTGCAGCTGTCTTTTATCAGTGTAGGGACTGAGGGACAGTCTGCAAATCACTAGCTACTAGGTCCACAAAGGTCCTTTTAAGGACTGGTATAGGTGTACTATTTGGTGTGCAGTACATAGGTGTGTAATACACGTATAAAATACTTGCACATATAGAAAGCATAGTATAGTGCATTTCCACTGTGCAGCATTGTGACTGCTGAGTGTTTCTGCAGCGATACTACAAAGAGTGACAAACGCAATAAAAAAAGTATTATAACTGGTGTGATAGACCAGTGGCCCCCAAAAATGACAGATTGAAGCGGGGTGTTATATACCTTCTTCCATATACATACTGCACTTCTCTAGAGACTTTTGTCACAGGGTCATTTTAAAAAATGACAGGCAGAGGAAGAGGCAGGCCCTTTCGCAGGGGTGGTAGGGGTAGAGGCAGGAGCAACAGGCTTGAGCCAAAGTGGCAAATTGTAGAAGGTGCGTGCGATTACGTCAAAGGACGCACCAGACTTGGTTGAGTGGCTCACTCAGCCTTACTCTTCTGCACCCTCCTCATCCTCTCGATCTGCACCCTCTTCTTCACTCTTTGTTGTGTGCACCCCCAAAGACACTACCACCAACACCACCACCATATACCTTCCGCTTGAGTCACAGGAATTATTTTACGATCCATATCAAGACATTTCCGATGCGCAGCCACTCTTAGCATTGGATCAGGAAGAGGAGGTAGCAACAACTGCCACTCAGCAGTCTGACGACAGTACCCAGATCAGCCCAAGGAGGAGGTTGGTCCCCGCTGTTGCTGCCTACTCCGAGATCTCTAATTATAGCGGTGGGGACGGTGACGTCGATGATGACGTGTCTAGTGATCTCACGTGGGTGCCCACAAGAGAGGTAGAGGAGGGGAGTTCAGAGGGAGATATGGACCAGCAGATAGGGAGGAGAAGCAGGCGAAACTTAGATTACACAGGAGGGACAAAGCAGACTGCTAATGTATCAGGAGCGAGGCATCAACCATGTACGGTCACATCTGGCGCTCCCAGGACGCCAGCACATGGCTCCGCAGTGTGGGCTTTTGTTAACGTGTCCGCTGCTGACAATAGTGTTGCCATCTGTAATCTTTGCACTCAACGCATAAGTCGCAGTAAGCCCAACACTCACCTAGGGACGACTGCCTTAAGAAGGCACATGAGCTGCCATCACCGAGCCCAGTGGGAACAACGGAGCACACAAAGCCATACTCACTGTCCAGCCTCGTCTTCTACTTCTCCATCTCCTCTCTCCTCACAATTGTCCTCCACTCCACCTACCATCACGCCATCCTCACATTTTTCTGCAAAAAGGCAGGCTTCCGTGGGCCAAATGTTTGAGCGTAAAAAAATGATGACGCCGGATAACCCTCTTGCCCAACGGTTGACGGCTGGCTTGTCAGAACTGATAGCCCGCCAACTACTGCCATATAAACTGGTGGACTCAGAGGCCTTTTCGAAAATTTGTGGCCATTGGAACACTACAATGGAAGGTCCCAGGAAGGAAGTATTTCTCACAGAAGGGCATCCCAGAGCTATATGGCCATGTTCAGCGGCAAATGAATGTATCTCTGGCACACAGTGTCGGTGCCAAGATATATCTGACCACAGACACGTGGTCTAGCAAACACGGGCAGGGAAGGTATATCACTTTTACTGCCCACTGGGTGAACCTTCTGACGGCCGTCAAGCATGTAACCCGTGGCATCCGTGTAGATTTGGTTTTACCGCCACGGATTGCATGCAGGCCTGGCTCTTCTTCTTCTCCTCCTACTCCATCCTCCTCCCTCTCCTCCTCCACTGACTCCTCCTTTTCCGCTGCTAGTGTCTCTTCCACTGCGCCGCCCAAGCTCCCCAGAACCTATTCAACATGCCAGGTGTGACATTGCCATGCTGTGCTGTGTCTGTTGTGCCTGGAAGCCAAGAGCCACACTGGCCCAGCACTCCTTTCAGCTTTACGTTCACAGGCAGATCAGTGGCTAACACCGCTCAATTTGACAGTTGGTAAAGTGGTGTGTGACAACGGTGCCAAACTGCTTTGCGCATTGAAACAGGGCAAAATTACGCACGTGCCATGCATGGCACACGTCTTAAACTTGGTCGTGCAGCGATTCGTTGTCAAATACCCTGGGGTCCAGGACATCTTGCGGCAGGCAAGGAAAATCTCAGCCCATTTAAGAAGATCTTACACGGCCATGGCTCGCTTGGTGACATTCAGTGGCGACACAATCTGCCGGTCAGACGTCTTATTTGTGATTGCCCGACGCAATGGAACTCAACCTTCTATATGCTTGATAGGCTGCTCCAGCAGAAACGTGCAGTTAACATCTACCTGTATGAACTCTGCGGCAGAACAGGTTCTGGGGAGCTTGGTTTTTTTTCACCGTGCCAGTGGCTGCTCATGCGCGACGTATGCAGACTTGATGAGATCACCAAACTGGTCAGTCGCGCCCATGGCGCCATCAGTGACATGGTATCTTATGCCTTCTTTATGGAGCGTGCATTACATCGTGTCATTGATCTACTCTATCTGAGACAAGTCAACAACAGGAGTCTGAAGAGGAGTCAGAGGAGGATGGTGCCAGGGCGGATGAGGAGGAGCAAGAAGAGCATGCTTTAAACCTTTCTGGGATCCCTGTTGTTGTGTGTGAATGGGGAGAGGAGAACGAGGAGGACGACATTATCCTGGATGATGAGCAGGAGCCAGGCCACCACACCGCTTCCAGTTTAGCCTTCATGCTCCAGTGTTTTAACAGGGACCCCCGTATAAAAAGCATAAGGGTCAAGGACCAGTACCAGTACCAGTGCGCTGGCAGAGGAGGAATTCCCACTCCCAGAGAAAGAGTTGCGGGTACCAATCCAACAGCACCTGCAAGAAGAGGCCGGTTTGAAGATGTGTTGGTGACTTCTGATATGAGGTCATTCTTTAAGCCCACCCATCGACAGGTCTCATCCGGATCCAGCATCAGGGAACGCCTAGACCGACAGGTGTCCGATTACATCAGGTTAACGGCCGATGTGGACGCTCTGAGGAGTGATGAACCCCTGGACTACTGGGTGGGCAGGCTTGACCTCTGGCCAGAGCTTGCCCAATTTGCAATGGAACTGTTGGCTTGCCCCTCATCCAGTGTCCTGTCCGAAAGGACGTTCAGCGCAGCAGGGGGGATCGTGACCGATAAGCGCACTCGCCTATCTCACGACAGTGTTGACTACTTCACATTTATAAGAATGATTGAGGCATGGATCTCAGAGGAATTCAACACATGTGACCAGTAGACCATGTATATCTCTATAAACGATTTATTTAATCGAGCACACAGACCTTTTTTCTACATTTGGCTTACTTCCTTGTACAAAAAAAGCACACCGTACTATATGCCCGTACCCTCCTGTTTGAAGAGGTTGAGCGGTGTCATATTTTTGGGGCCCAGCAGCGAGTTGCTGGTATCAGTGCTGCTGTCAGTGCTCTATATCACGGTGCTGGTGTCAGTGCTCTCTATCACGGTGCTGGTGTCAGTGCTCTCACGGTGCTGGTGTCAGTGCACTCTATCACGGTGCTGGTGTCAGTGCTCTATATCACGGTGCTGGTGTCAGTGCACTCTATCATGGTGCTGGTGTCAGTGCTCTATATCACGGTGCTGGTGTCAGTGCACTCTATCACGGTGCTGGTGTCAGTGCACTCTATCACGGTGCTGGTGTCAGTGCACTCTATCACGGTGCTGGTGTCAGTGCTCTATATCATAGTGCCGGTGTTAGTGCACTCTTTTACGGTGCTGGTGTCAGTGCTCTATCTCCTGCACCCTCTTCATAGCCTACCCAGACCTTTCCTCTCCTCCATTGCCTTCATGCGCTCCTGAGTCCTGAATTGTCAAAATTTCACAGATAAAAAAAAAATGCTTGTAGTTGTCGATCCCAGATTCACTTCATACATGTGTTATGTCAGTGGCCATGTAGTGGGACTATGTGTGCACAGCTAGTAAGTATTTTGTGGCTGAAAATATGACCTGTAGGTTTTTAAAGTTCGCCTGCCATTAAAGTCAATTTGGCTGCGTCCCGTCGGAAGTTCGTCCATCTCTATTTAGGAGCATCAAGCATTTTTTCTGCAAAAAAACACCACTGCTGCTGAATGTGCTGGCAGTGTTTTTTTCTACATCTAAACACCCCTGTCTCTGAACTCCTCTAAACAATAAAGGTATTTGCAGACTTGCGCCACTATTCAATGGAAGAAATTAAAATATTAACTGTAAACGCACAGCTGCAGTTTGATTGATACAAAATCAACTGTGATATGTACTATGCTCAAAAACAGTGCTAGTGCCACTTAAATGTACAAAAATATATGCCCATAGCAAATCCTATGAGTGAATCTGATAAATATGAATCAATGCTTATGTGATCAAAAATAAAAAGGGCAAAACTCCTAAAACTCATGTGAACTCATCTGAAAAAAAGTGCAAATTGCTGTTGAAAATTATTTCAAAATGTATTATTTTGAATTATTTCAGATGATGAAACGCATAGGGCGGGGCTTTGGATGTGATGTCACCACGCACTAACTGTTTGGAGTTTGTGGCCAGAGTTTGCAGCTGGAGCCAACCTAGTTATAAACAGACTGCACGATATACTGGTGTCAGTGGTGACACACTGAAATGTAAGTGATATTAATGAGTATTAAATTAAACATGTTTTAGAACACACCACACACACCTTAACTCTTCTGATTGGCACTGATAGGTGACACTGATGGGCACTGAAAGGCTGCACTGATGGGTACTTATGGGTGGCACTGATAGACGGGACTTCTGGGCACTGATAGGTGGCACTGATGGCTGGCACTGATAGATTTCACTGATAGGCATCACCGGTGGCACTGGCAGGCATTTTTATTTGGTACTGATTGCCAGCTGCCTGGGCACTGATTGCCATTTCCCTGGTGGTCTAGGGTGGCATACCTGGTGGTCCAGTGTGGTGGTCATCGCTGGTGGTCCTGGTGGCATCCTGGTGGTCCTGGGTGGGCATCTGAGGGGGGGGGCAGTGATGAATTTCAGCACAGGCCCCGCTTGTCAGGAGAGCAGCCGATCAGCTCTCCTCTATTCGCATCTGTCAGACGCAAGTGAGGAAAAGCCGATCAGCGGCTCTTCCTGTTTACATCATGATCAACCGTGATTGGACACAGCTGATCTCGTGGTAAAGAGTCTCTGTCAGAGACTCGTTATCTAGATCGGAGTTGCGGTGTGTCAGACTGATACGCCGCAACAGCGATCACTGCAGCCGAGCTCACATCGGCTTGATCTCCTGACAACGTCATGTGACGTCCGGTCAGGATATCACAACCACTTTGCCGTTGTCATTTTGCTATATGGCAGGCAGCAACTGGTTAAGTAGCACTAGTGCTGTTTTTGAGCACAGTACAAACTCCTCTGAAGGCCTATGTTTGCATGGATACATCATCTTTATAACAACATTAATGGTACACTTACCTAAACCAATATTAAACTTTCATGGCAAACAAAATTCGTACAGGCTGGATTTTTGAAACAGAGAAGACCCTATTGGTCTCTATCATAAATGCCTCCTCCGTCCTGTCAGCAGTAATGTAATCTGAGCTGCACGTGAGCAGCTCAGACCACATTTGCAGAACCCACTGTGTGCCATGGTGAAGTGATTCCCACATGCATGCACAGAAGGGACATCATCACAGCCTGGCCAATTAAGTGACTGGAGGGCACGAACCTGAAAGTAAGACCAGGAGAAGATGGAAGCACCAGGAGCAGTAACAGTTCAGTGTTGGAGGGCTCTATGTGAAAGAAAAGTCTGTCATAATGTGCTGGTATGTGATGCATACAACCAAATCGCATCGTTTGCCAGATCCAAACTTAACCAACTGGTAGGCCCCCTCATGCTTACACCATTTGAATTGACATGTCGGGCTAGAGGCTTCCAGATATATACTCCTTTTATTGAGCCAGACACAAAACTTGCTTATATGGACCAGTGGGAAAGGGATTTGAACCTTACCTTTGATCTGCCTGAATGGCAAGATCTTGCTTACCAGCTATTCAAAATTTCCATTAATACCACTCTTATAGAGGCTAACTATAAAACGCTCCTTCGTTGGTACTTGGTACCCACTAGGGTAGCTAAGATGCATCCTTCTACTTCGCCAAACTTCTTCCGATGATGCGGACAGTTGGGGACGATGCACCATATCTGGTGGCAATGCCCCCTTGTAACAAGACTTTGGATTCGGATTTTCAATTTAATCAACTCAGTAACAGGGGTAAACATTCGCAGATCTCCAGAAGCCACTCTTTCACAAATTTTCTGATTAAACCCCCAAAAAGCCAGTAAAATTGATTATATATTGTTGGTTTGCGAGAATTACAATTGCAAAGACATTGTAAACAGTTGATAATTCCTCTTGACCAGGTTAAAAGTAAACTCAATTGGATTATGATTAATAATAAACTCACCCATAATCTTTGAAACAAAACCAAGAAATTTAATAAGATATGGGACCGACTACATTGGAACTCCGTAGTGAACTCCAAGACAACTCTCTCTCTCCTCATCTCCCTCTTTTCCCTTATTTCTTACTCTCTTCTCTCCTCTCTTCTGTTTTTATTTGTTTTTATTTCCAGACACTTAATAGGGTACTGTACACAATATAGGTGACTACGTATGAGGCCTTGTGCGACCATGGGTCCTGAGATTGTCCCGGAGATCGTAATTGGGACTTCCCGGCACTCTGGATCTCTACCATCCCTTCATACAAGGGTACTCCAGATCATAACGGGAAAATTATGTTAAACCCCATTAGTTTTTGGATACATATCACAGCCGTTATGTTCTGTTATTGTGATAGATTATGGATAAGTATCATAGCCATACCTTTTATTTCTCTGTATAGTTACGTTAGGATCTGAAAAATTGACACCATTCTGTCTATGTGTCTGGTTGTTCTGAACTTTGTTATCCATTCAATAAAAATATTGAAATATAAAAGAATGAGTACAGTGTTTGCTTAGGCATGTATCCAGCAGAAGAACATTAATATGTAAGACACGACAACAGTATTACAGTAAGTTGCCAGCTGTATTACAAGATATAATGGATACAAGCAATACATTACATACTGTATACCGTACATTGAAGGTAAAAGAGTCAATTGGAAGCAAATTAGAAAGAGATAAAGAACGAGTATTAAGAAAGGTAGAAACAGTGAAAGAAGAGTTTAGAGGAGGGAGAAAGGGAAGGTGGCCAGGAAAAATTTACAGTCCATGGTAACAATCTATACTAGCAGTGGCAGCCTTTAAAGTTGCAGAAGGCGGCGATCAAACCTCTGTGGGAAGAAGTAGATAACCCATGGGTCCCAGACACAATAACATTTAGGCATGGTGTCCTGATGTTTGGCCATAAGTTTCTTAATAAGTAATATCCACTGCATCCAGAATTTGACTTTCGATATACTGTAGATGGGTTATCTCTTAGCCAAGCTTTTACTATACTCTGATTGTGTGAGAAGAAAAGTATTAACCACTTAAGCCATGGACCATTTAGTTGGCCAAAGATCAGACCACTTTTTGCGTTTCGGCACTGCGTCGCTTTAACTGACAATTGTGCGGTCGTGCGATGTGGCTCCAAGCAAAATTGACGTACTTTTTTCCCACAAATAGAGCTTTCTTTTGGTGGTATTTGATCACCCCTGCGTTTTTTATTTTTTGCGCTATAAACAAAAAAGAGTGCCAATTTTTATTTTTTACATTTTGCTATCATAAATATCCATTTGCTCAAAAGTTATAGCATTTACAAAATAGGGGATAGTTTTATGCCATTTTTATTATTTTTTTTTTACTAGTAATGGCTATGATCAGCAATTTTTATCATGACTGCGACATTATGGAGGACATTTTTGGGACCATTGTCATTTATACAGCAATCAGTGCTATACAAATGTACTGATTCCTGTGTAAATGAAACTGGCAGTGAAGGGGTTAACCACTAGGGGACAGTGTAAGGGTTAAGTGTGTCATGAGGCGTGTTTCTAACTGTGGGGGGGCGTGGCTGTGTGTGACACATCAGTGATGACCCGATGACAGGGAGCAGAGATCAGTGACACTGTCACTAGGCAGAACGGGGAGATGCTTGTTTAAATTATCATCTCCCCGTTCTTCCTCTTCGTGAGGCGATCACGTGTATCCCCGTGGTGATCGAGTCCGCGGGACCCGTGACACGACTCACGGAGGTCCCTGCTGACGTGCACGCGATGGCATGGCGGCAAATTTAAATGGACCTACAGGTACGCCCATTTGCCTGTCTGTGCTATTCTGCTGACGTACATCGGCATGCGCCAGTTGGGAAGTGGTTAAGTGCCTTAGATTCATTATGGTTAACTTATGAACCCGATGGGGATCTATATTGTGAAAGAATTACCTGTATTTTGGGCAAGGAGACAAAAGGATTATTGACCATCAAAATAACATTATCTGCAAAGAGGCCCAAATTGTATTGATAGTCAGCTATTGATATTCCACATAAATCAAGGTAGTCTCTTATGAGCTGTGCCAAGCGTTTGATTGCCAGAGCCCTTCAATATAGAGACTGTGGGGGATTTAAAAGTCATATACTTAAAATAGGCCTCGGGAGAAGTCTAAGATATTCCATATCCAAGAACAAAATGTAGGTCCACAGCCGCTTTTCTCTAATATACTGTATAAAAGAGGTATGGCCAAGGCATAAGCGGAATATTCAGTTTTCTGGAAGCTTCAATAAAGAAGGCCAGTCTACGTATATTGTAACTAGCCTGTCTATTGGGTATGAAGCCAACTTGGTCTCGTTGAAGAAGTCCCCTATGCCCTGATTCAAGAAGCCATAAGGTCCTGGACATTTATGCAGTTTTGGAGCTTTAATTGCCACAAGAACTTCAGCATTCGAAATGGGAGAATCTAATGCTACAAATAACTCTTCAGGTACTTGTGGCAAGGTTATTTGGGAGAAGAGGGCATCGGCTTCCTCAATGAAGAAAGCATCTGTGGAAGCATAGATTTGAGAGGTGCTGTCTGAATATTGTCTGAATGTTGAAACAATTTTAGACTAATTTCTAGTGTATGAGTTTTACTTGAATCCCAACATAAAGACAATAAGGCTTTACCCCCGGGTAAGATTTTCTGAACTTAGCTGCTAAAAACAGTGCATTTCATGATCCTGATGGCTTTTTTGGCCCGATCTAACAAAAGTAGGCTTAGATTTTGCTAAGCTTTGTCAAAATCCAATTTTAGAGATCTAGAGGGGTTGTTTAGAAACAAGCTTTGTCGAGAAAACCGCACTCGAGAAGGAGGATTCGTGCTGTGCGCTCTTTTTTAAGAAGAGGCTAATTTGATGTAATTTCATCGTATCACAGCTTTGTGTGCTTCCAACAAAAGGACAGAGTCACCAGGAGACTTATTTAAGGATACATAATCCAAAATATTGTTGGAGGAGAGAAGAGATTAATTTCGTGACCAAGTTGGGTGTGCACCTGTGGCCAGTAGAGAGGAAAATGTGAAAAATCGAAATTCAGCATTGAATTAAGTATCTTCAGTTATTAAACATCGAGCAAGGTATTGAAACCATGACTCTATGAGGTAAGGCTTGGGGAATTTTAGTCTAGGATTTGAAGCTTACGGTGAGAAACTTATGAATTGCTTATTATTATCCTCTTGAAACACCCTGGTGTACCATGCTAGAAGGTCCTTTGAGTTGGCGAGATACCTTGGGTAAAGCCTGGTGGTGCAGCAATCCAGATAAACACAGGCAGAGCTATCACCACTTGTAAAACCTCCGTTTGTATGTATAGTCCTGTTCTACTTTCTGGCCACTCATTATTAATTTATCTTAGATTTCTAAACATTCAGTGATGAAAATAAGTACTTATTGTGCGTGTGTATGTGTGAGCCCTAAGGGTATACAATTTAGTAGAGGCTCTTAGCATTTACAGTTCTTACAGAAGTAAAAGTGCTGTTGTAATATTAACAGCTTAAGACACAAGTACTGGAAGTACACAAGATGAGCAGTGTAATTGAAACAGAGGCTAACAAGACTATTCAAATAATCTTCATTAAGTGGCCTCCTTGCTTTGCGTTAATTATTTCAGAGGAATTGTATTTACCAGTACTGAATTTATGAGCTCAATAAAGCTGCGGTTTTTTTTTTCTTTAATCCATAAACATATACTTTCATGTCTACTGCAACAAGTCAACTGTTTTTTTTTTTGAGTTCAGACAAAGACTAAGCCCTGGGCATGATGGCTAGACACTGGTCATTTAACTCAGCAGTGGGTTCTTTGTCTTTACACACAGAAATGCAACATTATTTTATTGCTATGTTTAATCAAGTAGCGGAATGCTATGTATAATTTATACATATGATGGTTTAAATGGATAGAGTATGTAAATGTGATTTAGAGCGAGTGAGAGTTCTAAATTATTTTCTTTTATTCCAAATTCACATGCATGCTTGCTAAACAATGTAGTAGATCGTTAATTGACATGCACTAATCTTTGACAAGCAATAAGTGATGAGGTTTCAGCAGCCTAAAGCTGGTCATACATGGATCAACTTGGTTGGCTCAGCAGGGACCAAACGAAATTCGATCCATGTATGGCTATTCTGGTGAAACAGATGTTGATCTATCAATCAACTTCTGTACAACCACCTTGGTTTTTTTTTTCATCAGTACCACCAGCTATAGCAAGCAACACTGATCGTTGTGTTCTGCCAGCAGGAAAGGCTCCCTGCCATAAGAAAACAATATCGCAGCTGGAGTAATTCCCCCATCCATGTGAATGGGGGAATCATATCATCATTTTTTTGTTGTTGTTCAACCAGCTGGTTGAATGAAAAAAAATTACCGCACCCCCGTTTTACTAACCTGAGCCCGTTTGTTCCCTTGGCAGAGACACTCTCACCTTCTCTGCCCGGGGTTCTCGGCTCTATATTTGATAATTTGATAGATTGATAGCAGCGCAGCCATTGGCTCCCCCTGCTGTCAATCAAATCCAATGACGCGGGCGATGGGGGGGGGGGCAAGTCTGGCATTCTGTGTCTATGCACGCAAATGCTGGACTCGGGATCGCACCCGCAAGGTAACCCCCAGGGAGAGCACCCCAGGGGGGTACCGATGAGAGGTGGAGCCGTGAGCACCTCCGGAGGACCCCAGAAAACGAGGTTCGTTAAGTGTGAAGCTTTGGCTCTGTACAGGACCTTCCTGTGATTAAGACCGCCTACTGCTGAGTGGTCTTGCATCCTCTCCTGTAGTTTTCTGTAGGCAGCCTGTAGTGGGTGGAGCCTGTTAGGCCCCTCCCATACTTCTGCTCTCTGTACAGCACAGTGGTGTTGTCACTGCTACAATTACAAGGTAATAACTGTCTGGCAAAGGCATGGCGTGCACACAAACTGGATTTATATTCCTTCTGGCTATTGAGGAACATTTTAAATGACGGCATTTGTTTCTGGAGGCAAGCTGTAAAGAGTAAAGGGTTTTCTGGATTAATAAGCTATATTCTTCTGTGTATGTAGCAAAATAAACTATAATAACAGAAAACCATATGAGATGGCAGTTAGTGCCCTTGGAGATCAGATGATTTAGAATTTTTTTTTTTAAGTTAATCTAATATTCCTACCTACTGCCTCAAAGATAGTAATAGCAAAGTCACATGACATACACCCAACATGTGTATCATGGCAAGTGAAATAGTTCTTGTGCATCCCTGCTCTTCACAATATCCTGTTGAGTAAGCCTGGGGGCTGGTCATATTGCTTACTTAATTTGCATGGCAACACTTTGTACATATATTATCTAGAATTGTGTTTTTTGGGAATAGAGCATGTACAAATTGTGGGTTTGTAGAACAAATGTACAGTTAGATTTTATTGATGCTTATCAATTTTTTTTTTTTTTTTTTAATGAATTCCTTTAGTTATCAAAAGGATCACAGCACAAAAAGATATGAAACACATTTGAAACTTGTACATCAGTGCAATCACATTAGAGAAAGAGAGAGTTACATATGTAGGATCCAAGGTATTTTTACATTGTCAACATTTGAATGACATATCATGGTTATAACAAATGGTAGCATAACCGAATATGGTTGAGACAAAAAGTGTGAAGACTAACTGAGAATTATCAGTGGATCAAAAAGAATACCAGAGTATACTTGATTCCAATTAGCAAGAAAATACACTTGAAGTATAGTAAGGTATTGCAAAGTATGATCATACAACAGAGGTTTCCCCGTTTGGGGCTACTCGTGGCCTGCATTACCATATTTATCAGCACATGAATGCCCTGTGAGTATCATATGGGGTACTATACCCTCTTTGGCGCTTCCAACATTTATGACTACATTAGTAATTTTTAACATGTCATTACAGTGGTAGACTGACACACCTACTCCTGATGAGTGACATAAAGTCACGAAACACGTTGAGACAACAGATGTCATGTTTTATCTATGTGTATCCACACCTCATCTATCTACTGTGGATTTTCCTATGTATTTTGAATACATTATTTTTCAATATGGATTTATATATGTTGGGTCGCAATGTTTATCATGTGTTATCTTTGTTAACATAACTATTATGAATTTTGTATTTTATGGCCAATTAACCACTTAAGGACCACCGCATGCCAATGTACGTCAACACAATGGCATGTACAGGCACAAGCACGTACATGTACGTGCTTGCCTTCCAGCGTGTGGGGGGTCCGATCGGATCCCCTCCCGCTGGATGCGGCGGTCCGTTTCGCTGCAGGAGCGATCCGGGATGAGGGGATGGCCGTTGGTTTCTGGCCATCCTCTCTCGATCGCTCCTGGCGAATGAGAAGCTTCCTCCCACTGTGTATAGTAAACACAGGCAGGGAGGAAGTGATGTCATTCTCCTCGGGGCGGTCTTTTTGACCGAACTATGAGGAGAGGACACAGTAAGTGTGCGCCAACACTACACTAACACATAGGCACACACAGACATACAAACCACCCCCGATCACCCCCCGATCCCCCCCCTGCCCCCCCCCCCCAGTCACAGTGTCACTGATTGCAGTGATCATTTATTTACTGATCACTGCATTCAGTGTCAGTTGTGACAGTAAAAACTGTCAGGGCAGTTAGTGTTAGGTCCAGGGTAGCCCCCTACCACCCCCCAATAAAGGTTTAACCCCCTGATTGCCCCTAGAGTTAACCCTTTCACCCCCTTTTGCCAGTGTCACTAAGCGATCATTTTTCTGATCGCTGCATTAGTGTCGCTAGTGTCGCTAGGTAGCTAGTTATTTTTTTAGGTTCACCCCCAGGTTTTTATAGCGCTAGGTACCCCGATATACTACCCAATAATGGTTTTAACCCCCTGATTGCCCCTAGTTAACCCTTTCACCCCTTTTTGCCAGTGTCACTAAGCAATCATTTTTCTGATCGCTGCATTAGTGTCGCTAGGTAGCTAGTTATTTTTTTAGGTTCACCGCCAGGTTTTTATAGCGCTAGGTACCCCGATATACTACCCAATAATGGTTTTAACCCCCTGATTGCCCCTAGTTAACCCTTTCACCCCCTTTTTCCAGTGTCACTAAGCGATCGTTTTTCTGATCGCTGCATTAGTGTCGCTAGTGTCGCTAGGTAGCTAGTTATTTTTTTAGGTTCACCGCCAGGTTTTTATAGCGCTAGGTACCCCAATATACTACCCAATAATGGTTTTAACCCCCTGATTGCCCCTAGTTAACCCTTTCACCCCCTTTTGCCAGTGTCACTAAGCGATCATTTTTCTGATCGCTGCATTAGTGTCACTAGTGTCGCTAGGTAGCTAGTTATTTTTTTAGGTTCACCGCCAGGTTTTTATAGCGCTAGGTACCCCGATATACTACCCAATAATGGTTTTAACCCCCTGATTGCCCCTAGTTAACCCTTTCACCTCCTTTTTCCAGTGTCACTAAGAGATCGTTTTTCTGATCGCTGCATTAGTGTCGCTAGTGTCGCTAGGTAGCTAGTTATTTTTTTAGGTTCACCGCCAGGTTTTTATAGCGCTAGGTACCCCGATATACTACCCAATAATGGTTTTAACCCCCTGATTGCCCCTAGTTAACCCTTTCACCCCCTTTTGCCAGTGTCACTAAGCAATCATTTTTCTGATCGCTGCATTAGTGTCGCTAGGTAGCTAGTAATTTTTTTAGGTTCACCTCCAGGTTTTTATAGCGCTAGGTACCCCCATATACTACCCAATAATGGTTTTAACCCCCTGATTGACCCTAGTTAACCCTTTCACCAGCGATCACAGTATAAGTGTCACTGGTGACGCTGGTTAGCCAGTTAGTTATTTAGGTTCCCTGTCAGGTTTTTATATAGCGCCAGGGACCCCCATATACTACCTAATAAAAATTTGAACCCCCTGATTGCCCCTAGTTAACCCTTTCACCAGTGATCACTGTATAAGTGTTACGGGTGACTCTGGTTAGTTAGTTCGCTTTTTATAGCATCAGGGCACCCACCATTTATTACCCAATAAAGGTTTAACCCCCTGATCACCCGGCGGGTGATATCAATTAGGTTTTAGAGTCAGGGTCTGCGTCGCCCCAGGCAGCGCTAGGTTAGTGCCAGTACCGCTAACACCCACGCGCAAAGCATAAACCGCCCGTAGTGGTATAGAATCTGAACAGATCAATATCTGATCTGATCAGATCTATATTAGCGTCCCCAGCAGTTTAGGGTTCCAAAAAAACGCATTGCTAGCAGGATCAGCCCAGATACCTGCTAGCACCTGCGTTTTGCCCCTCTGCCCAGCCCACCCAAGTGCAGTATCGATCGATCGCTGTCACTTACAAAACACTAAACACATAACTGCAGCGATCTCAGAGTCAGGCCTGATCCCTGCGATCGCTAACAGTTTTTTTTTTGGTAGCGTTTTATATTTAAATCCGGAAGGCAGTGCTTGGATTTCGGGGTCCTGTACGTGGCTAGGCTCCCAAAAAGTCCCCCACATGTGGTATCCCCGTACTCGGGAGAAGCAGCAGAATTTATTTTGGGGTGTAATTTGACTTATGCCCATAGCATGTGTGAGCAATATATCATTTAGTGACAACTTTGTGCAAAAAAAAAATTTTTTTTAATATTCCTGCAACTTGTGGAAAAATATAAAATATTTCATGGACTCAACATGCCTCTCAGTAAATAGCTTGGGGTGTCTACTTTCCAAAATGGGGTCATTTGGGGGGGGGGGTTGTGCTATTTTGGCATTTTATGGCCTTCGAAACTGTGATAGGTAGTGAGGAGTGAAATCAAAATTTGCCCCTTAGAAACCCTGAAGGCAGTGATTGGTTTTCGGGGTGCCGTATGCAACTAGACTCCCAAAAAGTCCCACATATGTGGTATCCTCGTACTCAGGAGAATCAGCAGAATATATTTTGGGGTGCAATTCCACATATAACTATGGCATGTGTGAGCAATATATCATTTAGTGACAACTTTTTGTAAACTTTTTTTTTTTTTTGTGTCATTATTCAATCACTTGGGACAAAAAAAAATATTCAATGGGCTCAACATGCCCCTCATTTCCTTGGGGTGTCTACTTTCCAAAATGGGGTAATTTGGGGGGGTTTTGTGTTATTTTGGCATTTTGTGGCCTTCGAAACTGTGATAGGTAGTGAGGAGTGAAATCAAAAATTTGCACCCTTAGAAATCCTGAAGGCAGTGATTGGTTTTCGGGGTGCAGTACGCGGCTAGACTCCCAAAAAGTCCCACATATGTGGTATCCCCGTACTCAGGAGAAGTAGCAGAATATATTTTGGGGTGCAATTCCACATATAACTATGGCATGTGTGAGCAATATATCATTTAGTGACAACTTTTTGTAAACTTTTTTTTTTTGTGTCATTATTCAATCACTTGGGACAAAAAAAAAATATTCAATGGGCTCAACATGCCCCTCATTTCCTTGGGGTGTCTACTTTCCAAAATGGGGTCATTTGGGGGGGTTTGTACTGCCCTGCCATTTTAGCACCTCAAGAAATGAGATAGGCAGTCGAAAATTAAAAGCTGTGTAAATTCCAGAAAATGTACTTTGTAGACGCTATAACTTTTGCGCAAACCAATAAATATAAGCTTATTGACATTTTTTTTACTAAAGACATGTGGCTGAATACATTTTGCCCTAAATGTATGACTAAAATTGAGTTTATTCGATTTTTCTTATAACAAAAAGTAGAAAATATATTTTTTGCTCAAAATGTACGGTCTTTTTCCATTTATATCGCAAAAAATAAAAATCGCAGAGGCAATCAAATACCATCAAAAGAAAGCTCTATTTGTGGGAAGATAAGGACGCAAATTTCGTTTGGGTACAACATTGCATGACCGCGCAATTACCAGTTAAAGCAGTGCAGTGCGAAATTGTAAAAAGACCTCTGGTCCTTAGGCTGAAAATTGGTCCAGGGCTGAAGTGGTTAAAGTTTTTTATCTAGTATATATTTTCCTTCTTTAATGTAAGGGATTAGAGGATCTTACTAGTATTAAATTATTTATATATATATATATATATATATATATATATATATATATATATATATAAAAAATGTATAGAATATGAACTATTTATATGTGATAGTGTATTATGAACTACCAGTATATGTTTCAGATATAATTATATTTACCAAACATTTTTTGACCCATCGTGTACTTCATTTAAAGTCCCGCCTGTCAGGAACCATGAAATAGACAGAGACAGAAGTACAGTCAAATCACACTTGTTTATTAATAAAAATAAAAAGGTAAATAGAAAAAAGCGTAGTCAAGCATAGCCGGAGTCCAGTAGCCAGATCGGGTAGTCAGCCAGTCCAAAATTCATCAACAAGATCGGGTAATCAGCCAGTCCAGACGTCAGGGATCCAAGGAGAGCAACTGCAAGCAGGATAGAAGCCAGGAGGGATGTCAGCATGCCAGTCTTGAAACAAACAGCAGGAGATGGTTCCTAGTAATGTGACCAATGCGAAGGCAAATGAAAGAGTGAGCTGGAAGGCTTTAAATAGGCCGGTCAGATGAGCATCATCGGGAACAGCTGGTAACTGTGGAAAGAGAAGAGAGCTGGCAATTAGCCCACAGCTGAGTGGCCAGCTCAGAGGAGGAAGGGCTAAGCCAGCTCTGACACCGCCCCTATGTTTTTACTTCTATATGTAGCACTACCCCCAGAAGGAGCTGCTGATAAATGTTCAATCCTGCACCCTGCCTCTCAACCCCAAGAATGGTCTCAACCCCTCTGGCACACCCGTATGACAATATTAGTGTGGGACCCAGCAGTGAAAAGAAGCACAGCAATGATACACTATACAGTATATTTACTGTAACCTTGGAACCCGTCACTTCACCAGCTGAAATAATAGAGTTTCACACGTGATGTCAAATAACCACTTATGAAGTTCACTAAAATGGAAATTTAACACAAGGAACAGTGTGATAACTTAAAGGTAATAAATGACAACAGATAACAGTCAATGTATATGTGAAACTGTAGATTCAATGCTCACTATAGGGATGTATATTCAGACAGGCGCACAGTAGGACAAACGCTCAATATCCTCCAAAACATATATTAAGTGACCTCAAAGCATTCACACCAAATCTGCAGTAAATGTTATGAACATGCAATAGTACAATACAATATATATATATATATATTTATAGCCTGTACTCAAGGGCTCCCCTAGGTTGTAATACAATGTTCCAAATGCAAGGTGAACTATGATGCTTTGTAGAAGATGATAAAAGTCCCTTGTCTTCTTGATCTTCAGCTAGCTTATGGTATTAGGCTGCAGTAGTTGTAAATCCAAGCAGGGCAACAAGTAGAAAGCAAACTGTAAGATAAGTGATGTGCTGCTAATTGTGTACTTGCAAATATTAGGCACTTATAATACTTCCTCCTTAGTAGTATAGTTCAGTATTGACTTTATAGCACAGAGAAACAAATCTTAAAGTTCCACTGTATGCAGCCTGTGAATAAGTGAGATCACTTCTGTGGGGCTGCAAGTCTCACCAGCAGTCTGTAAGTAACACACTCAGTTAATAATGTACTTTACTGAAATAAGCATGTGCCCTTCTCACCAGAGGCTGTGAGGCTCCTTCCAGATTCTCCTTCTGGTGTCTCAGTCTGATGAAAGCTGGTACCACCACTCTGTATCGCTCCTCGGGATAGCGGAGGTGCAGATAGCTTCAAATGCTCTGAAGCGCAGACCGATCCTCCTGCTCAATCAGCAGTGCCATTCAGAAGGATCCCTCTGGGGCAGGCAATCCTCTCTCCACTGTAGGCCGCAGGCTCTACCAGCCCTTGGCACACACACACAGACCTCCTGCTGTGTGTTGAATGGCGTCCAGAGAGACCGAAAGCATGCCACGCCTGTCCTTTTATCTGCTTACCCAGCAGGCTGTTCCATGACTTGGCATTGTGGGTAGGTGAACTGGGCATTGTGGGTCAGTAGTTCCCAGATTGATTTAAGCACAAGAGTCACTTCCTCATTAAACTAAATCTCCCACAATGCTTTGTAACGCTGCTTCACAGAAACTAAACAAAAGTCTTAATAACATTAAAAGGACACTAGGGGGAGCCAAACTCTTACATAAGGAACAATACATATTTAGCATGATAACTAGGGTAGCAAAACCCCTGCGCTACATATATATACAGTGCCTTGCAAAAGTATTCGGCCCCCTTGAACTTTTCAACCTTTTGCCACATTTCAGGCTTCAAACATAAAAATATAAAACTGTAAAAAATTTTAGCAAATAAAAAACTGAAAAGTGGTGCGTGCAAAATTATTCGGCCCCTTTACTTTCAGTGCAGCAAACTCACTCCAGAAGTTCAGCGAGGATCTCTGGATGATCCAATGTTGTCCTAAATGACTGATGGTGATAAATAGAATCCACCTGTGTGTAATCGAGTCTCTGTATAAATGCACCTGCTATGTGATAGTCTCAGGTTTCTGTTGAAAGTGCAGAGAGCATCATGAAGACCAAGGAACACACCAGGCAGGTCCGTAATACTGTTGTGGAGAAGTTTAAAGCCGGATTTGGATAAAAAAAAATTCCCAAGCTTTAAACATCCCAAGGAGCACTGCGCAAGCGATCATTTTGAAATGGAAGGAGTATCAGACCACTGCAAATCTACCAAGACCTGGCTGTCCCTCTAAACTTTCAGCTCAGACAAGGAGAAGACTGATCAGAGATGCAGCCAAGAGGCCCATGATCACTCTGGATGAACTGCAGAGAACTACAGCTGAGGTGGGAGAGTCTGTCCATAGGACAACAATCAGTCGTACACTGCACAAATCTGGCCTTTATGGAAGAGTGGCAAGAAGAAAGCCATTTCTCAAAGATATCCATAAAAAGTCTCGTCTAAAGTTTGCCACAAGCTACCTGGGAGATACACCAAACATGTGGAAGAAGGTGCTCTGGTCAGATGAAACCAAAATCAAACTTTTTGCCCACAATGGAAAACGATATGTTTGACGTAAAATCAACACAGCTCATCACCCTCAACACACCATCCCCACTGTCAAACATGGTGGTGGCAGCATCATGGTTTGGGCCTGCTTTTCTTCAGCAGGATCAGGAAAGATGGTTAAAATTGAGGGGAAGATGGATGCAGCCAAATACAGGACCATTCTGGATGAAAACCTGTTGAAGTCTGCAAAAGACCTGAAACTGGGACGGAGATTTATCTTCCAACAAGACAATGATCCCAAACATACAGCAAAATCTACAAAGGAATGGTTCACAAATAAACGTATCCAGGTGTTAGAATGGCCAAGTCAAAGTCCAGACCTGAATCCAATCGAGAATCTGTGGAAAGAGCTGAAAACTGCTGTTCACAAACGCTCTCCATCCAACCTCACTGAGCCCGAGCTGTTTTGCAAGGAAGAATGGGCAAGAATTTCAGTCTCTCGTTGTGCAAAACTGATAGAGACATACCCCAAGCGACTTGCAGCTGTAATTGCAGCAAAAGGTGGCGCTACAAAGTATTAACGCAAGGGGGCCGAATAATTTTGCATGCCCCACTTTTCATTTTTTTATTAGTTAAAAAAGTTTCAAAAATCCAATAGATTTCATTCCACTTCACAATTGTGTCCTACTTGTTGGTGATTCTTCGCAAAACATAAAAATTTTATATCTTTATGTTTGAAGCCTGAAATGTGGCAAAAGGTTGAAAAGTTCAAAGGGGCCGAATACTTTCGCAAGGCACTGTGTATATATATATATATATATATATATATATATATATATATATATATATATATATATATGATCATATCAATTGCTTTAATTGCTTAGAAGGCATTTTTGACAAAGTATGATTGATTTTGTAAATACATGGGAAACACAAGTCTTCAACTGCCAAAGAATTACTATAATGACAAGAAAGAGCAAAACAAAGTATAAAGATCCAGTCTGCCAAAAGCATATACAGTACTTCAGTTTTGTGTACCTATCAAGGGTTTTATCCATCCAGAATTTCTTACACCTCTTAGCTACTTTTTAGCTAATGTTTCTGAGCCTAAAATTCACAAGTCAACTCATCCTGCTATTATTGGGCCCTTACCCTTCCTGCTAAAACTTTATTTTATATTGTGAATACAAAAGGGAGAGAAAAGCCTGGCATCAGTCTTGCTGCTGGAGCTCCTAAGATACGTAAGTGGCTCATTCGAACGTCTGGTGGCCATCCCCAGTCGAGCTAATAGCTTTAGTAGACTGTGCCAAACATATGCCTTCTTCTTCTTAGAATTAGCATGCTTCCCAAATGTCAAATTTCTTATTTTTTTTATATTACAAGGAAATAAAAAACACAATAAAACAGTCTGTATTTAAATACACTGAGCAACCATGATGTTCAAAAAAAAGAGATAGCATTTGGTTGATCAGTAGGTTTACTTCAGGAATCACTAGGATCTAATACTGGGATTTCGAGATAACTGCAAATAGAAAATAGTCTGCTGACTTACTCTCCCTGTTCTGAAGAAATCTATGTCATTCTGTAGGGGTACTTAGTGTACGTATGAAGAATGACAATGCTATTTTTTATTTCAACAAACATCTGAAGAATCTTGGTGTAAACAGGATTTGATCATTTAGAGACAGCAAAATAATACGGACATAATAACTACTAGGCTGTCATTTTCTCCTGTAAATGCCATCAACCTAAATTAATTAGGCTGACTGGGCAAACTTCATAACTATGTGTCACTGGTCCAGAAAATATGGCATCCTCTGCAAAATGCTAATGGATTGAAATTCTGAAAAAAACTGACCTATGATATCACACATTGGCTGCAAAATGTATAAAACTGTTGGCTGGAAAAAATTAATGAATAAAGTTTAGACATTTATTAAGGGAGAAACCTAACAGTCAGTCGCACTAATTTGTGCGCAAAGTAACCCATGAAGGCCATTTGCCTTAAAATGGGTTTCAGAGGCCATGCTGCATTGGGCCAAAGAAAGCCACACACTAATCAAACTGATGACTGGTTGGCAGCTGTATTGATTAATACCCATAGGTTTTTTTCATCAAAAAGTGAAAAAGCTTTTAATCAGTTGACCTCTGGAAGATGACTAGGCCATTTTTTGCGAGATGGCACTGCATTACTGACAATTGAGTGGTCGTGCGATACCCAAATAAAATTGATGTCCTTTTTTCCGACAAATTGAGCTTTCTTTTGGTGTTATTTGATCACCTCTGCCTTCTTTATTTTTTGCACTATAAACAAAAAAACAGGGACAAATGTTTTCTTTCTGCTATAAAACACATCCAATATTTTTTTTTTTATCTAATTTCTGTTACATATTTGTGGTTAAAAAAAATCCCAATAAGCGTATGTTGATTGGTTTGTGCAAAAGTTGGGTTATTCTTATGGAATTGTTTTTTTTTTTTTACTAGTAATGGGGGTGATCAGCGACTTATAGCGGAACTGCGATATTGCGGAGAACAAATCAGACACTAACTGGCACTTTTGATCAGTTATAAAAAAAATATGCACTGTCACTGTACTAATGACACTGGCTGGGAAGGGGCTAACATCAGGGGCGATCATAGGGTTAACTGTGTGCCTAGCCAGTGCTTGTGTACTGTGTGGGAGGTGCTTTTACTAGGGAAAGGCACTGATCCATGTTCTTGCTTTGCAAGAACACAGGATTAATGCCTTCCCTACTGACAGAACGGCGATCTGCCTTGTTTACATTGGCAGATCGCCATTCTGGCTCTCTGCCTAATGACCGGTGGGTTCTGGTGGGCATTGAGTTTGCGGTACCTGCAGATCAGCTCCCACTATGTATAATCACAGAGAGTCGTCCGTGGCACGCATGTGCACCCCAGGCCCCGAAGTTCACGATCACGTACTAGGTATGTGATCCAGAGCTGCCTTGCCATCATATATGTAAGTTATATGGTCGGCAAGCGGTTAAAGTACAGTACTGTGCAAAACTTTTAGACAGATGTGAAGATATGCTGTAAAGTAAGAATGCTTTCAGAAATATACTGTATATTTTAATTGTTTCTTTTTATAAAAAAAAATGTTTTGCTATCAATTTACAAAATGCAAAGTGAGCAAACAGAAGAAATATCTCAATCAAATTGATATTTTGTGTGACTACCCCTTTGGCTTCAAACCAACATCAATTCTTCTAAGTTCACTTGCACGCAGTTTTTGAAGGAACTCCGTGGGTAGGTTGTTCCAAACATCTTGAAGAATTAACTACAGATCTTCTGTGGATGTAGGCTGCCTCAAATCCTTCTATCTCTTCATAAGAATAAATTTAGGGACAATCAAACGCCTCCCTGATGGTATGGCATGATGGATAAGTATCTGCCTGTATTTCTCAGCATTGTTTTTTCTGGGTAACAGGCCTTTAGAATATGGAGTAGGTGGGTAGGTGGGCCAGAAGGAGAAGTAAGACGCAATATGGCAGCACATTTCCTAAAACAACAGATAGGTGGCCTTCCATCTGAGAAGAACCAGGGTGGGTCAAGAGTTAACAGGGCAGGAATCGCCACCCTATGGGGAACCCATACAAATTTATTCAGTGATGATTTTAATACATACACATTGGAGAGGTATGTTTTCTGTTCTAAATGCATATCTGTGGATAGGTGAGATGCAACAACTAGCTTTAATACGGTAGTACTGAGGCATGGTTCAGATGCATGAAGAATATGCCAGCTTTGGAATATTTTGGTGTTGGTACTGCAGTCATTGTTTTCTTGATTGCCTTCTCTTAGAAATCCATAAGTCCTTGTGTGTGCTGGTGAGAACATTTCAAGGTTTAGCACCATTTGTGCTTTTAATTGTGTACACCTCTATGATAAAGGTGGTCTTTTCCAGGACCATGGCTGGAACTGTGCACAAACTATCATGTCAGTACAGGGCTGTCTAAATATATATTACTACACTGTCTGCACACCTTATAAAGCTTTCTTTTGTGAACCAAAGACTAGACACAAGTGCAGGAGGTACCTCAACTGCATCCAGCCTCAATGGCATAGAAGCTGCTGCTCACCTTTGGGATACGGGCTATATGTGAAGGCCTTTCTAGAAATTCCAAGACCTGCAATTCCTTTATTACTGTGTATACAGAATGTGTTACAACTTCTAGTCTATCCATCAGTGTAGCTATGTACTTAATATTATTATAAAGCAATTAGTAGCAGGGTGAATTACACCCTACACAATCTGCCTATCTTGGACCAAATGGTAGGCTTCTTCTGCATGAAGCAGCAAGGGCAGTTTTTGCTCTTCAGCAGATTCATGGCTGCTATCACATTTGGTCTATCACTAGTTGCATGTTTCTAACTGCTGTAAACAGTGGCAGACATGAAAATATTTTACATTAGATTAGCACTTGCCATAGTCAGAGAGCTCTATCGGGAGCGTTGAGAGAATGCACCAGTAGATATTTGACTGGGGATAGACATGAAGCATGGTTTCTGCAAAAGATATCACTGGAGGAAAATCCAGTGATTAATAGGCAGAGAAAGAACAATTAGGTTTTATTACCTCTAAATAATGTATCATTTCTCATGCTAGCACCTCTTTTATGAGCTTAAGCAAACTTGTGACATTTCAGAGCAAAGTTACCATTAATAAGGTAGTATCTATTATATTTGTCAGGGATTTAATTGAATTGGTAGTGAAGCCATTGGAATAAATTCTACAGTTTGTGACATCACTGCTTGTAGTGTGTGTGCATTTTTATCACATGGTGATCAACTTGAGAAATGATTTCTCTGTGTAAATATCTGTGCACAAGGAGAGGGTGACAGCAAAGGCTAGGCATGTTTACTAAGCCTTTTTGATTTAGTGTTCCTTTAATTTATTGCTAGCCAGGCTCCAATCCTTGAGCGCAGAAAGATACATTTATTGCTAGCTGGGCATCAATATATGTAAGCAAAAATTATGGATTTAATGCTAGTTAGGCATTAATAGATGAGTGCAGAATGATTGATTTATTGATGGTCATGTATCACTCTACAAGGAAAGATTAATGGATTTTCTGAAAGTCAACCATCAGTACAAGAAGGCAGATATATGAATATTTGCTTATTCGACATTAATTCATAAAATCAGAATGGTTGTTTTAGTGTTGGGAATTTATCATTCACAAAAAAATACCCGTACATTTCCTCTAAGCCAGACATCAATCCTGGAGTTATTTGCTTTAAAGTCTTTTTATGTCAAGTGTTCTTTTATAGCAGCAGATTATTATCCAATTCAACATTTTTTTTAGATATTCTAAGTAGCTCCTTAATTTGTTGTGGCCATTAATGTTTGTATTTTGTATAGATAATTACACTAAATTTCCACCTTTATGGTCATTTAGAAAACAACCTTTCCTCTCGATTTTGTGTATTTAGCATTACCAATGTACATTTTTCAATTGGGACTGCTAGCTGGGATTGTCTATGGCTCCACGGACAAGGAGGGAGGTATGTTCTTAAATATGGGGAGGGGATGGACACTTTTCACTTGAGATTAGAATTGGGCTTAAAGTTGAATTGTACTACAAATACAAACAATAAAAGGTTTATACTAATTAAAAAATCCAAATCATTAAATATGCTTTAAATGCATCTAGTGTTTTCACCCAAACATGACCAGAGTTGTGTTAATCCTTAGGACTGAATAGACAAATCTTAGACAGAAATACAAACCTTTTGGCAGGTAAAACTGCAGCTCCCTTATGTGTATCTCATTGCTTTATTTAGTTGTTTGTTTTGAGTTCAGATTTACCAAGTTTTGTTTGTTCTTGGCTCAGTATCAAGCATAAACCCACACCTTACATGACAATAGCAAGGAATGGATATAAGATGTTTACTTGTGTAACATAGGTCAGAAATATTAGTAGTTTTTTGTGAAATCAACAATATTTTCTATTGGTTGAACTTAATGGACTTGTGTCTTTTTTCAATCATACTAACTATGTAACTTCTAATCCAGTGTAAAGTCGGCCATAGATGGGTAGATTCTTGGCCAGTTCAGCAGGTTCCAGCTGAGATTCAAATAATCTATGAGCAGGCTGATTGTACCCAAATAGATCCATCAACATCCATCCATCCATCAACCAGCATGAAAGATTTTTTGTATGATTATTGCCAGCTGCTATAGCCGTTAGCATTATTCTCTGTGTGTTCTCCTGGCAGGGACGGCTCCCTGTGCCATCCCCGCCAGGAGAACAGCTCCACAGGAGGGATTCCCCCATCAACACTGACTGGGGAATAGAAAGATTTGGGGAATGGTGCAATCTTCTTTCCTGCAACCCGTGATGGCAGGAAAGAAAACCGCACTGTCTATGGCTGACTTAAAGAAGTCAGATTACCTGAATAATTAATCTATGACGTTATTGTATCCTGTTCCAGGATAGAGCCAGACACCTTGGCACGACAATTTGGGGACTGTGGCTGGATTTAAAGGACCATATAAAATCCCTATGTTGAGACAAAAAGTGTTTCTGGATGCGAAGACTGCTGGGACTTGTAGTTACATACTGTCTGTGCTGCTTTCAGGACACTGAATCTCCCCCTTTTCGCCATTTCATCGACTATTTTTTGTGGGAGCCACTTGCTGCCACAACCTTCGGGGGCCCAAGGGTGCTGTGCTGTCTCCACAGATTGCCCTGCCTGCCCTCTCTGGTGTGTGCCCAGTGTCCTCTATAGATTGCCCTGCTTTCCCTCTATTTGTTGTATGCATAGTGCTCTTTGCAGATTACCCTGCCTGCCCTCTCTGCTGTGTGCCCAGAGTCCTCCATGGATTGCCCTGCCTGCCCTCTCTGCTGTGTGCCCAGATTCCTCCACGGATTGTCCTGCCTGTCCTCTCTGCTCTGTTCTGAGAGTCCTCAATGGGTTGCCTTGCCTGTCCTCTCTATACTGTGTGCCCAGAAACCTCCATGAATTGTCCTGATTTCCCTCTCTTCTGTGTACCCACAGTCTTTCCTGGATTGCCCTGCCTGCCCTCTCTGCTGTGCAGTGTTAATTTTGGCAGCAAATTTAGATTTAGTTAAAAAAATTTTGACTTTTGACTAAAATGCCATTTTAGTTTTAGTCCCATTTAAGTTATCTGAAATTGTTTCAATTTTAGTCACATTTAGTCAACTAAAATCTCCAGTACATTTTAGTCGACTAAAACTAATTTTAAAACTCAAAGTCTGTGGAGGCCTGTAATACTGCACAGTGCTCCGGATGGTAGTCTGAGAGGTCTGTGATGCTACATAGTGCTTTGGACGGTGGTCTGAGGGGACCTGTAATGTTGCACAGTACTCTGTGGATGTTGGTATGAGAGGCCTGTAATGCTGAGGTGCTCTGCACGGTGGCTGTAATGCTACACACAGTGCTCTGGAAGGTGGCCTGAAGAGGCCTATAATGCTGCACAGTGCTATGGTTGGTGGTCTGAGGGAGACCTGTAATGCACAGTGCTCTGGGATGGTGGTCTGACTCTGATAGGCCTGTAATGCTGCAGAGTGCTGGATCTGGATGGTGGTCTTAGGTCTGAAGGATGACTTTTAATGCACAGTGCTCTGGATGCCAGTGGTCAAAGGAGGCCTGTAATGCACACAGTGCTCTGGAAGGACGGTGGTCTGGGGGCATGTGCCCTGTAATGCACAGTGCTCCTCTGGGTGGTCATCTGAGGACTCGGAGGCCTGTAATACTGGCTACACGGTCATTTGCTTGCTGGGAGCGGAAGCTCCATGGAAACCAGAAGTTCACAAAGGTAAACACCCCTACCTCACATTTTTATTTTGTTGTCGTTCGTTAACGAAAATGGACTTTATTTTTGTTATCATTTTTATCAGTGGACAAAAATGTGGGGAACTTTTTAATTCATTTTCCTCACCGTAAAAAGGCTGCTGATGAAAATTTGTACGAAAATGTTTTCATTGATGAAATTAACACTGTTGCTGTGTGCCCAGAGTCCTCCACAGACTGCTATGCCTGGACCCCTCGATGCCAAGACCAATACATCCACTTACCCAGTACAGTCTGATATCCACAGTGTCTTTGAAGCCTTATGCACCTTACCTCTCCCTGCTGTGCCATATTACTAACCCTGTAGAGTAGTTCTGGTTGCTGTTGTGCCTTATTGCTGCCCCATGGCTGTTTCCCTTTGCTGTGCCACATTTCCACTTCATGGTCTGTTAACCTACACTGTGCCTGCACAGATTCTGTGTGCTTGTGCTGTGTAATTTGGCACCATGTAACATCTGTAATACCTGACTGATCCAGCCTGGCCATGCCTGGCCATACCCTCCTCTCCCCTCTGCAAACAGACTACAATAATCATGGCTGCTGAGCCCCTGACATTGTGGTCTGTTTACGTGCCTCCGTCATCCGCAGTCTGCTATCATGTGTCTGTCACCTCTGTCCTCATCCCCTCCCCCTTTCTTTGCGTGTCACCTAGTCATAGTGCCATCCCATCCCCCTCCTGCTGCAGGAATAACCAATATTTTTTTTACACTATCCGTTCTGTATTTTAATACAGTACCCCCGACTCTGTGTTTCATTAAAAAAAATACCTCCTTCGCCATATCTCATGGCGGCTGTGTCTCCTCTCTCCTCCTCACACCCCGCTGACGTCAGTGGGGAAACCTCGACCCCGCTGTGCTGCTTCTGCAAGACGGGCGGAGAGAGGAGGCACAGCCGGTTACATGAGCGCCGGGAGCCACCAAGGAGGTATTTTTTTAATGAAACACAGAGAAAGGGGGCCACTGTATGAGGAGACAGAACGGATAATGTATAATAATGAAAGTGTGTTAAAAAACACTTTAAGATCATCTCCTTTTACTGTGCCATATAGCTATCCATGGACTGATTATACACACTGTGCCATATTGCTACCTCTTGAATTTTTATTTGTGCAGTCTCCAGCGCTACTCTGTGAACTTTTTATATATGCTACTCTATGAACTGTGCTGTGTCCTATTGCTGCCCCTCTCTTACGACGAATTTCCTCAATAAATGCCTGAACATCGGGTTCCACATGATTTGCCTCGGTTTGCTCTCTTCCCGCACTCCTAGTTCATCATATTGTGAAACACAGACTATTAAAAGCGTCCAAGACAGTCAATTTCAGCAGTAATGTGTGTACATAATGCATTACCTGCCACTGATGTATCCATCAGGGAAGCTTGATCATATATAATCAGATTATGAAGATGTTGATATCAGTAGTGATGGACGAACTTCCGACGGGACGTTTCGCGAACGCGAAACGCGAACGGACACAAACGTTCGCGAAAACGACCGTTCGCCGCGGGCTCCATTGACTTCAATGGGAGGCGAATTTCGCAAACCTTTAGGTCGAATTTGCGGCCACGGGGTAATTATTAGGGGGTAGCACGTAGTCCCACCACCTGGACAATAGCATAATACATGTATGAGGTGAATTTGGGATCGATAACTACAAGCATTTTTTTTTTATTTGGGAAATTGTTCTGACAATTCAGGACTATGGAGCTAATGAAGGCAATGGAGGAGAGGGAAGGTCAGGGACCAGGGTAGGCAAACAAGAGGGTGCAGGAGATACAGAGCACTGACAGCAGCACCGTAATACAGAGCACTGACATCAGCACCGTGACATACAGCGCTGACAGCAGCTCCGTGACATACAGCGCTGACAGCAGCTCCGTGACATACAGCGCTGACAGCAGCTCCGTGACATACAGCGCTGACAGCAGCTCCGTGACATACAGCGCTGACAGCAGCTCCGTGACATACAGCGCTGACAGCAGCACCGTGACATACAGCGCTGACAGCAGCTCCGTGACATACAGCGCTGACAGCAGCTCCGTGACATACAGCGCTGACAGCAGCTCCGTGACATACAGCACTGACAGCAGCTCCGTGACATACAGCGCTGACAGCAGCTCCGTGACATACAGCGCTGACAGCAGCACCGTGACATACAGCGCTGACAGCAGCTCCGTGACATACAGCGCTGACAGCAGCTCCGTGACATACAGCGCTGACAGCAGCTCCGTGACATACAGCGCTGACAGCAGCTCCGTGACATACAGCGCTGACAGCAGCTCCGTGACATACAGCGCTGACAGCAGCACCGTGACATACAGCGCTGACAGCAGCTCCGTGACATACAGCGCTGACAGCAGCTCCGTGACATACAGCGCTGACAGCAGCTCCGTGACATACAGCACTGACAGCAGCTCCGTGACATACAGCGCTGACAGCAGCTCCGTGACATACAGCGCTGACAGCAGCACCGTGACATACAGCGCTGACAGCAGCTCCGTGACATACAGCGCTGACAGCAGCTCCGTGACATACAGCGCTGACAGCAGCTCCGTGACATACAGCGCTGACAGCAGCTCCGTGACATACAGCGCTGACAGCAGCTCCGTGACATACAGCGCTGACAGCAGCTCCGTGACATACAGCGCTGACAGCAGCTCCGTGACATACAGCGCTGACAGCAGCACCGTGACATACAGCGCTGACAGCAGCTCCGTGACATACAGCGCTGACAGCAGCTCCGTGACATACAGCGCTGACAGCAGCTCCGTGACATACAGCGCTGACAGCAGCTCCGTGACATACAGCGCTGACAGCAGCTCCGTGACATACAGCGCTGACAGCAGCTCCGTGACATACAGCGCTGACAGCAGCTCCGTGACATACAGCGCTGACAGCAGCTCCGTGACATACAGCGCTGACAGCAGCTCCGTGACATACAGCGCTGACAGCAGCTCCGTGACATACAGCGCTGACAGCAGCTCCGTGACATACAGCGCTGACAGCAGCTCCGTGACATACAGCGCTGACAGCAGCTCCGTGACATACAGCGCTGACAGCAGCTCCGTGACATACAGCGCTGACAGCAGCACCGTAAGCAGCCCCAGGAGGAAGTCAGCACAGCACAGGGATGGTGTGATCCCCTCATAATAAGAACCCCCAGGAGGAAGTCAGCACAGCACAGGGATGGTGGGAGCCCCTCATAATAAGAACACCCAGGAGGAAGTCAGCACAGCACAGGGATGGTGGGAACCCCTCATAATAAGCAGCCCCAGTAGAAATATGACACCGCTCAACCTCTTCAAAGAGGAGGGTAGGGGCATATAGTACGGTGTGCTTTTTTGGGTCAGGGAAGTGAGCCAAATGAATTAAGAAGGTCTGTGTGCTTGATTCCAAAAATTGTTTATAGACATATACATGGTCTACTGATCACATGTGTTGAATTCCTCCGAGATCCATGCCTCATTCATTTTTAGAAATGTGAGGTAGTTAACACTGTGGTGAGCTAGGCGAGTACGCTTATCGGTCACAATCCCCCCTGCTGCGCTGAACGTCCTTTCGGACAGGACACTGGATGAGGGGCAAGCCAACAGTTCGATTGCAAATTGGGCAAGCTCTGGCCAGAGGTCAAGCCTGCCCACCCAGTAGTCTAGGGGTTCATCACTCCTCAGAGCGTCCACATCGGCCGTTAACCCAATGTAGTCGGACACCTGACGGTCTAGGCGTTCCCTGATGCTGGATCCGGATGACACCTGTCGATGGGTCGGCTGAAAGAATGACCTCATATCCGAAGTCACCAACACATCTTCAAACCGGCCTCTTCTTGCAGGCGCTGTTGGATTGGTACCCGCAAATCCTTCTCTGGGAGTGGGAATTGCTCCTCTGCCAGCGCACGCAAAAGCAGAATGCAGCATTTCTCGAAGCAAGGCCTGGAAGTGCTGCATTCTGACAGCCCTCTGCGACGGCGGTAACATTTCCGCCATTTTGTGTTTGTACCGGGGGTCTAAGTACGTTGCCACCCAGTACTGGTCCTTGACCCTCATGCTTTTTATACGGGGGTCCCTATTAAAACACTGGAGCATGAAGGCCCCCATTTGCACTAAAGTGGAAGCGGTGTGGTGGCCTGGCTCCTGCTCATCATCCAGGATAATGTCGTCCTCTTCATTCTCCTCTCCCCATCCTCGCACAACAGGGATCCCAGAAAGGTTTAAAGCATGCTCTTCTTGCTCCTGCTCATCCGCCCCGGCACCATCCTCCTCTGACTCCTCATCAGACTCCTGTTGTTGACTTGTCTCAGATAGAGTAGCCCCCCCTGGGAATTCATCCAGCATTGCGACTTCCTCATCTTCCCGCTCCTGCTCCTCCACAGCCTGATCAATGACACGACGCAATGCACGCTCCAGAAAGAAGGCATAAGGTACCATGTCACTGATGGCGCCATGGCTGCGACTGACCAGTTTGGTGATCTCCTCAAATGGCCGCAGAAGTCTGCATGTGTCGCGCATGAGCAGCCACTGGCGCGGTGAAAAAAAACCCAGCTCCCCAGAACCGTTTCTTTCGCAGAGTTCATACAGGTAGACGTTAACTGCACGTTTCTGCTGGAGCAGCCTATCAAGCATATAGAAGGTTGAGTTCCATCGCGTCGGGCAATCGCAAATAAGACGTCTGACCGGCAGATGGTGTCGCCGCTGAATGTCAGCAAGGCGAGCCATGGCCGTGTAAGATCTTCTGAAATGGGCCGAGATTTTCCTTGCCTGCCGCAAGATGTCCTGGACCCCAGGGTATTTGACAAGGAATCGCTGCACGACCAAGTTTAAGACGTGTGCCATGCACGGCACGTGCGTGATTTTGCCCTGTTTCAATGCGCTAAGCAGATTGGCACCGTTGTCACACACCACTTTACCAACTGTCAAATTGAGCGGTGTTAGCCACTCATCTGCCTGTGAACGCAAAGCTGAAAGGAGTGCCGGGCCAGTGTGGCTCTTTGCTTCCAGGCACAACAGACGCAGCACGGCATGGCAACGTCTCACCTGGCATGTGGAATAGGTTCTGGGGAGCTTGGGCGGTGCAGTGGAAGAGACGCTAGCAGCGGAAAAGGAGGAGGCAGCTGAGGAGGAGAGGGAGGAGGATGGAGTAGGAGGAGGAGAAGAAGAGTCAGGCCTGCATGCAATCCGTGGCGGTAAAACCAAATCTACACGGGTGCCACGGGTTACATGCTTGACGGCCGTCAGAAGGTTCACCCAGTGGGCAGTAAAACTGATATACCTTCCCTGCCCGTGTTTGCTAGACCACGTGTCTGTGGTCAGATGTATCTTGGCACCGACACTGTGTGCCAGAGATACATTCACTTGCCGCTGAACATGGCCATATAGCTCTGGGATGCCCTTCTCTGAGAAATACTTCCTTCCTGGGACCTTCCATTGTGGTGTTCCAATGGCCACAAATTTGCGAAAGGCCTCCGAGTCCACCAGTTTATATGGCAGTAGTTGGCGGGCTATGAGTTCTGACAAGCCAGCCGCCAACCGTTGGGCAAGAGGGTTATCCGGCGTCATCATTTTTTTACGCTCAAACATTAGGCCCACGGAAGCCTGCCTTTTTGCAGAAAAATGTGAGCTTGGCGTGATGGAAGGTGGAGTGGAGGACAATTGTGAGGAGAGAGGAGAAGGAGAAGTAGAAGACGAGGCTGGACGGTGAGAGCCTGCAGTGTGGCTTTGTGTGTTCCGTTGCTCCCACTGGGCTCGGTGATGGCTGCTCATGTGCCTTCTTAAGGCGGTCGTCCCTAGGTGAGTATTGGGCTTACCGCGACTAACGCGTTGACTGCAAAGATTGCAGATGGCAACGCTATTGTCAGCAGCGGACACGTTAAAAAAAGCCCACACTGCGGAGCCATGTGCCGGTGTCCTGGGAGCGCCAGATGTGACCGTACATGGTCGATGACTCGCTCCTGATACATTTGCAGTCTGCTTTGTCCCTGCTGTGCAATGTAAGTCATTGCTGCTTCTCCTCCCTATCTGCTGGTCCATATCTCCCTCTGAACTCCCCTCCTCTTCCTCTCTTGTGGGCACCCACGTGACATCACTAGACACGTCATCATCAACGTCACCTTCCCCACCGCTATAAGTAGAGTAGGCAGCAACACCGGGGACCAACCTCCTCCTTGGGCTGATCTGGGTACTGGCGTCAGACTGCTGAGTAGCGCTTGTTGCTACCTCCTCTTCCTGATCCAATACCAAGAGTGGCTGCGCATCAGAAATGTCCTCTTGATATGGATCGGAAAATAATTCCAGTGACTCAAGCGGAAGGTATGTGGTGGTGGTGGTGGTGGTCGTGTTGTTGGTGGTAGTGTCTTTGGGGGTGCACATAGCAGAGAGTGAAGAAGAGGGTGCAGATCGAGAGGATGAGGAGGGTGCAGAAGAGTAAGGCTGAGCGAGCCACTCAACCAAGTCTGGTGCATCCTTTAAAGTAATTGAACGCACCTTCTGCAACTTCCCACTTTGGCTCAAGCCTGTTGCTCCTGCCCTACCCCTACCACCCCTGCGGAAGGGCCTGCCTCTTCCTCTGCATGTCATTTTTTAAATGACCCTGTGACAAAACTCTTAGTCCCTATACCGCTGAAGGACTGCTGCAGTATAGGTGAGCGGTCAGCAGTGGTGCACGTCAACCCTATCTATTGTGGACCTATAGCGGTCCTTACAGAACAGCAGACTGTACCGCACTCAAGCCTATGTACCGTAGCACCCTATACCAAGTTACCAGTCCTTATAAGAACTTTTGTGGACCAAGCAGGTTGTGTATTAGTGTTTAGCAGACTGTACGTCAGTCCCTATACCGCTGAAGGACTGCTGCAGTATAGGGCAGCGGTCAGCAGTGGTGCACGTCAACCCTATCTATTGTGGACCGATAGCGGTCCTTACAGAACAGCAGACTGTACCGCACTCAAGCCTATGTACCGTAGCACCCTATACCAAGTTACCAGTCCTTATAAGAACTTTTGTGGACCAAGCAGGTTGTGTATTAGTGTTTAGCAGACTGTACGTCAGTCCCTATACCGCTGAAGGACTGCTGCAGTATAGGGCAGCGGTCAGCAGTGGTGCACGTCAACCCTATCTATTGTGGACCGATAGCGGTCCTTACAGAACAGCAGACTGTACCGCACTCAAGCCTATGTACCGTAGCACCCTATACCAAGTTACCAGTCCTTATAAGAACTTTTGTGGAACAAGCAGGTTGTGTGTTAGTGATTAGCAGACTGTACGTCAGTCCCTATACCAATGAAGGACTGCTGCAGTATAGGGCAGCGGTCAGCAGTAGTGCACGGCAACCCTATGTATTGTGGACCGATAGCGGTCCTTACAGAACAGCAGACTGTACCGCACTCAAGCCTATGTACCGTAGCACCCTATACCAAGTTACCAGTCCTTATAAGAACTTTTGTGGACCAAGCAGGTTGTGTATTAGTGTTTAGCAGACTGTACGTCAGTCCCTATACCGCTGAAGGACTGCTGCAGTATAGGGCAGCGGTCAGCAGTGGTGCACGTCAACCCTATGTATTGTGGACCGATAGCGGTCCTTACAGAACAGCAGACTGTAACGCACTCAGGCCTATGTACCGTAGCACCCTATACCAAGTTACCAGTCCTTATAAGAACTTTTGTGGACCAAGCAGGTTGTGTGTTAGTGATTAGCAGACTGTACGTCAGTCCCTATACCAATGAAGGACTGCTGCAGTATAGGGCAGCGGTCAGCAGTAGTGCACGGCAACCCTATGTATTGTGGACCGATAGCGGTCCTTACAGAACAGCAGACTGTAACGCACTCAGGCCTATGTACCGTAGCACCCTATACCAAGTTACCAGTCCTTATAAAAACTTTTGTGGACCAAGCAGGTTGTGTGTTAGTGTTTAGCAGACTGTGCGTCAGTCCCTATACCGCTGAAGGACTGCTGCAGTATAGGGCAGCGGTCAGCAGTGGTGCACGTCAACCCTATCTATTGTGGACCGATAGCGGTCCTTACAGAACAGCAGACTGTACCGCACTCAAGCCTATGTACCGTAGCACCCTATACCAAGTTACCAGTCCTTATAAGAACTTTTGTGGACCAAGCAGGTTGTGTATTAGTGTTTAGCAGACTGTACGTCAGTCCCTATACCGCTGAAGGACTGCTGCAGTATAGGGCAGCGGTCAGCAGTGGTGCACGTCAACCCTATGTATTGTGGACCGATAGCGGTCCTTACAGAACAGCAGACTGTAACGCACTCAGGCCTATGTACCGTAGCACCCTATACCAAGTTACCAGTCCTTATAAGAACTTTTGTGGACCAAGCAGGTTGTGTGTTAGTGATTAGCAGACTGTACGTCAGTCCCTATACCAATGAAGGACTGCTGCAGTATAGGGCAGCGGTCAGCAGTAGTGCACGGCAACCCTATGTATTGTGGACCGATAGCGGTCCTTACAGAACAGCAGACTGTACTGCACTCAGGCCTATGTACCGTAGCACCCTATACCAAGTTACCAGTCCTTATAAAAACTTTTGTGGACCAAGCAGGTTGTGTGTTAGTGTTTAGCAGACTGTGCGTCAGTCCCTATACCGCTGAAGGACTGCTGCAGTATAGGGCAGCGGTCAGCAGTAGTGCACGGCAACCCTATGTATTGTGGACCGATAGCGGTCCTTACAGAACAGCAGACTGTAACGCACTCAGGCCTATGTACCGTAGCACCCTATACCAAGTTACCAGTCCTTATAAGAACTTTTGTGGACCAAGCAGGTTGTGTGTTAGTGATTAGCAGACTGTACGTCAGTCCCTATACCAATGAAGGACTGCTGCAGTATAGGGCAGCGGTCAGCAGTAGTGCACGGCAACCCTATGTATTGTGGACCGATAGCGGTCCTTACAGAACAGCAGACTGTACCGCACCCAAGCCTATGTACCGTAGCACCCTAGACAGACCAAGTTACCAGTCCTGATAAAGAGCTTTGTGGAACAAGTGAGTTGTGAATGATTAGCAGACTGCAGCAGAAGGGCAGCAGTCAAGTATAATATTCTTTCTATATTTGGAAGAAAGAATATTATACGTGTACAAGCCTATTACCGTACCACTGATACCAGTCCTGAAAAGAACCTTTGTGGAACTAATAGTAACAGCAAGTCTTTAAAATTATCCTCACTGCCTGACACACTGCTTCCTGCCTGTCCCTATACAAATTGGCAAAAAAGAGTAGGCTGGAACGATTAGCTGGAACAGCTCTTTTGTGGACCTGATAGTAACAGCTAATGATGATGATGATGATGATGATGAAGAAAGACTAATCTGGCTGAGCTGTCCCTAAAATAGCAGCATACAGCGCTCTGTCCCTTTATCTAAACTGACAAAAGAAACTCAGGCTGCTGACCTAACACCTATACCAGTCCTGAAAAGAACTTTTGTGTACCAAATAGCTAGCGTTTTCTCTGTCCCTACTCCACACAGGATCCTTTCCCTACAGTGACAGAAGAAAGAATGTAAAATGGCCACCGGATCGGGTGTATTTATAGGTTAGGGGGAATGTCCAAGTGTCCATGAGCTGTCATGTCTCAATTGGTTGTCCTGTAACACATGATAAACGTGTCACGAAAGGTTAAAGTTCTTGTATACATTAAACACGTAAGTCCGCCGGGGCGAACGACGGAAAAAGGCGTTCGAACCCGCGGACGGCGAAAGTCGGAAATTCGCCGCGAAACGACCGCCGGGCGAACCGTTCGGCCATCACTAGATATCAGATACCAGTACACATTACAGGAGCTGCTGATCTTAGATCACATAAAATGCTTATGCAGGAAAGGCATTGCGCCCTATAGCAGATGCATGGCCTGCCGTCACATTAGCTCTATAACTGATAAGAGAGCATTTTGGGTTTAGGCAGAAATTTACCAAAAAATTACTAGCATAAGCTGTGTGGATAGTGACTAAAAGGGGCTAGCCAAATAACCAGCAATATATATAGATAGTAAATGCAAAAATAAATTCTTAAGAACAATACATTTATTCAAAAATTAGTGTACAGGATGTCAGGGTTGGGACCTGGTTGAGAGATATGTGTCTTCATTGTTTGGGTTGTGATCCCTTTAAAGTGGTGTTCCACCCAAAATAAAAATCAAAAGCCAGCAGCTACACATACTGCTGGCTTTTAACAATAGGACACTTACCTGTCCAAGAGTCCAGCGATGTCAGCACTGCAGCTGATGTTTCCATCATCTGTCGGGTGCTACCGCCGCCATTGTGGGTAGGTACCCAGCAGTGTAGCCTTATGGCTTCACACGGGAGCCCTACCGTGCATGTGCGAGGCCCTGCTCCTCTCTCCTACTGGCCTGGCGACAGGGAGAGGAGGAGGGAGTCCCACAGTGATGTCACGGCCCATGGCCCAGACTCCCGGAAGTGGGAATAGGATACCTGTCAAAGACAGGTATCCTGTCCACCCTCCACCACGAAAGGTGCCAATTGTGGCACCGGAGGGTGAGGGGAGACAAATGAGTGGAAGTTCCACTTTTGGGTGGAACTCCGCTTTAAGGAGGACAACAAAAGAGACAGTGTGGTTTACTCAGAGATTCTCACCCGTGCAGGATGAGGGATTCCAGGGTGATCCATTGAGAAAGGGGAAGACAGTCTTCCCAGGATTGTTAAAGTGGTTGTAACGGATGAAGGTTTTTAGAATGCATGAAGGTTATAAAACATTCAGTGTGCAGCTCCCTCCACAGCCCTCCCTATTTCTTAACCTATTTCTATCCAGTGCCGTGCATATGAGCCGAGTCTCTCTCTCTCCTCAATCACAGCCAGTGAGGAGGGAGTGGGGGGATGGGACTGAGCCGCACTCTGTGTGTCCATAGAGCAAGCATGCACGAGTGCCCTCAGAGCAAGCAGTCTGCAATGGGGGCACTCAGCAAGGGGGAGGGGCCAGAAATGCTAGCACGAGACCTTAAAAAATATAAATCGGGGCTTCTCTGTGCAAAACCATTGAGAGAGAGGGCTGAAAAAGGGCAGGAAGCATCCATTAGGCGGGAGGTCTTGAGTGGAACAGGACACAGTTGTGGTAGGGCTATGGGCCGTCTGGCTACTAAGACACTGCTGGGCTTTTGTGACTTTTCTGGACCCTTGAAGCAGGCACAGACTTTAAACCCTATTTAGGACACGTCTATGCTGGCTGGGAGCCACAATTTTGGTTTTGTGTACCAGATTTGTATTTGTTTTGTTTAATTCATGCTGAAGATGTGCTACTTTGTTGAAGAAATAAAAAACTGAATTGAAAGTGTAGATAGCCCTATTACAATATATCTGTATGGTCTTTAAACCCACAAAGGTTTCTACTGAAAAGTGTACAGAATACCGAAACAGATGAGCATAATGAAATCAAAATAAATAAAATCAAGTTGGATAACCAAACTGGATAACCTGGTGATGTGAAATTACCTAACAAATAACAATTGTATTACAATCCTTTATCTACTGTTACCGTACAAGTTGGATCAAGGCATCCAATGTATTTCAGCCATCATCTTGCACCAATATACAAACATTACACAATGGTCCCATCTAGCCTGGGGCTGGTCCTTTCACCGTAAACATTTGTTTCTCTGCTGATACCACTGTCATACACACATAAAATCACTCAAATGTAACACATGAAATAAAGGCCGCTTCAATATCACAGTGGTCATGTGACAGCTATATAGGCAAAAAGCAGTAACATTTATTAGAAATGTGCCCACTTCTGCTTTTCTCATCCATTCCTCAGGCATAAATACGTTTCTTTTAGCTTAGCAGAGCAGAACATTTGATAATTGACGGTACAGCTTTTCTAAACGCACTAGTTTACAAACACATTGATTGGTAGAAAAGCAACTTTCACTCAAATACCTTAGACCCCTTTGCAAGAGGGAACCTTGGATTAGCTGTATTTGTTGTGTTATGTATGCTTGCAGTGTTTTCTTCCAGCTTGGCATTAATCATTCCATGGGGAATGATAGATTTGGTGATGTGTAAATAACCATGTATCCAAAAAGGTCAATAAACTGCATTCATTAGCGATCTCATTGGTTGGACACCAAGCAGACGCATCTGCAATCCCACCAAGCCACACTGCAATAAAGCAATGATATGGATTTAACCCAAAACAAAATCTGCAGACAAAGTTCTCACTGCATGCCAGGCAGCAATGTAAGAAGGTAGAATTGGAGATTTATTGTATGGCAGGCATCAGTTCATGAGAACAGAATGATGGATTTTCTGCTAGAATTGCATTTATCTATTAGAGTACTGTAGAGTGACGGATTTAGTGTTACACATCAATTCATGGGTACGAGATTTGATTTCCAAACAGGAATCATCCAGCAAGATCAGTATAATGAAATTACTGTGTTTCCAGTATTCTATAAAAAAGGAATTTAAAAAAATGGCTCAGCTAATTTTATCATTTTGTAGACAACTTCCAGGAAACGTTGGGTGAATGATAACTGATCAGTTCCAAGTTATCAAAAAAGCCTATTTTTTGGTGGGGCGGGAGTTAAAGGGTGTGTAAAGCCTAAATTGAACTTCTCTTATTTGCTTTCCTTTAGTCTGTTAAATAACCCATTGAATCCATTTTATTGTATCTGTTCAGGATGGTCAAAAATACCTGCTGATCCTGTGCTGCAGTCTTATCAGTTACTTTGATCCTAGCTATCTATGTAGGCTACAGAACACATCCTCCCTATGTTATGGAGATACGAGAGGGGGAGGCATTTTGTGGCTCTAACATACTTCCTATCTTAGGATGTCAATGCTGATCCTCCATAGATACAGTACAGGGAGTAAGCATTGTCATCCTAGGACAGGAAGTGTGTTACTGGGTGGGATAAAAATAAAAGGAAAAAAAGCTTAAGAAAACAAAACAAATGCAGTCACCATATCTAATGACTGATAAACTGCAATGCATTACATTTTTGTTCTTCAGTTTGGATACACTGAGACAAGTAATAACTGTACATACGGGCCCCCTCCTAGAGGAAACCCCTACAGGACTCCATTGGTGCCAGCAGCACAGGCAGCACACATAGAATGGCAATGCAGCAGCACAGCTGGCAAAAAGGTTAAAAAGGAAGCCTCAATTTGTTTTAAAAATCATCAAATACATCGAATTTATATTATTATTATCTGATTTAGGAAATAATACATTTAACTTTAATACCACTTTAACCTCCCTGGCAGTATGATTATGTCAGAATTTTGATGCTGAAAGCAGTACATGGTTTTGCATGGAAATTTGGCGTTTTTTATTGTAGGCCTGTAATTCTTAATAATAACTCACTTAAATCTGTCCAAACCAGAGTATAGTAGATATCCTGGGTATGATAAAGTTTGAAACACAAAATCATAAATTATGATATAATAAATAACTATAAATAATATAATAATAAAATAATGTATTCAATAATGTATTCAAATCAAAAACACTGAAATTTGCTCAGTTACAGAATTGTAGCTGTCATTACTTTCAGTGTTTGATGACGAATTTCCCCCACGAATCACTATTATTATTATTAGTGATTTATATAGCGCCACCAGTTTACGCAGCGCTTTACAATGTAGAGGAGGGACAGCACAATTACAGTACAGTTCAATACAGAAGGGACAGGAGGGCCCCGCTCGTAAAGCTTACATTCTAAAGGGAGGGGGTGGTGGTACAAAAGGTAATAGATGCGGGGAATGATTTGATGGGGTTGTTAGATGGGTGTGGGATAGGCTTCCCTGAATAAGTGAGTTTTCATGGATCTCCTAAAGGTGGACAGGTTAGGGGCTGATCGGATATACCGGGGCAGGGAGTTCCAGAGGATGGGAGAGGCTCTGGAGAAGTTCTAAATACAAGCATGAGAGGAGGTAACAAGGGAGCGAGAAAGCAAGAGGTCCTCGGAGGAGCGGAGGGGATGATTTGGGCGATATCTGCAGATGAGGTTGGTAATGTAGCTGGGGGAGATGTTGTGGATGGCCTTGTATGTTGTGGTTAGAATTTTGAATTTTATACTGTGGGGTAGGGGAAGCCAGTGAAGGGATTGGCAGAGAGGAGCAGCAGTCATGGATCGGTTAGTGAGGTGTATTAGTCTAGCAGCAGCATTCATAATAGACTGAAGGGGGGACAGCCTGCGTAAGGTTTAGGCCATTAAGGAGAGAGTTGCAGTAGTCAAGATGGGAAATAAGTTGCTTTGTCGTATCATTAGTCAGGAAGGGTAGAATTATGGAGATGTTGCAGAGTTGTCACTATCGCTCAATTCTGCAAGTCCAATTTATTATCGCTGTTTTCTAGCTGGTCTAAAACCGCTTTTGGCGTAAAGGGACACTTTTTGGTTGCTATGGACAGTTTCCAGGCAGAAAGAACAGTATATAGAATATAAAGCAGCAGGCAGGGCACTGAACAAAGCATTAGGGACAAAGGGGATGTGAAATAATTTGATACAGTCATGTAATCTGTATGCGTTATGTGTTTTTCACGTTTTGAATTTGGTGACGGGCTCCGTCCTCGTGGGTGGCGACGCTCACAGAGAACAGAGCCTGGCACATTGATAGATTGAGCAGAAGACACAGCCCGCGGACACAGCGGGAGGACATTGCAGGATCCTGGGGACAAGGTAAGTAACTTTGCCTGGATCCTGCGATGTGATCCCGAGTGTGGCTCAGGGTTACCCCTTTTGGTAATGAAAATTCATCCCGAGGCACACTCGGGATTAGCGCTAGGGAGGTTAAGCCCATTGTAACCAAGAATCAACAAAAAACCACCCCTAATTAACCTTTAATGCAAATGTTTCTGAAATCTGATTTTCTACAAAATTTCAGGGGAATTAAAACTATCAGTGTTGCTCATCCTTAGTAACCATCTTATAAGTAATAATAGGTAGGCTACAGATACTAGAGAAACAATACTCTGAATAGATCCTTCTCCCTTTTTCCTGTTGGCTAAAATTATGAAAAAAGCAAAAAAAAAAAACATATATTTCCAAATAATATTGAATTTTAAGTGTTATCAAAATATCAGAGCCTGTTCTATAATGAATGTTTATTTATGGCCTAGTGCATCCCATCCACGAGTTGTGATTGTCCATTGTGATATACCCAAAGTACATTTGTATTCTGTTCACTTACTAAACTGGACACAGATCTGTGTAGCAACATTTGGAGGTAGCATGCTTTGTACAACATGAAGGCTGGATCTAAGCAGTGAATCATACATTCTGCAAAATCAGAAAATAATTTTGCTAGGATATTGAAATGATCGGTGAATCAACGAGACTGCACATATAAGCAGATGTTTGCTGTTTGACAGGGAAGTGATTTTTAAATCATTCAAAAGCTATAATGTTATATCAGTTTGCAAGCAAGCCCCCAGGGTCACTGAAAATAAATAAAAATCTAGGTTTATATATACAGTATCTCGCAAAAGTAAGTGCACCCCTCACATTTTTGTAAATATTTTTCATGTGACAACACTGAAGAAATTACACTTTGCTACAATGTAAAGTAGTGAGTGTACAGCTTGTATAACAGTGTAAATTTACTGTCCCCTCAAAATAACTCAACACACAGCCATTAATGTCTACACAGCAACAAAAATGAGTAAACCTCTAAGTGGAAATGTCCAAATTGGGCCCAATTAGCCATTTTCCCTCCTCAGTGTCATGTGACTCGATAGTGTTACAAGGTCTCAGGTCTGAATGGGGAGCAGATTTTTTAAATTTGGCGTTATTGCTCTCACTCACTTATACTGGTCACTGGAAGTTCAACATGGAACCTCATGGCAAAGAACTCTCTGAGGATCTGAAAAAAATAGGATTTTTTGTACTCACCGTAAAATCCTTTTCTCTGTAATTCACCGACTGACACAGCTCCTCTCTTAGCCACTGGGTTGTTATGCCACCTTTAGAAGAATACTAGGCATTACATGTTATGTAAAACACAGAACTTTCCAGTTTCGCCCAAGGGGCGGTCCCTTAGGTAACAACCACCCAGCATGCAATGCAGTCATCAGTACGTCAACAAGCGGTATAATGTAAAGAAAAAACAGGAGGGGCGGGTGCTGTGTCAGTCTGTGAATTACAGAGAAAAGGATTTTACGTTGAGTACAAAAAAATCCTATTTTCTCTTATATTCTTCGACTGACACAGCTCCTCTCTTAGCCATTGGGACGTCCCCAAGCAATGCCAAACGAGGGGTGGAAACACAGCATAAAACTTCATCCACCATGGCAAGTGGGAACTAGTAAAACTTTACCCACAAAAAACAACAATGCGTGGAAAAAACCCACCACAAAATCAGGGTACACCTCAACAGGAGGGACTGCCCTCAACCACACCAAAAAACTGCGGTAACTAATGCAACAGTGCATTAACTTAAAGGTACTGCAATTTTACCCAAAAAAACAGGAAAAAATTAAAAATTGCATATACAATTGCAACTATACAGCCACCTGAAAAACTTTGCGGCCACAACAGGCATCAGCCGATGCACTGACGTCTACCTTGTAGAACTTGGTAAACGTGTGGACAGATGACCAGGTCTCCGCTTTACACAGACGCTTGATGTCAGAGGGCCCAAGAGGTTCCGATTGCCCTTGTGGAGTGGGCCGTGACCGGAAAGGGGGGGCACCTGCCCATTTCAAGGCGTAGGCTTGTACTACAATCTGTCTGATCCACCTGGAAATGGTGGACGACGAGACCGCCATGCCTTTCTTTGGACCAGCCACAGAAACAAACAGTGAGTCTGACTTCCAGAAGGGATTCATGGCAGAAAAATACACCGTCAGAGCCCGAACCACGTCCAGAGCATGAAGGGCCACCTCCTTAGGATGTGTCAGCTTAGGACACAGAGACGGTAACACAATGTCCTCATTGATGTGAAACGCAGAGACCACCTTCAGCAGAAAAGACGATTGCGGACGCAACACCACCTTATCCTTGCAGGACAAGGCCTCCAGTTCCGAAACCATCCTGGCCGATGTGATGGCCGCTAGAAAGACCACTTTCTGGGAAAGAGTCAACAGCGCAATCTCCCTGATATTTTCAAAAGGCGGTTTTGAAGCGCCGATAACACCAGGTTCAGATCCCACGGGGGTAACGGTGGACGCACCGGAGGGACTATATGCCGCACCCCTTGAACAAAAGTACTCACTAGAGAGTGAGACGCCAGGGGTCGTTGAAAAAGGACAGCCAAGGCTGATATTTGTCCTTTAATGGTGCTTAATGCCAATTTCTGGCCCACCCCTTGCTGAAGGAACAGCAGGATCCTGGATATAGAAAAGGAGCGCGGATGCCATCCTTTCTCCTCACACATGGAGATGTAGGCCTTCCAGGTACGATGATATATCTTCCGAGAGGAAGATTTCCGTGCTCTCGACTTAGTTGGGATCACTGAGTACGTCAGACCCCGGTTCCTCAACACCTGGCTCTCAATAGCCATGCCGTTAAAGCCAGCGATGGTAAAGCAGGATGGAGAATTGGACCTTGAGACGGAAGGTCCTCTCGCAACGGCAGTCGCCAGGGAGCGTCTGCCACCAAACGCACTAGATCTGCATACCAAGGACGCTGAGGCCAATCTGGAGCAAACAGTATTACTGGAATCCCCTCGGCATCCACTCTGCAAAGCAGACGTGGTAACAGTTTTAGTGGATGAAAGTTGTAGATCAGCTGGTACTGATCCCACTGAGCCACCAGCATGTCTGACGCGTCTGCCCATGGATCTCCTGGATCTCAGCACCTTGAGCCGAGAGGCCAGAAGAGCCACATCTGGTGTGCCCCACCGCAGGCACAGTAGCCTGAATACCTGAATGCAATGCCCATTCTCCTGGGTCCAGCATCTGACAACTCAGATAGTCTGCCTGCCAGTTCTCCACACTCGGGATGTAAATGGCCGACAAGGCCGGTACATGTCGCTCTGCCCACCGAAGTATGTGAGCGACCTCCCGTGTGGCGGCTGAGCTTCTTGTTCCTCCTTGGTGATTGACATATGCCACTACAGTGGCGTTGTCTGACTGGATCCTGATCGGACGCCCTTGCAATCTCATTGACCATGTGGAGAGGCATAGCCTGATCACTCTCAGTTCGAGCAGATTGATCGGCAACTTGGATTCCTCCGTTGACCAGAGGCCCTGAGTCGATTGAACCCCACTCACTCAACCCCGGCTGGATAGGCTGGCGTACGTTGTTGGCGGACTGAAGCACCGAGGACCTCAGCCACCAGATCAGGAAATCCCTGACTAACTGGCTCACCTGGATCTGTCGATCCAGGGACAATGGAGATTTGTCCCACTGTGTCAAAATGTCCTTCTGCAGAACTCTGGTGTGGAACTGGGCATATGGTACTGCCTCGAAGGAGGCCACCATGAGTCCCAGGACTCGCATGCAGAAGCGCAGCGATGACCACTTGCGGTTCATCAGCAGTTTTACCGTGACTCTGAGAGTCTGCAGCTTGTCTGAAGAGAGAAACACTCTCGCTTCCCTGGAGTCCAGCAGCAAGCCTAGGTACTCCAAATGCTGAGTTGGTCCTACCATCAACTTTTTAAGGTTCAACAGCCACCCAAATTCTTGCAGGGTCTGCATGGTGATCGCCACATCCTCTTCTAACTCTGAGGCGGAAGAAGCTCTCAGGAGGAGATCGTATAGGTAACGCACGATCGCGATCCCGCGTTGCCGTAGCAATGCCAACACAGGAGCCAGTACCTTGGTAAAGACTCGGGGGGCTGATGCCAAACCAAAGGGGAGAGCCACAAACTGGTAGTGGGCTTCCCCGACTGCAAATCGCAGAAACCTTTGATGCCTGAGGCATATGGGTATGTGCAGGTATGCATCCTGGATGTCTAAGGATGCCAGGGAGTCCCCTTAATGGAGTGACGCGACTACCGAGCAAACTGATTCCATCCTGAACCTCTGCACTTTTACGAAGTGATTGAGGGCCGTTAGGTCCAAAATTGGACATACCCCTTTCTTCTTGTGAGCTACAAACAGGTTTGAGTAGAACCCCTGGAAATGTTCAGAGTCCAGAACCGGTACAATCACCCCGCAATTCAGCAGGTCCCTTACTGCCCCCAAAAGGGCCTCCCGGCGAGCCGGGAGCAGGGGTATGCCGGAAGGGAAGAATCTGTTTTGCAGCCAAGAGAGGAGCTCTATCTTGTAACCGCAGGAAATCAGATCGCAAATCCATCGGTCAGACAGTCGAGAGGACCACCGGGGACATGAAAAACAGGACTCAGGGCACAGCCAGCCAGCGCAGCCCCCCCACAGATGAGAGCCCCCCCCCCCTGGAGAGCCCCTGCACATGACACACACACTGCTAGTCAGCCACACACAGCATCCCCCACAGGGAGGAGGGAGGGAAGAAAAGGGACAGGGAGAGAAGAGAGGGAGGTGAGGGACCCCCAAATCGACCTCCCAGGGAATGCCCAGCTGCTCAGCCCCACCGAGGTAGGGAGAGCTGTACTTACCAGTCCTGAAGAGCTGGGAGACATTCCAATATAGACCCACTCTCTGAACAGTACAGGGCGGCTGCTGGCCTCGGCACACTGTGACGCAGACATCAGTAGCCCGGTCATATGTACGACCCGGAGCATTAAGCTCACCGACCACCTCTGGAGAAGAGGTTTGTCGTGCCCGACCCAGCGAGGAGCTCTGGTCTGCACACACTCGATGGCCAGGCTGGGGAGACTACAAGGATAAGGGTATCCAGCCTGTCCCCAGCCGGCTGTTGACAGCAGATCACAGGATCTATCATCTTGCGCAAAAAGCCAAGCTTCTGCAGAAAAAAAGACGGACCGATGGGCCCGTCAGGGTTCCTAAGTCCTTCTCCTTCACTAGGCAAAATAAAACTGATGACTGCATGGCAGGCTGGGGGGTTGTTACCTAAGGGACCACCCCTTGGGTGGAACTGGAAAGTTCTGTGTTTTATATAACATGTAATGCCTAGTATTCTCCTAAAGGTGGCGTAACAACCCAATGGCTAAGAGAAGAGCTGTGTCAGTCGGTGAATATAAGAGAAAATATTTGTTGCTCTACATAAAGATGGCCTAGGCCAGGGGTGTCCAAACTTTTTTCAAAGAGGGCCAGATTTGATGAAGTGAACATGCGTGAGGGCCGACCATTTTGCCTGACATTCTTTGAACCATGAAAATTCGGTCTAAATGTGTTCATCAGAGCTCTAATACACTGCCCAACAAGAATTATCCTGCCTTTGTGGCTGTGTGAGGTGAAGAGATGAGCTTGGGCGTGATATACTGCATTTATTTGGCGTATAACACACACTTTTACTTTAAGTGGGAAGTTTCAGGGAAAAAAACTTAAATTTTAAATAAAGAACTGTTAAGCAAAATAAGGGTAAGTGCCCATCGGCAGCCTCACAAGTGCCATGAATGCAGCAGCCCCACCATTGCCATGAATGCAGCAGCCCTACCATTGCCATGAATGCAGCAGACCCACCATTGCCATTATTGCAGCAGCTCCACCATTGCCATTATTGCAGCAGCCCCACCATTGCCATGAATGCAGCAGCCATCCCAATTCCATGAATGCAGCAGCCCCCCCCCATTGCTATGAATGCAGCAGCCCCCCCATTGCCATGAATGTAGTGGACCCACCATCGCCATGAACACAGTAGACCCACCATTGCCATGAATGCAGCAGACCCACCATTGCCATTGATGCCACAGCCCCACCATTGCCATGAATGCAGCAGCACCCCCATTGCAATGAATGCAGCAGACCCACCATTGCCATGAATGCAGCAGACCAGCCATTCCCATGAATGCAGTAGCCCCCCCATTGCCATGAATGCAGCAACCCCCCATTGCCACGAATGCAGCAGACCCACCATTGCTATGAATGCAGCAGCCCCACCATTGCCATGAATGCAGCAGACCCACCATTGCCATTATTGCAGCAGCTCCACCATTGCCATTATTGCAGCAGCCCCACCATTGATATGAATGCAGAGCCACCCCAGTTCCATGAATGCAGCAGCCCCCCCCCCCCCATTGCCATGAATGCAGCAGCCCCCCCCCCCCCCCATTGTCATGAATGTAGTGGACCCACCATCGTCATGTACACAGCAGACCCACCATTGCCATGAATGCAGCAGACCCACCATTGCCATTGATGCAGCAGCCCCACCATTGCTATGAATGCAGCAGCACCCCCATTGCCATGAATGCAGCAGAACTCCCATTGCCATGGATGCAGCAGCACACCCATTGATATGAATGCAGCAGACCCACCATTGCCATGAATGCAGCAGACCAACCATTCCCGTGAATGCAGCAGCCCCCCCATTGCCATGAATGCAGCAACCCCCCATTGCCATGAATGCAGCAGACCCACCATTGCCATGAATGCAGAAGCACCATTGCCATGAATGCCGCAGCCCCCCTTTGCCTTGAATGCAGCAGCCCCACCATTGTCATGAATGCAGCAGCCCCACCATTGTCATGAATGCAGCAGACCCACCATTGCCATAAATGCCGCAGCCCCACCATTGCCATGAATGTAGACTCACCATTGCCGTCGGTGCAGCCTCGGAGGGGACAGGGAGGGGACAGGAAGGGGACAGGGAGGGGGGGGCGGGACGAGCACCAACAGATTACATACAGGAGAAACTCCTGTTTTCCTTGGCGACCTCTTTAATAGAAAGTCCCGCCTCCTTTGATGGACAGAACAGTCATCCAATGGCAGCGCAGGAGACTTCCTATTACAGAGGCTGCCGAGTAAACAGGAAATATTCCTGTATGTACGGCACTTGTCCCGCCCCCTCCCTGTCCCCTCCAAGGCAGCCAGCATATATATCTTTTGTGGCCCCAGTGCTCGGAGATTCGTTGGGGGTTAAAAAAGGCATATACAGTGCCTTGCAAAAATATACACCCCCTTGGCATTTTTTGTGTTTTGTTGCCTCACAACTTGGAATTAATATGGATTGTTTGAGGATTTGCATCATTTAATTTACAGAACACGCCGACAACTTTGTAGATTTTTTTTTATTATTATTTATTGTGAAGCAAACAACAAATAGGACAAAATAACAGAAAACGTCAATGTGCATGACTATTCACCCCTCCCCCTAAAGTCAATACATTATAGAGCTACCTTTTGCGGCTGTCACAGCTCTAAGTCGCCTCGGATAAGTCTCTATGAGCTTGCCACATCTTAACACTGGGATTTTTGCCTATTCCTCCTTGCAAAACTGCTCCTGCTCCTTCAAGTTGGATGGTTAGCACTTGTGAACAGCAATCTTTAAGTCTGACCACAGATTTTCTATTGGATTGAGGTCTGGGTTTTGACTAGGCCATTCCAACACATTTATATGTTTCAACTTAAACCACTCAAGTGTTGCTTTAGCAGTGTGTTTGGGGTCATTGTCCTGCTGGAAGGTGAACCTCCATCCTAGCCTCAAATCACACACAGAGTGGTACAGGTTTTGCTCAAGAATATCCCTGTATTTAGCACCATCCATCTTTCCCTCAACTCTGACCAGTTTCCCAGTCCCAACTGCTGAAAAACATCCCCACAGCATGATGCTGCCAGCACCATGTTTCACTGTGGGGATGGTATTCTTTGGGTGATGTGATGTGTTGGGTTTCCGCCTGACATAGTGTTTTCTTTGATGGCCAAAAAGTAAAATTTTAGTCTCATCAGACCAGAGCACTTTCCTCCATACATGTTGTGAATCTCCCACATGCCTTTTTGCAAACTCAAAACGTGCCATTTTGTTTTTTCTGAAAGTAATGGCTTTCTTCTGGCCACTCTGCCATAAAGCCCAACTCTATGGAGCGTATGACTTATTGTCATCCTATGTACAGATACTCTAGTCTCTGCTGTGGAACTCTGTAGCTCCTCCAGGCTTGCTTTAGGTCTCTGTGCTGTCTCTCTGATTAATGCCCTCCTGGCCCGGTCCGTAAATTTTGGTGTGCGGCTGTCTCTTGGCAGGTTTGCTGTTGGGCCATGCTCCATTTGGTTATGATAGATTTGATGGTGCTCCTAAGGATCATCAAATATATATTTTTTTAATATTCTTTATTTAAATTTTTCACTTATGTTGAATACAAAACATAACCAGGTATTAAAAGAAAACCATAGGACCAAAATACATTCATGCCCTTAAATTTTTCACATTATCCTAGTTTTCTTTCTTTACTTCTCAAATTCTTCTAAAATATCTCCCCCCCCCTCTCCCGCCCCTACCGACCCATTACCTCGCTAAAGATCCTAGATTGTCTAAAGATTTTCCAGTATTTCCATTTCACATGGAATCTCTTTCTTTCCCTCTCTTCCTCCATTCCCAGCCCTTCAATACTATATATTTCCTCTACTTTTCCTAACCATTCCTTTACTTTGGGTGCTTCTATTTCTTTCAATTTTCTCTGAATCAGACTCTTTGCCGCATTTATTAATGAGCTTGTAAGGGAATTCCTATACTCCTTAATTGGGGTGTCTACTGCATGGAATAGGCATAACCATGGGTTTTCTGGTAACTGTATTTTAGCTATTACTTCTATATATCTTATTATTTCTCTCCAAAATTCTTTAATCTTGGGACAGTCCCACCATATATGGGCCAAACTTCCCGTTTGTCCACAATTCCTCCAACATTTCCCAGATTGTCCCTCCTGGTACTTTGCCATTATATCTGGGGTTCTATACCATCTTACTCAAATTGTATAATTTGTTTCTATCATCTTACTGTTTTCCGTGGATCTGTGAACCATCTTCAACATTTTTTCTATATTTTGGCTTTCACCCCGTGCTCCTAACTCTTCTTCCCATTTTTTAATGAAAGTTGGTACCTCCGCTTCACATTCCCGTCTCAAGACCTTATAAAACTGGGCAATGCCTGCCCTTGGGGTTTTCCCCTCGCATATCCGCTCCAAAGCAGTCAGATTTTCTCCATCTCTAAGCGGTTGTGGTAGTCTTAAGACGAAATGTCTAAGATCATCAAAGATTTTAATATTTTTTTATAACCTAACCCTGACTTGTACTTCTCAATAACATTGTCCCTTACTTGTTTGGAGAGTTCCTTGGTCTTCATGGCAGTGTTTGGTTAGTGGTACCTCTTGCTTAGGTGTTGCAGCCTCTGGGGCCTTTCAAAAAGGTGTGTATATGTAATGACAGATCATGTGACACTTAGATTGCACACAGGTAGACATCATTTCACTAATTATGTGACTTCTGAAGGTAATTTGTTGCACCGGAGCTTTTTATAGGCTTAATAACAAAGAGGGCGAATACATACGCACATGCCAATTATCAGTTTTTTATTTCTGAAAAGTTGTTTTATGTATATATTTTCTAATTTTACTTCAGCAAGTTAGACTATTGTGTTCTGATCCATCACATGCATAATGTAACAAAATAGGTTAAAAAGCCCAGCAAGGCATTGTATGTCCAAATTACCAGGCGGGCCATTCAAAACTGTAACGCGGACCACAATTGGCCTGCGGGCCGGGACTTTGGACATGCCTGGCCTAGGCTATAAGAAGACTGCCAAGACCCTGAAACTGAGTTGCAGCACAGTGGCCAAGACCATACATGTGGTTTAACAGGACAGGTTCCACACAGAACAGGCCTCACCGTGGTTGACCAAAGAAGTTGAGTGCACATGCTCAGCGTCATATCCAGAGGTTGTCTTTGGGAAATAGATTTATGAGTGCTGCCAGCATTGCTGCAGAGGTTGAAGGGGTGGGGGGTCAGCCTATATGGGAAAAGGCATAATGAGCTAGCATGCACTGCATACTAGCTCATTATGAAATACTTACCTTAGAACGAGGCCCCGACATCTCACCCGATACACGCCAAGGGAGCTGACATGTTCCCTCGGCGTGTCTTCTGGATATCGCGGCTCCGGGGCTGTGAGTGGCCGGAGCTGCGATATCGTCACTCCCACGCATGCGCGCGGGAGATTTCTTTCCGGCAGGGTGCGGCATCTCCTGGGCTTCCAGCCGAGAATCCCCTGTGTGCATGCGTGCTGCAGTCAGCGGCTCATTGCCAGGGGAATATCTCCTAAACCATACAGGTTTAGGAGATTTTTTTTTACCTACAGGTAAGCCTTATTATAGGCTTACCTGTAGGTAAAAGTAAAAAAAAAAAGACTATAGAACTGCTTTAAGAAACTGTCAGATACTCAGTAGCTGACAATAGTCTTGCCTTTCAGCTGATATTTATCTAAGCTCAGTGTTGAAGCATTTACAAAAAGGATAGCAGATGATCTCCCCTATTGCTGAAGGAGATAAGTAGTGTCAAGATAAAGTGCAGAACAGTTACCCTTCTAAATGCAAAGAACTGCCCAGGTGGTCTAACCCACCTAGATATTTAGTACAGAATTCATACAAATGAATTTTGGTAAGAACATTTCCGAGTCTTGCAGCCCAAATTCAGAAGAGTTTTCACATTTTATAGCCTATAAATAACCTACTTGAAATACTAAATGTCCTTCAAAATTATATACTCTGTAAAATATTTCATATAACACATTTTCACTTTTCAGTATGAGGTCCACAATATATATTTTATAAATAATCAATGTCTGGAAAAATCAGTTTTAATAAATAAATAAATGAATCAAATTTAAATAATTAAATTTAAATAAATACATGTGTGTTTGTTTTTTTTTTGTGTTCAATGTTATATGCTTCATAGCAAGAGAGAAATAAATACAATAAAACAAAGGAAATAATTTGCCAATATACTTGACCCAGCAGATTCCTTCTACATCAGAGTCCCAGGCAAGGTCCACTCTTACATCAGAATCCCCATCCCAGTCTCATTTACATTAGGTTCCTCATCAAAGTCTACCCTTACATCAGGGTCTCTAGCAGAGTTCCCATTGCATCAAGGTCCCTATCGTAATCTCAGTTACACCAGAGCCCCTTATATATCTGATTCCTAATCAAAGTCCACCTTTACATCAGTGTACGCCCATACATCAGGGGTCCCATCAGAGTCCCTCCTTACATCAGAGTCCCTATCAGAGGTCCTCTTACATCAGGGACCCCATCAGTGTCCCCAAAAGGTCTGAACGGAAGAAGGGCCATACTCCTGTGAACGGGATGCCCATGGTTCTAACTACCAACAAGAGAGTGGATATTGGGATATTGGGGAGAACCAGAGACTGTAGGCAGACCTGAACAGCTGTTGAGACTCGTGTGAAAGGCCACTGAACCTAGCTGGGGGATAATCTTGCAGTGCACAGGATTTTGCCTGTGGACTGTAGTTTGGAGACCCCTGCCCTACAAGACCCCTGCCCTACACGATCGTGATTGGCCGTGGCAGTTAGGGCTTCAAAAACTGAAGCTGAAGCTTTTTTGAAGCTCTAAAAGCTTCTCAAAGCTCCATAGTAAAAGTGTTGCATGGATAGATTAAAGTACATAACAGTTTTTATTGGTTTCTGTCTAAAATATAAAAGAGGAGTTGGATTCTAATCTTATATCCATCAATAAAAATCTAGTAGCGAGATTTGATAGAACAACCTTGGCAGCTCTAAAACCAGGCCCAATAATTAGGGGACACCTAAATTAAGCAATCCACGTGAAAAATGGGAACAGAGAACCAAACATTTGTCTTATAAGTCCACAATAACACTTTATTGCTGATAAAAATATGATGACAGGAAGACAAGTGATCACCAATGGGTCTTGGGGGTAAAAAGATTAGATTCTGATAAAGACTTCTGCCACATTATTTAACCACTTCAGCCCTGGAACGATTTACCCCCTTCCTGACTAGGGCATTTTTTGCAATTCGGCACTGCGTCGCTTTAGCTGACAATTGTGCGGTCATGCGACATTGTACCCAAACAAAATTGACGTCCTTTTTTTCCCACAAATAGAGGTTTTTATTTTGTGCGCTATAAACTAAAAAAGAGGCTGCACTGATGGCAATGGTGAGTCTGCATTCATGGCAATGGTGGGACTGCTGCATTTATGGCAATGGTGGGTCTGCTGCATTTATGGCAATGGTGGGTCTGCTGCATTCATGGCAATGGTGGGGCTGCTGCATTCATGACAATGGTGGGGCTGCTGCATTCATGGCTATGGTGGGGCTGCTGCATTCATGGCAATGGTGGTGCTGCTGCATTTATGGCAATGATGTGTCTGCTGCATTCATGGCAATGGGGGGTGCTGCTGCATTCATGGCAATGGGGGGCTGCTGCATTCATGGCAATGGGGGGGGGGGCTGCTGCATTTATGTGAAATGTGGATCTGCTACATTCATGGCAATGGTGGGTCTGCTGCATTCATGGCAATGGGGGTTCTACTCCATTCATGGCAATGGGAGCGCTGCTGCATTCATGACAATGGTGGGGCTGCTGCATTCATGGCTATGGTGGGGCTGCTGCATTCATGGCAATGGTGGTGCTGCTGCATTTATGGCAATGATGTGTCTGCTGCATTCATGGCAATGGGGGGTGCTGCTGCATTCATGGCAATGGGGGGCTGCTGCATTCATGGCAATGGGGGGGGGGGCTGCTGCATTTATGTGAAATGTGGATCTGCTACATTCATGGCAATGGTGGGTCTGCTGCATTCATGGCAATGGGGGTTCTACTCCATTCATGGAAATGGGAGCGCTGCTGCATTCATGGCAATGGGGGTGCTGCTGCATTCATGGCAATGGTGGGTCTGCTGCATTCATGGCAATGGTGGGTCTGCTGTGTTTATGACAATGGTGGGTCTGCTTTGTTCATGGCAATGGGGGGGGGGGCTGCTGCATTCATGGCAATGGGGGGGGGGGGGCTGCTGCATTCATGGAATTGGGATGGCTTCTGCATTCATGGCAATGGTGGGTCTGCTGCAATAATGGCAATGGTGGGGCTGCTGTGCGTTCATGGCAATGGTGGGTCTGCTGCATTCATGGCAATGGTGAGGGTGCTGCATTCATGGCATTTGTGAGGCTGCTGATGGGCACTGACCCTTATTTTTCTTAACAGTTCTTTATTTAAAATCTAAGTTTTTTTTCCCTGAAACTTCCCTCTTAAAGTAAAAGTGTGTGTTATACGCCGATAAATGCAGTATATCCGAATAGCACGCCCAAGCTCATCTCTTCACCACACACAGCCACAAAGGCAGCAGAATTCTTGTTGGGCAGTGTATTAGTGCTCGGACAAACACACTTAGACCAAATTTTAATAGTTCAAAGAATGTCAAGCAAAATGGTCGGCCCTCACGCACGTAATAGATACCCCACTTCTCCACAACCCCTCCAACACATTTAGGAAATATGAGGGCTAAATGAGGAGATCCGCAATGGGGGTTCTAACCGCTACTTTTGCTGGACAGCTTGGTCTGGAAAAGGAAGTAAATAACAGACCTACTGGCTGGATCATCAGGTGAAAATAAATGAGGGGAAGCTTAAAAAAGAAAAAAAAAATGCAAATACCACATCTAAGAATTGGTAAGCTGAAATACTGTATATTGTATTATATTATATTATATTTTTGGGTTTAATACTGTTGTAAACTGAAGTTCTGCTTTAAATGTTATAAGATAGCAGCTAGAAGCTTGTTAAAATTCTTTACTAATGCTTGCTGAAACTGATGCACTTACAGGCTAGGGTATACAAGCGCTTGTGTGTGATCATCATTAAGCTGATATCTATACTGAGAGTGTACTATGTTTGTAATAAAAGATTACAAAAAAAAAGTGTCTGCTATTAAATAAAGTGAATGGCACTGGCTGCAATTTTTTTCCTATCAAGGATGGCACAGTTTATTCAGCGCATCATTAATTAGTTTTATCTTTCCGTTCACTATATTGAGGGGTTTGTCCTGCATCCCAAGTCACTGACTTTGACTGAATTTGCTGCCTGGAGCGATCACTTAGTTGTGCCTCATTATAGGACAGTTGCGACAGTTGCTGTAGACAATGTCTTTTCAATACAGATGACTTGCCTATCTGATGATATAAGCCAGAGGACATGGAAATCCACAGTTGAATAAAGACAGTACTCTACATCCCTGCTGAAGTCTGGTCCCAGCCATTGATGGAAATCTTAGCTGAAAAAGCCAACGTCTTGATAAATGAAAGTGCCCAAAACCCTGCCTCTCAATAGATTTACTACACCAATTCATGAAGTTATATTCATAAAAAATTTAATATTTAATGTATTTTAACCACTTCAGCCCCGGCAGATTTTCCCCCCTTCCTGACCAGAGCACTTTTTGCGATTCGGCACTGCTCCGCTTTAACTGACAACTACGCAGTTGTGCGACATTGCACCCAAACAAAATTGAGGTCCTTTGTTTCCCACAAAGAGAGCTTTCTTTTGGTGGTATTTGATCACCTCTGTGGTTTTTATTTTTTGTGCTATAGACAAAAAAAGAGTGACATTTTTGAAAGAAACACATTATTTTTTACTTTTTGCTATAATAAATATCCCCCAAAAATATATAAAAAAAACATTTTTTTTCCTCAGTTTAGGTCGATATGTATTCTTCTACATATTTTTGGTTAAAAAAAAACGCAATAAGCGTATATTGATTGGTTTGCGCAAAAGTTATAGCGTCTACAAAAGAGGGGATAGTTTTATGACATTTTTATTATTAATATTATTTTTTATTAGCAATGGCAGCAATCTGGGATTGTTATCGGGATTATGACATTATGGCGGACACATCGGACACTTTTGACACTATTTTGAGATCATTGTCATTTATACAGTGATCAGTGCTATAAAAATGCACAGATAACTTTGTAAATGACACTGGCAGGGAAGGGGTTAACCACTAGGGGGCGATGAAGGGGTTAAGTGTGTCCTAGGGAGTGATTCTAACTGTGGGGGGGTGGGCTTCAACTCACTTGACAGCGATCACTGCTCCCATTGACATGGAGCAGTGATCTCTGTCATGACACAAGGCAGAACGGGGAAATGCCTTGTTTACATAGGCACTTCCCCGTTCTGCGGCTCTGTGACACGATCGCCGGGAGATCCGCCGGTCCCACGGTCACGGTTACGCTGTACACGGTGGCAATTAAAGGGGGTGTACAGGTACGCCCATTTGCCCACTGCTGCCATTGTGCTGACGTATATCGGTGTGCAGCGGTAAGCAAGCAGTTAAGTAAACATATACAAGGCTGTAAAACAACCTATGCGTTTTGGACGTTAGTCCTTTGTCATGGCTGGATCAGCTGCCGATTAGCTCCCACTGTGTATAATCACTGCGTGCACACCTCATGCATACAAGTGGGGTCATCCTTTCCAATTGATTGCACGTAAAGGAGGCCGTACATAAACACTCCGACACCCCGCGGACTTCTCTGCCTTCCTCAACTCTCTTGGGCTACCATCAATGACACTACCTACTTGGCTAGCATTTGTCCTGCCTTCCAGCAACAATAACCCAGCGGTGAACCCTTCTGGTAGACCTCAAAGACCGCAACGCAATCGCCAGTCTCAGCGCAGGAGATCGCAGGCTCCTCAGGACAATGAACCATGAGTCCCGAGAGTAAGACTGGTATGCGTTTGGTTTCTTCTCCTTTTTGTTCTTGCTTTTGTCCCCTTACACATGCTAGTGTTACCTCTCATTGTTCTAGTTGTATTGACCCATCTTCCTTTGACTGGTGGACCTAAAGACTCTCCTAGAAATTGGCCCCTGACCCTCCTAGCCTAATTGTCATGGGCCCCCTGGGCCAGTTGCCCCCAAATACCATTGACCTGGATCGGTCTTATACAGGGGGGGAGCAGGGGGAGGGCAGGTGGACCTTTCCATTGAACTCACATGGAGGTTTATCTTAAGAGTGGTCTGACACGCTTGGTCCTACCGTTATAGACTGGAGATAGCAGACTACGTAAACATTCATTTTGAGACCACCTACGCGTTGAGGCCCTATAGCATAAATGGGACCACTCTACAAAGAGGTAAACATTGGTGCGCTTGGGTCATGGTACCTCTCATCTCTGGTGTTCGCTGCTGGCATGGGGCTGGCCCCCGGGGCAAGACCCTGCTGGATAGCTACTGGCTGAGGTCAGGCAGAAGTCCCCCTGTTCATGTCTCGGTTTCCCAGCTTGCTGGGGGCCCCCCCTTCCACCGGCATAGAGTTCTAGTACAATGACCGATTATATGTGTTTTCAGTTATAATAATGTATAGAGAAAGATGGAGATCTGATACATATGGCCCCCCCTCCTCTCCTCCCCCCTCCCCTCATCTCCACCTCCCCCCCTTTTCCTTTTTTTTGGGACCCTCGTGAAAGAGGTTACCTTTCAACATAAATGCCCTGCCTTGGGATCCGGGGGACTTCCCTCATTCAGGAATGTGGGTCTGGGGGTGGGGTTGCGGCTCGCTTCCATTGGGCTTTGGCCCGGGAGAGCGGGCAGTCTCTCCACCTGACAGAACCAATGATGAGGTAGTGTAACTGTTGTAAAATGTTATTTTATTACTAACACTTAAGGCACTATGTTAAAGTATTCTTTAAAGGTTAATTTTAGACCTTGTGTTTCCACCTGGTGCTGTCTCTGCAATGAGAACCCGAATATAAAAAGCAGTAAATGACAAGACCGCTTCCAATAGGGGGTGGCTGGGGGGGCCCCGTGCTCTGGGGGCCCAACCTCTGAAGTGCCTTACCTCTTCCCACATTAGGCTCTAGCTGCCAAAATAGGCAGTAGCCCTCCGTTTGGAGATTTAGTTTTCTATCATCTTTTTCTTCCTGTTCTCCATCTTTCTCTCTTCCTTTTTCTTGACCCCCCTCTGTGTCCCTTTCCACCTTTTCTCCTCGGCTCTCCTAACCCAGTCCTTTATCCCTCCCCCCCCCCCACACTACCTACCGTTCTAGTTCATAGCGGGGTCCGACGGCCCGTCTCTGTACCATCTGGAATGTCCTTGAAAATTGTGTCCTGGAATGTGAAGGGCTTAAATGCCCCAGAAAAACAAACCAGTTGCCTCACTGATCTTTGGAGACAAAGACCTCAGGTGGTATTCTTGCAAGAGACCCATTTCCGGGCAGACAAGATCCCAAAACTTTACAGTAAGCATTTCCCAATAGCGTATCACAGTGCGTCGCCCTCCTCAAAATCAAAGGGCATGAGTATCCTTCTGGCCAAAAGTTTGGCCAGGAGGATACTCGTGCAAGTTTCCTCTGGCGGGCTTGCCCTGGAGTGGAACTAGGTCTTCCAGATTCTCCTTCTCCCACCCATTAATTGAGCACATTCTACAGGAGCTTCACAGATACTTTAGAATTGCGGAGACACCTAGTTTTCCGTCCCCGCTGACACCTATAATTGGATACCTGGACTTTTTACCTGGTCTTTCTGATAGGTCCTTCCGGCTCCACTTAGAGCAGAGACTAGTCAGAGCATCTACCTTTTGCGGTCCATCGGACTGGAACGACCCCTCAAACACATATCCTAGCTTTACTTCCTCTAGTTTGGGAAGATGGAGGATCTTACAACTTTCACACTTTCTCAGATCCCTTCCGGAAATTGATGGTTTCCACAGACAACTTACACCTTTTGAGGATCTATGTCTGGGAGTGGAACCAATACGGAAATCCCTTTCTTATTCTTACAATATCTTGCTGACCCATACATCCCTACATGATCCCCCGTACCTGAGGGAGTGGGAAAGAGACCTCAATACTATGTTCACAGAAAACCAAAAAAATCGGATCCTCTTTTTTTCGCATAAGTCCTCTTTATTTAGCAAATATCAAGAAATCACCTAAAAGGTTCTGACACGTTGGTACAGGACCCCCTCTGTGTTAGCATCCATATTCCCAGGACATAGTCCCCAATGCTGGAGATGTGGCACACAGATTGGCACAATACTTCACATCTTCTGGGAATGCGCAGTCTTGACCCCTTTCTGGAGACAGGTGTTGGGAATCATCCACAAACTTACGGATGTTGATCTTCAGGACAACCCAGCAGCAATACTACTGAACCTGACTCCAATGTCCAGTAAATGTTATCGTAAATCCCTATTGAAACACCTCTTGAATGCAGCCAGGGCATGTATCCCCAGTATGTGGAAGCAGCGGTCCCCACTGACAGTGATACAGTGGTTTGTTAGGGTTTGCGTCATTCAGCGGATGGAGCGCCTTACGGCTGTGGGGGAAAGGGAGGAGGAACACAACACCCGGTGGACACATTGGGATCTGTGTCGATTCTCAGATGAATACAAGTCCTACACTTAACCAGGCTGGCCTTGGATGGTTTGGGGCCATGGGTCGTCGGCCTTGTCGGAACCTCACACCCACCCCCATCTCCTCTTATTTCCCCACTTTTGCTACTTTCTATCTCTATCCCTTCCTTTCTTCAATGACACCACTGGTGTCACTTGCCCATTTTTCCCATAAATAAGAAAATACCCTGGTTTGCGGTATCCCATTTTGGTACCACTCCCAGGTTCCTAGGAGTAAGAACCATATTTTAAACAAAATATGGCGTTCAGAACCAGTTCACTAAAATATACTAACTTGATACCTGGCCAACAGTGATGATCTAGTCCTACACCCCCCCCGGAGGGTCATCCTCCACCCAGTTGGTCATACTAAATACTTAGCACAGGTCTATTGGAACTATGTTCAGTTTATTTTTTCTCTTATTTTTCTCTCTGGACAGAAGGTTGCCCTTACTGTCCCAGTTGATCTGCTTGATAAATCTGGTTGAAACTTGTTAACCATAATTTCTTGCTTCACAAACACGTTTAGATGAAACTTTGATTACTATCACATCAATGTACATTGACCTGTTTGATTTTTTTTTTTTTTTTTTAGGAATAACTAATGATAGATACAGATAATTGTAATGTTGTATTTCTCGCATACTTTTATATTCAGCATTCCTTAAATAAAGAATTAAAAAACAAAACAAAACATACCCCTTTAAGGCTCTCCTACTATTAGAACAATTTGGCAACAACAAACATTTGGTTTGGTGTCTTTCATGTGTTGCTATTGCTATTATCTCTGTCACATGCGCCGCCCCTGCCCCAACACAGTCTAGATATAGCAGGGACTTTATAAGTTATGTTGTGTTTGTGTGCGCTAATAATGACTTTAGTGTATTTTTAGGGGGGGGGGGGGGGCTGTCAGGTAGGCCATACAGGGCCCTGTGGTTTCTAATAGCAGCCCTGGTTAGGTTAGGCTACAGTCCCATATTAGGGTTCCAATCTGGGGTAATTCTGATTTATTACATGATTACCTCTCAACTTTCCACCTCTAGAAGAGACCACAAGGCCTGACCTCCTCCTTCATATACAGTATAAGCTGTAAAGAGAAAGTGACACACACAGGGGGATATTACACCGCAACACTTTAATGCTCTTATGCCAATACAGCAATAACAATAATGCACCTGCCCACATGCTTATCTCTATGTTCTTATTGTACATATCAACTTGGTAAAATAGCCATACAAGAATATACTTTTTTTTTGGTCATGCTTTTATGGGGTCCCCCTGGTACTTGTTGGGCCCTAAACATCTGCTTAGTTGCTGCTTTATGAGGCACTAGCTACCTGAATATCTCTAACAGGGGATTCATATCCTGTCAGTTAAAACACATTATGAGCAGTGGTGTCCCATCCATTAGGGGCGCTGCCCACCTAATCCATGCAGCCAGACCCTAATCTACATGCAGGGCACTAGACGCATTGATTTCAATGGGTTTTTTAGTTTGTTTGTTTTTTAAGCACGTGATTTGAACCCGAGGCTCTAATTGGCTTTAAAAAAGGGTGTGCTCGGGGTGCAGAGCACTGCGCCTTGAGCCCACCCAGTTGTGTGACAATAGCAAATTAATATTTGCTAATGTCTTCCTGCTTCTCCTCCTGGCAAATCAGGAAGTGGGTCTTAAGACCCATTTGGCCGAGAAGAGAAGCGACAGTATTGGCCCGGGAATAGGAGTGAGGCGCCAAGGAGGAGACGCAGGGGAAGACGTCAAAGCTGCCCTTGGCCTGGATGGGGTAAATGCGGGGCTGATGGTCAGATGGACGATCAGCCGAGCAATGGGGGGGTGGGAGGTTTGACAGACTGACTGATCAACCGACCAAATGACGGGGTGGAGAGGGAAAGGCAGGTCGGGTTGTTTGTTTGTATCACCCCCCCCCCCCCGCCAAAAGAAAGAGCAACCGCCGCCACTGATTAGGAGTTTGAATTCATCATATCAAATTTTCTCTTTTTAACGTTTTTATTTCTTTTTTTTAATAAAAAAAATAGAGCATGCCATAAGGAAAGTTGCTCTCAGCTACACATGTGTGACAAACAACAATACTGGGTTGAATCTAGGGTGAAAAAACTGGTGACAATAAGCAAAGAAACATATGTCCAGTGAACAGTAAAACAATAGAATGATTCTCTGGATTTATAACACATTTTCTACAAAGTAAACTTAATTATTGACCTACCATCATACCCAGCAAACACAGCAGCTGTGCTAAAGTCAGAAAGTTCACTCAATTAACCTTACTCTTAGCGCTGTGAAAACTGGCGGCAAAGATCCAAAGAATACCTAACAGAGTCTGCAGAAGTGTATTATCTGAAGACAATGCTAAGCAATTTCTCTCTCATTTTGCTTCTAAGACCAATCCCATAAAAGCCTGCAAGGCAGTATTGAATCTAATTGGTAGCTGCAAAATATTTCTTTATATTAGAATACGACAAGGAGCGCACATTGCACAATTTTGGGAACTTGTCTCCTAATGGGTTCTCAGATCAACAAATTATTGATAACAAGGTCTACAATGTATTGGTGTGCTACAGAAATGTCGGGATTAAAAAAAAAAAAACAGAATTACTCATGGACTCCCTGCAAGCATTTTTAGTTTCTGGCTTTAGGAGATGCAGATTACAGAATATATAAAACAGGGTGCACAAATGGACAAAGGCCTCTTTCACACATCATAGTTAAACAGCAGCTGACGTAAGCTGTTCACATGCAAACTTAATATGTCATGCCATGTTGACAGGTAGCACTGCCTGTCAAACTCAGCCATTAAAGTCAATTGGGGCACTGCAACTACAAGCCAAAGACTTGGCCCGTAGACGTGGCGCATTACCCCTTTATAATCCATAAAAAAGGCATTTAGGAGGTGGCAGACTCGCGTCCTAAACACCTGGCAAAGCCTGCTTAGCCATGCTGTGAAAAGGAGATTAATCTGTTCAGCGTATAACCCACTAGGCCTAGGTATAAAAAAAGGAAAACAGGAAAACGTTTTATTTTTTTATTTTTTGGGCATAAATCTCAGATTTGAGGTAGTCAGATGCATGAATAATGCACATTTGTTTACATCCACCTCCCCATAAACCTAACACAAGTCCTTTATGCGCCAGGAGGGAAATCTTCAATGGACTTGGATGTCTTAGCCCCCGTACACAAGGTCGGAGAATCCGTCGGAATGTGTCCTATCGGACCGTGTTGTCGGATAATCCGACTGTGTGTGGTATGCATCGGACTGATTCCGTCGGAATATCCGTCGGACCAAATTTTCCAACTTGTTGGAAATATTTTCCGACAAACTGGTCCGATTGGACATACTCCGATCATGTGTAGAGAATTCCGATCGGACAAAGTGCCACGCATGCTCAGATCAAATTCCTACATCAAAGCTATTGGCTACTAGCCTGAACGTAGTCCCATCGTAACGAAATTACGTCATCACGTTCTGAATGATCGGATTTTTCGACAACTTTGTCCGACCGTGTGTATGCAACAGTTTCGGACACAATCCGACGGACAAAATCTGACAGATTTGGTTGGCAGAATGTCCGACCGTGTGTACGGGGGCTTAGAAATTCACACAAAAAAATAAAAACAGCCTGTTTGCCTTTAGTACATCAAGCCTTTTGTATTTATGTTCCTTTTATTCTGTTAAATGTCTTTTATCAAGCAGAAATACACAATTGTACACCTCCCTTTACAAAGCACAGTTAAAGAGTCTACTAAATAGTATAGTACATAGTCATTTCTTTCAATAGTGAGGGATTTTGTATAAAACGAGTCCATTTCCAGTACCACCCAATGGATGGAATTGTGTTTTTAACTCTCCCGCCTGTAGAGTACACAACTTAAACCAGAAACCCTGTTAAAGAATGAACGCCAAACATTCTACATTGGAAATTGCTGTCTGCATTTCTGAAGAATAATAATTCCAAATTGCAAGCTTTATTTTTTGAAGGTCTCTCTCAGAAGAGCATCTTCTCGGTGCTTCTATAATAGCATATTAAGCTCTCGCTATCTGTGTTGACACGAGTTGGGATAAGCAGTAATTTGATTTCCCCCGAGGGCTCCTGCCCCCATCCTGCTGATTATAGACGCTGGTCTAACACCCCCTCCGTATTAATGCCATCCCGTTGCTCCCGGCTACTAATCTCATTAGCCCAATTTTGTCCAAGCCCCTCATATCACACGCTTTGAGGAGCCACAGGACCTGGAGGAAGAATCCTGTCAGATTGTGTCTGTAAATGCTCCCTTTAACTCCTCCTATTGCTCTGCATTGCTCAGTCCCTCCTCTTGTTCCATATAACCATATATATTAATCTGCGGAGCTGCACTTTCTAACCTCTCAGTGACAGTAGCCTAGCTCTCTGTAGTATTTATGACAATTATTCTCTATACCAAGCTTATCTGCATTCTTTCTGTGTCTTTAAATAAGTATGATAACTCAGTGTGTTCCAGTGGTGGAGCAAAAGCAGCTACAGATTACCATTTCAGAATTTATCGATTGAATTATTACACTGTAATGTTTATATTCCCTTTGACTTAAAGTGATCACTCAGCAACACATGTTAACCTTACAACCATTTCTTTTCTTCTGTACTTTAAAGTGATATTAAAGCAGCTGATAGGGCTCGTTCACACATGACTGGTGTTTTTTCATAGTGGAAAACTACCAGTCACAATTGTTTTCTATGTACTCGGTTTGCATGCATTGCAACAAAACCTGGTGTAAGATGCAAACATGTAGCACCACATGCATGTCACCTGCAGAGACATAAATCTAAGTCGCCCTGGGATTTTAGATAAGGTGAGCACAGTTTAGCCACTAAGCAACAAGAGTAAATGCAGTAAAAATATTTATTCAAAGCTAGTATACATCGCTGATGTAAACAATTGCTGAGCCAACAAGATTGCACATAATAAAATTAACATTAATGCATGAAAGTCATACAGTATGCATAGGCATCAAAAGGGCCGACGCGTTTCTGCTAGACTGTAGCTCACTTCCTTCAGGGTAGATGTATGTTTGATGCATCTAAAAAAGCAGAAAAATATATATATCACATAGTGATGAATGTTTGAGGTGACGGGTAAAAAAATATATATACTCATCAATCAATACAGCCAAAGTATTTCTGGATTCCCCCAGGGGAGGCAGAGACAGATGCATGGCATGGGAGCTGAGGGGGAGAGGCCAACCACAACCAGGGGACAATCGGACAGCAGACATGGCATGGGTTGAAGTAAATGGCCCTAGATGTCTCAGTATATGAATAGGTGAATATGAGCTGTAACACAAATACACATGTCAATGAATGCCCAGGAGAGGCAAAGTAGATATAGAGATATAGTACTGATGTACATGTGAAAATATATACACTAACATAATTGTATGTATCAATAGTAGCTAAATTGGCAAAGTAGACTGGGATTGTATGTTTGTATATATAAAAACATATAAAGACTGACTTGATCCAATAATGGAACTGACATAGAGACCAGGAGTAAGTGTGCAAAATATCAAAGAATATCTAGGGATACCCATCCCTATAAAAAGTAAAAAGTGTTTATGAAAAACATGTGAAAAAATTATAATTAATTGATATCCAGCACAAGATCAGTGCTATAAAGGTGAGTAAAGGTGATATGTGTACCTTTGCAGGATGAATGGCTTGGCTGCAGCAGAGTCCACTGTAGCGTGTGGAGTGTTGGCTAGTGAGAGGAGAAATGCCAGCCATGTCTGCCTCCCAACTTGTATCCCCGGAGGGGTGTGACAGGCTCCACCCCCAATGCCATGTGAGGATGGCAAGACATGCCGACGCCGCAGGCATCAGCCGTCAAAGGGGGGTGCACATGCTCAATCACCTCCCAGCCTTCCATGATGACGTACTACACCCAAATGGATGATGCCCCGTTCGGTGATATGTGTGGTGACTAGCTGTAAAAGACACAGGGAATAATCCATCTTAAAGATACTGGAGTGGTGTATACATAGTCAATCTTCACCTGACTGTTTAAGGGTGCATAATTAGAGTCTGTTTCAACAAACCAGGGAACAAACAAAAACAAAAACCCTTGCAAAAACGTTCATTGAGAGTCAATTCCACCAGGAGGGGTACAGTTAATCCGGATAGGAGTATCAGGCCGGGGGGCAAGGTCTCCGCCATCCTTCACAGCCCCTTCCATTAGCAACAGTGCTTGAGAGGCAAACTGAGCCATGAGACAATTTCAAGGGAACATGTCAGTGTTCTCCAGGTTCCAGTAGCAGCATAAGGAGAGCTGACCATAACAAAGAATTAGGGGAAGCAATAGGCACCCAGATGTCAGTCTCATTATGGAGGTAGTGCTTTCAGCCATGCAGAGGCATCCTTGAGGTTAGTAAAAATTAGCACGATCTCGCAATCAATGGCCCGCAGTAATCCAGAAACATCAGGAGCTTAACATTGCGATAGGGCAGCTCTCCTGCAGCTCAAGCGGCCCTAAGAAGTTCATCTCGGTCCTGAAAATTAAGTAGCCGGAGGATGAAAGTGTGAGGCAGTGCCCCCTTCGGGGCCCAGTCTAGAAGGGACACGATGGGCCCTTTCCACAGTGAAGTACAGGGAGAGTTGAGCCGCAAGCAGTAGGGAATGTAGCAGATCCTCTGTAAATACTGAAGAAGACTGGCCTTCCATACCCTCCGCGAACCCCACAATCAGGAGATTGTTGCGGCGGCTCCGATTTTCGGAGTCTTCCGTTCTGTACTCCAGGGCTCTGACTTTCGTTTGTAAGGCTCGGTTAGAGGCTGCATGGTCAGTCACTGTGTCCTCTATGTTCCCGACCTGGTGCTCAGCCTCAGCGATCTTGTCCAAATTTTGCTGGATTAAGCCCACATCCAACTGGGCAGCCTCTATCTTAGAGGTTAAAGCAGTCTGGCATGAGGTGATAGTCGCCATTACCTCCGAGATACCGGGGGGCGGTGCAGAGCCAGTGGCCTCCTCGTGATCTGTTTGCGACACCATATTGCGAAGGCAAGCTGGGGATCCCAACGCCCAGGACACCGGGCTGGCCTCGACCATCTCACACAGGGGGGGATTCTCAATTTCTTACTCTGCATCTGACACCCGGAGGACCTAGAAGGCATCCAGAGACCACAGATCCCCTCAGAACCACGCTTCCACTCAGATGTGGTTAATAACTCGGATCACACTTCAGCAGAGCTCAGAAGGCACGTCTGCTCAGTCCGCCATCTTTTCATGCCCCCTGGTGGTGACACTTTTGGTTAAGCACTGATTGCACTCCGTCCCCCCGCAGATAACGCCAGGTATCCACTTCCAGCTCCCAATGTCTAGTTGCCAATCCCCCATTCCTGGCCACAAATCCACTAACCTCTCTGTTCACCTTCTTCCTGGCCCTATTAATTTTCTCCACTGACCTAGCCAACCGGCAAGTGGTCTGCACTACAATGTCGGACAACACTATTAGTATTTTCGGGAAGGCCGTGCAGAGCCGCAAGAATTCAAACTTGATATCTCGCACCAAGTCCAACATTGACCTGAGCCCCAAGTTGTTGCTGCCCATGTGCAACACTAAAACATCAGGCGGCCTATCCAAACACGCAAATCTGTGCGCCTCTGGAACTGTCCTACCCCAAAGCATCCTGGGCACCCCTAACCACCTAATAGCAGCTTCCTGTCTGGAAATTCCCAATTGTCTCCCATCGTGCCGCACATCTCCCCTCCTTGCCCCCCAACAAACATATGAATGGCCCACTATCCAGACCAGGCCTTGGGTTAAACAGACAACAAGTGGGGACGGACATACGATTTGAACCTCTGTGATTCCCATCGCCCAATTAATTTTACCACTGCCTCATTCAACCCATCTAACTGCCTCAGTAGCTGCCCCAATGCGAAATGAATGAGAATAAAATTTCTGATCCCCCAAACCCAATGCCTCCAAATATTTTCCAAAAACTGTAATCAATTGAAACCATGAGAAGGAATGATCATTCTGGTGAACCAGGAAGGACCTCACCACCTCCGGGCGTATTGTGAGGAACCCTGTTACCAATTCTACTGGACACAGGGGCGAACTGGGCAGTGGAAAAACCTGCACCATCCTACCCCTGCCCCACGCCGCAGTTGACCTCCACCACCCCTATGCCCCCCTTCGACTTCTTAGAAGGGCTAATTAACTTGCTAATCTGAAAGACCCCCAAAAATGCCAGGGCAAATGCCGCTTTAAACAACACCACCTCATACTGTGATGAACACATAGCACCCAACTGGGCCACTATCCTTTCCAAAAGCTCAATGAAACAGGGCGCCTGGAGTCCCTGGATGGCTTAGAATGACGATAACCCTTCAATGCTTGTAGCACCCAAAAATCCTTAGTGAAATCCAGGCAGCCCTGAAATTTAAACCAAAATGCCAACCCTGCCAACTTCTTCTCCAACCCGACACACCCGTTTCCAAATTACACAAAACAAAGTAAAGAACAAGCAACCTGACATCCTGCTCTTCCTGCCCATCTGTGACCTGCTGCACTGGGGACAACCATTCACGCCATACCCTGTTATATGTTGACCACGTCGCAGTGCTCACTGACTGCCTGATCCATCTGGATACTCTTCCAAGGCAATTTTTCATAGCCACTCGGGACAAGGGACTCCACACTGCTCCCCTTCTGGTGCCAACTCCCAGAATCTGTCCCACTGAAAGCGAGACAAAGCGTCAGCAATGAAGTTTTCCACTTCCGGGAGGTGGGCGGCATAAATAAATACGTTCAGCTGTAGATAGAGCAAGACGAGGTGTCTGAGCAACCTGACCACCAGTGGGGATGCAGCCAACACCGTGTTAATGACCTGTACCACCCCCAGGTTGTCCCCATGAAATCGCACTTTCAAGTTTCTGAAGGATTCCCCCCATAGCTCCACAGCCAGAACCACTGGAAACAATTCCAACAACAACATATTCTTCACTAGCCCTGCCTCCTTCCACGAATCCGGCCAAGACCCCGCTCTTCACCTTGAAAAAAGGCTCCAAACCTGCCGAGCCCGCCGCATCTGTGTACAGTTCCAAATCGAAGTTGCTAACCGGCCCTGGCATCCATATCACCCTGCCATTGAAATTAGCCAGAAACACATGTCATACCATGAGATCCTCTCTATGTGCCCGCACCAAGCGCAAAATACCCTCCCCATTGGTAGAATGCGATATTCAAAGTTAAACTTATGCCTCATACACACGATCAAACAATCCGGTGCAAAAATACTTTCTTAGTCTGCCGGACTTTTGGGTAAAAAAAGTCAGCCGGAGCCTACACACGGGCGGATTGTCCGGCGCCGGAAAGTATTTTTGCACTTCGATCTGTCCGCCGGACTCGCATTTCGGCAGACAGTACGGCCGTGTGTGTGCCAGTCCGCCATACTTTTGAAATTAACAGACTTTTCCCGCCCGGAGAAAAGTCCGCTCATTTTGAGCGCGTCTCCAGGTAGCCGGGGATAGCGAAGGAGGTGTCGTTGGCCCCGTCACCTGGTATGGACTTAAAGGGGAATCCCTACGCCGAAAAATCGGCGTGGGGGTCCCCCCTAGGTCCATATCAGACCCTTATCCTAACACGCTACCCGGCCGGCCAGGAAAGGAGGTGGGGACAAGCGAGCGCCCCCCTCCTGAGCCAGGGGGCACCTTGGGGAAGGGGGGGTCACGTGGTCCCCCACCCCAAAGCACCTTGTCCCCATGTTGATGAGGACAAGGGCCTCATCCCGACAACCCTGGCCGCTGGTTGTCGGGGTCTGCGGGCGGGGGGCTTATCGGAATCTGTGAGCCCCCTTTAATAAGGGGGCCCCCGGATCCTGGCCTCCCACCCTATGTGAATGAGTATGCCCCTACCCATTCACCTGTGAAAAAAAGTTTAAAAAAAACACAACACACAAGGGTTAAAATAGTTTATTGCACAGCTCCGGGGGTCTTCTTCCATCTTCGGGGGTCTTCTCGCCGGACTCCTTCGCTATCTTCTGCTAGCTCTTTTACTAGCGGAGGAGCCCGGATTTCTTCTTCGCCGCCGCCTTCTTCTTCCGACTTCGGCGGGTCTTGTCCCCCTCTTCGGGGTCTTGTCCCCCTCTTCGGTTCTTCTTGCCAGGCCACCGCGCCTTCTTGCTCATTTACAAGCGGTGGCCCGGTCTTCTGTCACCGCTGTCGCCGTCTTCTGTTCTTCTGTTCTTCTCTTCTGGAGATGTTGCCTCGTCGCTGTCTCCGGTCACAATGGCAGGGACGCGGCGCGTGGCGACTTATATAGGGACATCACCGGATGATGTACCCGCCCATTATGATGTCACAGTCCCAGAGGATGCTGGGACTGTGACATCATAATGGGCGGGGACATCATCTGGTGATGTCCCTATATAAGTCGCCACGCGCCGCGTCCCTGCCATTGTGACCGGAGACAGCGACGAGGCAACATCTCCAGAAGAGAAGAACAGAAGAACAGAAGAGAAGAACAGAAGATGGCGGCAGCGGCGACAGAAGACCGGCAAGAAGAACCGAAGAGGGGGACAAGACCCCCGAAGAGGGGGACAAGACCCCCCCAAAGTCAGAAGAAGAGGGCGGCGGCGAAGAAGAAAGCCGGGCTCCTCCGCTAGTAAAAGAGCTAGCAGAAGATAGCGGAGGAGTCCGGCGAGAAGACCCCCAAAGACGGAAGAAGACCCCCGGAGCTGTGCAATAAACTATTTTAACCCTTGTGTGTTGCGCTTTTTTTTACTTTTTTTCACAGGTGAATGGATAGGGGTACATTGTACCCCATACTCATTCACATAGGGTGGGGGGCCGGGATCCGGGGGTCCCCTTATTAAAGGGGGCTCACGGATTCCGATAAGCCCCCCGCCTGCAGACCCCGACAACCAATGGCCAGGGTTGTCGGGAAGAGGCCCTTGTCCTCATCAACATGGGGACAAGGTGCTTTGGGGTAGGAGGGGCTCAGGAAGGGGGGGGCGCTCGCTCGTCCCCACCCCCTTTCCTGGCCGGCCAGGTAGCGTGCTCGGATAAGGGTCTGATATGGACCTAGGGGGAACCCCCAGGTGGATTTTACGGCGTAGGGATTTGAAAATTTAAGTCCATACCAGGTGACGGGGTCAGCGACGCCTCCATCGCTGGCCCCGGCTACCTGGAGACGCGCTCAAAATGAGCGGACTTTCCTCCGCGTGTGTGGGCGAGTCCGTTCATTTCAAAAGTATAGCGGATAGTCCGGTGGACTTAGTACGCCGTATTAGTCCACCGCAAAAGTAGCGTGTGTGGGCAGGTAGCTTTATTGGAAAGTCCGGCGGAAAGTCCGCCAGACTAAGTCCGCCGGATAGTCTGCTACGTGTGTATGCGGCATTACCCAACAATGACTGCAGAGTCCGCAGTTGAACCTTGCGTAATCCCATGATCCCCCAAATCTCAGTTTTCAATGCCATCATGATGCCACCCCCATCAAATCATTCTCTGCAGCTATTACCTTTTGTACCACCACCCCCTCCCTTTAGAATGTAAGCTCTACGAGCAGAGCCCTCCTGTACCTTTTGTATTGTACTGCAATTGTGTTGTCCCCCCTATACATTGTAAAGCGCTGCATAAACTGTTGGCGCTATATAAATCGTTAATAATACTAATAATAATAATAATAATAATCAGCTTATCCTCCAGAAGTCTACACTCCATTTCATCCGAGTCCAGGACAATGCCCAGAAAACTCAATACCGTAGTTGGACCCTCCCTCTTCTCTGGGGCCAAGGGGATGCCAAACTTGCCAGCAACGTGTTCCAGCATAGCCAACAGTATCGTGCAAACTTCCAACAAGGCTGGGCCCATGCAAAGGAAATCAGCCAGGTAATGTATGAACGAATTCAATCCTGTGACATCACGCACCACCCATTCCACGAAGGAGTTAACCATCTCAAACATGGCACAAGATATAGATCAACCCATGGGCAGGAAGCAATCCACATAGAACTCCTCATGTCAATGACAACCTAACAAACAAAAGCTCTCCAGATGGACAGGGAGCAATTGGAAAGCCGACTCTATGTCGGCTTTGGCCATCCGAGCCCCCTGCCCATACCGTCAAACCCAAAACACTGCAGCATCAAAGGACGTATATGATACTGCTCATATCTCTGGGTCAATAGCATCATTCACCGAACCCCCTTTTGGAAACAATAAATGGTGGATCAACCTAAATTTATTAGGCTCCTTCTTTGGCACCACCCCCAATGGTGACATCACCAAATCCGGTAGCGGCAAAGAAGGAAAGGGGCCACCCATGCGGCCCAACGCAACATCCTTCCGCAGTTTCTCTGAAACCACTTCCGCATGTGGCAAAGCTGACGGCAAGTTACGTGACAATGGGGGAGTCCCGACCAGCTGACGGAATCCAGAACCCCTCCAAAAACCCCAGGCCCGACAACCGTGCCACCTCCCTATAAGGGTACCTATCGTGGAAAGGCTGCATCTTTTCGACCTTCAACAGCGTTGTCCCCTTTACTGATTCCCCTGTGCGACCTTTTCCTTGCTTAAAACAACAGAACGCGGAATGCGCACTTCCGCAACCGGAGCTTGTACTTACAAGACCCCCCGAAAGAAATTCTCATTATATTGCCAACACACCCCTCTCTTTTTTGTGGCCGATTGTCCAGGGTTGGCTGAGCCACCGGCCCCCCTGGAAAAAACAGACTCATAGAAGTCATCAGGTGCATCCACAGACGGATGTCCTTGTGGTCCCACCGTAAGGATGGGCGTATCGCCATCTGCTGCCTAAATTGTTTGTCGGACTGCAACCACGTCGTTCCTCTGTAGACTCTGTATGCCTCTCCCACGGCGTCCAAATTGCAGAACAGCGCCGAGCAGTGTTCTGGTTTCTTCTCACCAATAACGCTAGCCAGCATGGCTAAGGCCTGCAACCAGTTCGGGAAGGTTCACGGTATAAGCCTATACTTAATTTTTTCCTCATCCTCCTTCTTATGATCCTTAGGCTTAACCCTGTCCAAATTGAATTTTTCCAGCAGCAGTAGTGCAAAAATCTCCACGTACTCACCTTTCCAAAGGGGCCCTTCAAAACACACATAAATCTCACACTTCGCCACATCAGCCAGCCTGACCAGATCTTGTTTTTTGAAGCCTCCCCTGTTGTATCCCCTGCAGCCTTGGGTACCGCGTCCTGTCCCGGGACCACCGCCGCAGGTGCTGCCAGAACTGTGGGAGGAGTCCTCGAACCTGTTGCCGCTCCGTTAGAGCCACCCAGGCCGCTCGGCCCTGGCCCAAAATTGTGCACCAATTCTTTTAAATTCGCTAGGAAACCCTGTATCCCCATGTCCGTTGTGGAGCGGTCGGGAACTGACGCGGCCGGAGGGGGAGCAGCGGTCATGGTCGACCATTGCGTAGGGAGCTGGCTACCCAAATTAACCCCCCCCCCCACCCTCTCATCCCTCCGGTCAGTGCACATAACATGTAAAGAATAAAAAACGACTTACTGGGCTGCCTAGGAAGGGTCCCATCAGCTCAAGATCCCGCTTCCGTCACCACTGGGCGTCCTCGCTGCCCCTCTACTTCAGACTGCAACAGCTCACCCTCTCCGAACGGTTGACTGCCATTTCTTCCTCGCCTGCCGACAGCCCTCCAATGGATGCGTCACTGGATGCTGGGGATCCGGGTACCTTTGGGCAATTATGGCTTAGGGGGTTAAGTACACGCCCCGCACTATATAAGGCCACCTGCACGTCGGCTCTGTGTAGTGTGTTGCTGGTGTTATAGAGAGATAGAGAGAGAGTGTCATTTTATTTACTTTGATCAGGCAGTTTATTCAGTTAGGTAGATCTCACTGCAGACCGTTCCTGCTGTACTATTTCTACTCTACTTCAGGCAGGCATTTGATCCAGTTTAGCTAGATCTCACTGCAGACCATTCATGCTGTACTGTTTCTAATCTACTTCAGGCAGGCGGTTGATCTAGTTTAGCTAGATCTCCCTGCAGACCGTTCCTGCTGTACTATTTGTAATCTACTTCAGGCAGGCATTTGATCCAGTTTAGCTAGATCTCACTGCAGACCGTTCCTGTTGTTCTGTTCCTAATATACTACAGGCAGGCAGTTCATTAATTTAGCTGCAGTATATTCAGTACTGAATCCCGTGCAGTTAGATCTCACTGCAGACCATTCCCGTTGTTCCATTCCTAATATGCTACAGGCAGGCAGTTCATTCAGTTAGCTGCAGTATATTCAGTATACTGTATCCAGTTTATCTAGATCTCGCTGCAGACCATTCCTGTTGTTCTGTTCCTAATATACTACAGGCAGGCAGTTCATTCAGTTAGCTGCAGTATATTCAGTACTGTATCCTGTGCAGCTAGATCTCGCTGTAGACCGTTCCTGCTGTTCTGTTCCTAATATACTATAGGCAGGCAGTTCATTCAGTTAGCTGCAGTATATTCAGTACTGTATCCTGTGCAGCTAGATCTCGCTGCAGACCATTCCTGTTGTTCTGTTCCTAATATACTACAGGCAGGCAGTTGATTCAGTTAGCTGCAGTATATTCAGTAATGTATCCTGTGCAGCTAGATCTCACTTCAGATCATTCCTGTTGTTCTGTTTCTAATATACTACAGGCAGACAGTTGATTCAGTTAGCTGCAGTGTATTTACAGCGCCTTTGGCAAATTATGGCTCAGGGGGTTAAGCACATGCTCCACACTATATAAGGCCGCCTGCACGTCGGCCCTTTGTAGTGTGTTGCTGGTGTTATAGAGAGAATGATAGAGAGAGAGAGAGAGTGTTATTTCATTTACTTTGAGCAGGCAGTTTATTCAGTTAGCTGCAGTATATTTAGAATCAGTATATATATATATATACACATCCCAGCTTTGTGCAGCTACATCTCACTGCAGGCCATTCCTGGTGTACCTATTCAAATACATTACAAATAAATCAAATATAGTATGTCTGGAAGGCCAACAAGGAGATGCAGACTCTCACAGGCCACTAAAAGAGGGCAAGCAGGCTCTGGGTCTACAGCCAACATTGCTGGTCAAGGACACGCTTGTCCTTTTTTTTGCAGCTGGCTGTGTTGGGCCAAAACATACAGAAGAGTTGGTATAGTGGATGACCAAGCCGTCATCATCCTCCTCATCCTCTGTCACCCAAGCTCAGAGTACTTTGGCTGCCAATGCAGCTGCCAGAGCGGCCTCTTCCATCGGCTCAATGTCATCAGTCACTCCTTCACTAGCCCCATCATCGTGCCCTGAGGAGTCCCGCAAACTGTTCGACCACAGTGTGGGGTACATGCTGCAGGAGGATGTGCAGCGTTTTGAAGGCTCGGATGATGGTACCCAGATTGAGGAAGGCAGTAACGGGAGCCCAGAGAGAGGGGGTGCCCAAGAAGGACAAGAAAATGGCAGTCATGTTCCCCCAGCTGCAGCATACTGCCAGGTTTGCTCCAGTGATGAGAAGGGAGGGGATGATGAGGTCACTGACTCTACATGAGTGCCTGATAGGAGAGAGGAGGATGAGGAGGAGATACATCTCCAATGAGGTAGGATGCCCACCAGGGGCCAGCTTAAGGGCAACCAACCAACTGCATCACACCGCAGAGCTCCGCATGTGCAAGACGCTGCTGACTCTGTGCGTTTTTTCAAAAGTTATTTGGTGTGGGCCTTGTACAGCAGATAGCACCATTGTTGTTTGCAACATATGTCTGAAACGTATCAAGCGTGGCTAAAACCACAGCCGCTTGACCAGACATATGTTGGACTCCCATGCAGTCCATTGGCAAGTGTACTTAAAAAACCCACACAAAAGAACACGGTGGACCTCTCCTTGCTCCTCAGCAGCTGGGATCTATAACCGCACTATACCTTCAGTTCTGTCAGAAACCTGCACTGAGAGGAATGAAGGTGTAGAATTAGGTGTGCCAAGTACTTGAGGGCAATCTGCTATCGCTACACCTACGTCCGATTGTAGCAGGCAAATTTCCCTACCCCAGTTGCTAAACCGGCAAAAGAAATTCAGGCCCAGCCATCCACATGCCCAGCGGCTGAATGCTAGCTTGGCTAAATTGCTAGCACTCCAACTGCTGCCTTTTCAGCATGTAGACACTGCCCCCTTTCGTGAATTTGTGGAATGTGTGGTACCGAAGTGGTAGGTTCCCAAACGCCACTTTTTTCATGGAAGGCGATTCCGGCTCTCTACCGGCATGTGGAAGGCAATGTCTCGGCCTCACTGGACAGGGCAGTCAGTTGTAAGGTGCATATTACCTCTGACTCATGGTCCAGCAGGCATGGACAGGGATGTCACCTATCTTTCACGCAGCACTGGGTGATCCTGCTGGCAGCTGAGAAGGATGCAGGACAGGGTGCAGTATTGTTGGAGCTTGTTCCACCACCATGCCTCCAAAATGCTACTAGTGGTGATCCTGACACAACTCTCTCCTCCACCCCCTCCTCTTCTTCTTCCTCTGTGGACCCTTCCTCTATAATTAAAGCGACCCAGTGCAGAATCGCAAAAAAAATGGCCTGGTCATTCAGCAGCAAAATCTTCTGGGGCTGAAGTGGTTACATTTTTCGCTCCTGTTCAAGTCGGGTTTCTGAACCAGTGGCCTAAACTTGTGGTTGAAGAAACAAAATCATCTGCAATGTCATTCCCTTCTGATGACCTAGTGGCCGGTGGTGCAGTCAGACCCCAGCAAAGTAGTAGCTCTACTTCAAGAGCAATGGGCTCAGAGCCAATGGTCTTTTTCAAGAGTCCAAGATGGTGTCCAACGTCCTGGAGTTCAGAGCATAATTTCAGGCTCTTAGCCTTCAGTTACCTCATCCAGGGTAAGCCTGTCCTGGTAAAGTTGGACAGCACAACGACTGTGGCCTACATCTGGAACAAAGGCTCAGTCTCTCCCTTAAGGAGGTTTCTCCAATTATAGACTCTGCCCAAGTCAATCTTCTTCAACTATCTGCAGCCTATGTGTCTGGTCAGAAGAATCTTCAGGCAAACTATTTCTCAAGGACAAGCCTGGATGACAATGAATGACTACTGTGAGTCTTTTGAGAACTAACAGAGCTTGGTATTTTTCTTCCAGCAGTAGATAGTTCCATTCCAGGGCCCAGAATCCACAAGAAATCATGGGGGGGGGGGGGGGGGGGGGCAGGTGCCGACTGCAGAGTGGATCTTCAAGACAGCTTATGCCTTTCTGCTGCTCTTTCTGATTCTCAGCTTCCAGCTGAGGCTGTGGCGGGGGAAGGTGACAGTTCTGGTGATCCCAGATTGGCGGAAGGGGGCTTGGTACACTTTGCGCATCCTTATGAGTGTCAAGGATTGACTCCCTCTGGATATAAGATCAAATCTTCTCCAAAGTCCCATTCATCCAGCATGTAACAGGCTCAGGCTGATGGCCTGGGTCTATAGAGGCAGAGGGTAATGGATTTTGAATGCTCTGTGAAGATTGTAAATAATCTTCAGAAAACAAGGGAGGACAGCGCTAACTGTGCCTATAGTAGAATATGGCATAAATTCCCAGTATTATTGCTGATCAAGATTTTACGCTGGACTCCTCAGAAGTCTGTTCTGAAATGCCTGCAGGTATGGCTTGATTTAGGTCTTTGTGTAAGTATGCTATAGGCACATATTTTGGCTATCATTGACTTCACTGGCATACAGTGGGCATCCAACACTTAATTATACTGTTTTTCAAGATGCAATTTGGTTGAAACCTTGAATTGTTTCCTAAATGAGATCTTCCATTGCTGTTGGACGTTATTGCATCAGAAGCCTTTATTCACCCTGTGGTACCTCTCACTGAAAACTGCTTTACCGGTGGCAATTACATCAGCTAGAAGAGCCAGCATTGGTGGCCTTGAGGTTTAAAGAACCCATACTCCCAAACAGGGTGGTACTCATGCCAATGTTCACATTTTGTGCCTAAACTGACCTTCAGAGTTCATATCACACAAGAGGTTATCCTCCTATGTTCCTTTTGGGGAGTACTCAAGAAATTAGTCCATCGGATGTGGGCCAAGTTTTAAACGGTTTAATCAAGACAACTTCGGCCATCGGAAAATTGGAGCATCTGTTTGTCATTCCAGGTGGAACACATGATGATTATATGGCTTCCAGCAAGATTATTGCCTCTTGGCTGGGAAAGCCCACCTCCTTGGCCTACAAGTTGAAAGGGTTGGCTGTGCCAGGAGAATCACGACACTCTTTACTATAAGGGTCTCGACCTTGAGTGTGGCAGCAGGCCGAGTGTCTTAAACTATCTGCAAGGCAGCTACCAAATGTCAGGTCACCTTGAGGCGAGGTGACAGATGCACACCATAGGGATCAGGAGTGCACCGCAAGGTTGTGGACCCTACGGCTGACTGCTGCAGATGGGGGACAGATCCCACTGGGGTTAGAGCGTAAGATTCCCTGGGGCGCGGAGTCTAAGAGCCAGCAAGTGTTCACCAGCACCTCTAGTGGTGAGGATGGACTTGGCTGCAACTGGCTCCAGGTCGCGACCCCCCAGGGTCCCCCAGCTCACACCCACAGTAGGCAACAGGAGGATAGGGATAATGAGGGACAAAGCCAAGGTCAGGGCCACAAGCAGACAGGAATAGTCAGGGACACGCCAAAAGGTCAGGATCACAGGCAAACAGGGATAGTCAAGGACATGCCAAAGTCGGTAACGGAACAACAGAAGAGCACACGGCAGGTAACAGGAAGCTAACACACAAAGGTTGATCAGCAGCGTTGGCCTGCAGTGCACAGGTTAATATAGAGCTCCCTGATAGGAGCTAGGGTGGAGCCATGCCAGAGGATGGATTACAAAAACAGACAGGTGAGGGTCGGCTGGTCTCTAGATGAACACATGGGAACAGGTAAGCAGACAAACTATTGCATAACCATGACACCAAAATATTCATATTCATGGCTTAATGACAGTTGAGTTTGGCAGAGGCATCCTGGCTTCTGTTTTTTTTTGTCAGAATTAAGGAGTGTGTAGCATTATCCCTCCCCCATTTTGCCTGGTTAGTGCCCGGCTGTGCTGACATGGAGCCATCGGGAAAACTGAAAATTTTATTCAAATACCGTAATTTTCCTTTCCTGATGATCTCCATGGCAGCACAGATCCCACCCAGCTTTTTTTGACAAGTTACAGAACGCCGAGGCTGTAGGTGGGCTCAAAAGTTTAAGAGTTAAGTCCATATAGGAATTTGTTTTTCAAAACTGACCCCCTTTGCGCCCATCACAATAATAAAGGATAAGGAAGGCTGATATATAATGACAGTAGGACGCCTGCATGACCAATTGGTGTCGTTCATCTCATATTACGCCCCTAACTCTGGACAGACAGAGTTCTTTAAAAGCGACTATACGGGGCAAGCTAATTCAAATAATCGCCAGAGCAAAAAACGGACTCGAGAACAAACGATCAAACAATTAGAAACAAATTTTGATAACTTAATGAAAGAACATCATAAGACCTCCCAGATTGACATAAGGCACAGAATAGACAAAGCAAGACTAGCACTGAACCTAAGCCTGACCACCCGAGCAGAAAAACATATCCGCTGGTCAAAACATAAATATTACACATTAGGAGACAAACCGACCACAATGCTGGCCAGGAAGCTAACACCCCGAACATACACCTCAATTTTACCTAAGTTGCGGCTACCTTCGGAACACCCCACCCAAAACCCTGAACTGATCCTCAGAGAATTTCATAAATTCTATGTTAAACTATATAGCCCACCAAATAACTATTCACAAGCCAAGGCGACAGCATTCTTCCAAGATGTTCTGTTGCCCCAACTCACGCAAGCACACACAGAACTGATGGATAAGGAATTCACAGAACTAGAAATCAAGATGGCTATCAAAACAATACATCCATCTAAAGCCCAAGGCCCAGATGGATTCCCTGGACATTATTACAGAATATATCAAGGGATCTTAGTTCCTCATTTATGCTCCTATTACAATGATCTGAGACGGGGTAATACAATCCCCAAACATGAGAATACAGCATATCTACATGTCTTGCCAAACGGGCAAAGGATCACGGAGATTGCGCCAATTACTGTCCAATCTCCCTGATCAATATGGACCTAAAAATAATGACCAAACTACTAGCCTTTAGATTAAATTCTTTCCTCCCACAATATATTCACCCAGATCAGGCAGGTTTTGTCCCAAACCGCCAAGCATCAGATCAGACCCGCAGAATCATAAATTTAATTTTGGCTGTACAATCAGTTTGGGATAGTAAGGGACCTAGACATGGCATGCTGCTTTTTTGGACATCCAGAAGGTGTTCGACTCCCTATCCTATTTGATGTGCTATGTCGCTTTGGATTTGGCAAATGTTTTCTGGCCCTTCTTCAAAGGCTGTATATAACCCCCACAGCATCCCTAATGCTCAGAGGATATTCATCCCAACCCCTTAATATTGGGAGGGGAACTAAGCAGGGATGCCCATTATCCCCGCTGTCATTTACTCTAGCAATAGAGCCATTGGCCATTAGGATTCTAACCTGTCCTGACATTAAGGGCATCATCTGTGGAGATAGAGAGCATAAATGCTTACTCTTCACTGATGATCTCTTGTTAACCCTGTCATCACCTATCATTTTGCTTCCCAATCTATATGCTATTTTACGACCATTCTCGGAAATCTCGGGTCTTAAAATCAATCACAATAAATCCAGAGCACTGAACCTCTCTTTACAGAGCTCCACCCAGACTGCGCCTGAACAATCCTACCAATTTATGTGGGAGCCAGAAGCCCTTCAGTATCTAGGAATACGATTGACCTCATCTATACAATCCTTATATAAACAAAACTACACTGCCCTGTTTAAAAGGCTGACAGAAGATCTAGCAAGATGGCAGATACACCCTCCATCATGGTTCAGCAGACTACACTCGATAAAAATGAATGTGTTACCAAAGGTTTTATATCTGTTTCGCACTATACCTATGTCCGCTCTGACCTGCAGACATTCCAAAAAAAGATTCTGCAGTTTATATGGGGAAACAAGAGGCCTAGGGTGAACAAAGGCACAATGTATACTCCAAAAAAAAGGGGGACTTAGTCTACCAGACTTGCAGAAATACTTCAACGCAGCCCAGATAGCCCAACTTACTAAATTCCATTCCCAACAACCCCAAGCCATATGGATGACAATGGAATCTTATTCTTGTCACCCCAACCCAATTTCACATATTATGTGGATACCAATGAAAGAAAGACAGATAATATTATGCCCTACCCTTTCCTTCTCATTAGAGATCTGGGATAGACTCTCAAGGACCCAGAAATTCAAGTCACCCCACAATCCATTAGCACCTCTATTAAGAAATAGAGACTTCACCCCGGGCCTCCCCACCCCCGCATTCAAAGGGTGGACCAACAAGGGCCCAATACGGATAGCCGACCTCTGCGACCACAGGGGTACACTGACCAAAAGAACCCTGGTAGAAAAATACTAAATTCCAAATACTGAACACTATAGGTTTGCTCAAATACACCATTATATGCAAACCCTAGCTCGTAAAGGTGATTTAACAACAATGACTCCCATGGAACATATATGTAAACAATATGACTTATATATCTGCTATATATACAGTATTGGCCCATACCTCGACTAAATTGAACTATATGACCCCATGGGAACAGGATCTTCAGGAAAACTTGGATCTTGAAGAATGGTACTTGATAACAATGTCAGCTTCTCGATCACTCATCAATACATCCATTATAGAAGCGAACTATAAGGTTTTATTAAGATGGTATATGGTACCAGCCAGACTGGCTACTTTTGTACCTGGAGCCACCCCGGAGTGCTTTCGCGGATGCGGCCAGTTGGGAACAGCATATCATATATGGTGGACATGCCCCAAGGTCAGGAGATTTTGGATCAGAGTCTATAACTCTATATATACCCTTACCCAGATTAATCTGGCGAAGTTCGCAAAGCATGCACTCCTGAGTGGTAAGATAGCGGAAGCATCAAAGAACCAAGTAAGTCTTCTCACATTTATATTCATATCAGCTAAAATCACTTTAGCAAAGAACTGGAGGTCTGCGGCCTTACCATTTGATCAATTAAACACAAAATTTCATAGCTTATGTTAAATGAACAGTTAACAGCAATGGTGCAGGATAAAATGAAAAAAATGAAATTTTTTAATAAAGTATGGAACCCATGGATCAGATACTTGACAAATAATCCCAGGACAATCGCAGTCTAGGACCCCTCTTGATGGACTGGTCTGGAGCATGGGGCCCCCCCTTCTCTCTCCCCGACCCTCACCCCCCCCCCCAATTCTACCCCCACTAATTCTGAACCCTCCTCCTCACCTTCTTTTGGGATTTACCTTCCTCTTCTCGACAAGACACTAACTTAATGAGGTCTGGAGGGCCCCCCCCCCCAGGATTCGGGAGGCCAGACTCCCCCCCAACAGAGCAAGGGGGAGCTGGCTTCTCTTGAGGGTCGGGTTGCACTCCGAAGACCATGATATAGAGCATGCACATGGCCATAGGCTATGATATGAGGACCACAGCAGAATAACCACAGTAGGAAATGTTTTAGACACCATAGGCAATAATAAATATAAGGGACAGTCTATATAAGAACAGGAGTATCAATTTTGAAAACATAAGAGGTGGACACCTAGTACATATTATGTATACAAAGCACTGTGGCTAATGTGTTAAGCTCAATGTAAAGTCGAGACTTTTGCTATTGTTTTATGAAAACTTTAATAAAAAATATTGAAACTAAAAATAAACACACACAATTGTTGTACAATTCCTCATCAGTGAGATGAATCCACTTCTCTCCCGACTTTGTGATCCATAAAAAGTGATAATCCAACTCCCAATCTTCTCGAATCTCACTCACCTTTTAGTCCACAACTAAACTAACTTTACGGTATATTAGCTAGGTTTCACAAGCTTGTGTCTCTTTAAACAAGCTCAGTGAATCTAATTTCTCCTGGTATGTCCAGATCCTCATATGGAAATATAAAAATATAGACCAATTTAGACATAAAAATATAGACAACAGCCACATAGTGTAAAACCATATAACAAATTTATTAGCACAAAATAGGGGGCGTGGCCAGCCGCGGACGAGAGCAGACGTCTGACCTCAGAGCTCCAGGACAGAGACTGCCCTCCACCGCCATCCGGAGCAATAAGAGCACAGCCGAACACCCATCCTTCAGGGGGCTGCTGCTGTGACCACTGGGCAACACCTCGCAGGGTCATTTGAGCGCCGGGAGAGGTGCCGGTGCTGCGGGCCGCCGCGATCTGACAAGGCCGGACGAGCGCCATCTTGGGGCCTACAGACGGGCCGCCGCGCGCCGCACATCTTCGCCGGCCTAGCGGCTCACCAGAGCTCATCCTCACAGGGCCGTGGGCCGCGGCTTGTGAGCGGGCCCCGAGCGGTAGTAAACCGCCGCCGAGGACTCCCTCTATGCACCCGGGACGGCGCTGGTGAAGCAGGCCGCAGTGAGGCCTTGTAATAAGACGGGCGCCATCTTGGGGCCTACGGCCAGGCCGCTCCGCACCGCCGCCAGACGCAAGGCCTCCAGGCAGCCCCTCACACAGGACAGATCCAGGCCGCTGTTGGTGAGCCCCTCACTGTGGACAGGACCCGCAGGAGCATAAACCGCAACTTGGGCCTACTCCCTGGGCACACAGTGAGTACCACAGAGCCCACGCCACCCCCCCCCCCCCCATAGCTGACACTGCCTGGCAACTGGTCCCTGCCAGAGGCTTCCCCATTGGAGAGTACCCCCTGCCGCCCCACCTTGCATGCACTGGGACATTCAGGGAGCTGAAACTGACTGTGGGACAACAAGAGCCAGCAGGCCCACAGATAAGACACCAGCGGCCATCTTGCTACACCCTGCTTGCTTATCCCACTTCTACACCTAACTGAATTTGCTTGAGTCAGCCGTTCGGACCACAAAAAGATCCCAACGAAGACTGTGCTTCAGGTACACCCCACTCAGTCCCCAGACTGCCATACACTCTCAGTAGGGGCAGTGGCCTGGTGCATGGCCTATATGTTGTTGATGTAGGAGAACCCTGATGACCTGGGGACCTGAGTAGTGAAAACGGATCATTTTGACTATGTCAACGCACTCACGGAGAAGTACACATAACCATACCCTGCGCTCTCTGGGGACCCCACAGAGCAAAACATCATCTGCAAACCTAAGTAAATTTCAATACTCAGGCAGCGGTAAAAATACCAAAAAAGCGCCCCCGCTGAGCAACAGCATTATAGAAGACATGGAGGATGATGAGGTCTCCCTACCGGCCTCTGAAGATTCTGCTGCTGGCGCCAATAAGACTGACCACCTACTCACCTACGCAGCCATGACTGACATTGCAGCTGACATTAAAAGCTCCTTTACAGCAGCAATTACTGACATTAAAATGGAAATTCTGCGCCTAACGGAACAACTGGCAATAACGGACCGGGCAGGGAAAAGAAGAGACAGGGCTCTGATAAGACTGGATGACATTGCTACCACGCATTCCCAACACCTAATTGATATGAACCGGCAAATCGAGGATTTAGACAACCGAGGACGCAGGAACAATATCAGAATTAGAGGAGTGCCTGAGACTGTGCCCCAGGAACAAATTAGGCCGACCCTCACAGCCATATTTAATACCCTCATAGAAAGGCCAGAACAATCCCCTATTAATTTTGACAGGCCAAGAGCACAAGACGGAAATCCCCCGAGGGACATCATTTGTTGCCTACCCAACTATTGCTTGAAGGAAGACATTCTTCAGAAGGCCAGGACCAGAGAACGGATTGTGCATGAAGAAGCTGTAATTCAACTCTTCCAGGACTTGTCGCCCATTACACTCAAAAACAGGAGGGCCCTGAAGCCATTGCTGGAGGTGCTACGGCACAAAGGTATAAGCTACAGATGGAAGTTCCCCTTCGCGCTCCAAGCAAATTTCTTGGGAAAACAATATGTGCTTAAAGTACCAGAGGACCTCAACAAATTCTGTAACGACCTTCAGATTGATACCGTGGACCTCCCAGAATGGTATGCGGAATTCCGTCCGCCTCCAGAAATAAACAACCCACAATTCTCACCGGGACCGTCTCATGCGCAGTCACCTTACCAATCCGGTAAACACCGCAGGAACCCAGACAGGAACAGTTTTGAGCCTCCATATCCCTCCAGAAATGCCAGAAGCCCGAGAGGGAGGGACGCGAGGGACTACTGACTTGATGAAGCAGCACACAAGTTCTGAACCTACAAACTGTGAACCCCCGCCACCCTTTGAACAATACGAGCGTGTGATCGCCTAAGGTTGATATGCGCACTGTTAATGCGAGCGCTACACCCGACTGCTAATTGTGACCGCCAAGCATCCTAAGCTGGCCTCCAACGTTTGCTTAACCCATCTCTGCAACTGCCTCAGGGTGGCTCAGCTACTCCCCTACCTCCCCCCCCCCCCTTTTTTTTTTATTTTTATTTTTTTCCAGCCCCACTTACAGACCAACACAAAGTTTACCCCCGGTCAGAGCAACCTGCGATCAAGCTTGCACCTCTGCCTCCATCTGAACTGTGAGTACCAATAATCATACTATCTGTTGGCTTCCGGGAACAGCCTGGTACAGTACGCACCTGACTGAGGCAAAACGCCTCGACGGGTACCACCTGCGATATCCTGATCTCTATGCAGGACACTTTAATCCTACCATTGCGGAGAGCTTTGATACACGTACGGGACTGTAGCTGAGCGGACTTAAGTAGATACCTTAGGCCTTTATTCCTTGCTATCGGGTTCATTGGGCTTGTTAAACTGTAGAATTATTTAATGTTTACTTTCACATGTCGGGTTATGGAGTATTACACTCCCACTTCTAGCTAGCAGTTTGATATGTTTTATCTCTATATGATCTGCAATGTTATTACCTAGGTTTGTTACTCTCTTTGAGTCCCCTCTCTTTGACAATTTTGTAAGTTCTTCACTGTTATACACTGTTGATAGAGTTTAAGACACTAATTAGTAATTCTGGCATAGCCCAAACGCAGCACCGTCAATCCAGGCGACGTCTCACGCTGCTAAACCTCTATACAAGATTAGCTTTATGCCTGATCCCAGACATCCTACCCTCTTGGGGGGAACTCCCCCCGGCCTGAAGTCTTGGGTCCCCAGGTCCCATCGGACTTTCTTTCAGGGTAACCTACTAGTAGAAACACATCGCGCTACTAAATAGCGCAACACGTAACACTACCTTGCTACTGCACCTCCCACTATCCCCCACAGGGGAAGGGTCACCGTACCTTGGAACGAGTCAGACACCAGGCTGACTCCTCCCCCAGGAGGGGCAGAGTGATTTACCCCTTTCAACCACCCTTCACGTCTCACCTTCCCCCTCCCCCTACCCACCTTTACTCCCTACCCGCACAACCACTTTCTGACTCCTACACTATTCCTGCCCGCCTACACCCCACGATCACGACAGGTCCAGATCATTGTTAGACTACTCCGTATCTCTGTACACCCCCCTCGCAAAGCCCCGCCTTCGCCATGGCATACGCTTTCCTAGGGAAAACACCTACCATCCTCTCCCATAATGTGAATGGTCTAAATATACCCGAAAAGAGGTCTAAACTGTTGAGGGAACTTAAAAAAGCCCGACCCTTAGTTGTGTTTTTACAAGAAACTCACTTTAAGAGCGGTAATACCCCTAGACTCACTGACAACACCTTTAACACAGTGTACCACTCCACCAACCCCCTAGCCAAAACTAAAGGAGTGTCCATCCTCCTTCACAAGGATGCGCCCTTTGTGCTGAAGCAACAACTGGCAGACCCTGAGGGACGATTCATATTCCTTAAAGTGGGATTCCGCTCTTTTTTTTTTTTTTCTTACCTGTCTCACAGGTGGGCGAGTGCTACCTTCGATTGGCATCCACGTCCGGCGTTTATTTGACCCCCGGCGCGACAAATCTTTTCCTCAGGATGACTTATAAAAACCTGCTCTGGCGTTTTCCATTTTAACTGTGGGCGTCTGAAGCCCACAGGCATTTACTTCCTGGTATATGATGACGTCTGGCTCCCAGCATGCTCCGCTCCATCTTGCACATGCTCAGTGAGAGCAGTGTAATGGCAGATACAGCTGCCTGCCCACTTTAAAAATGGCAAATTCGTACACGTCCTCGTTACGTGACCGGCGTCCTAACGCAATCTCGCGAGATTTCGCAATTTCATTGTCCCCCATGGATTCTTGGGAAATAGCTTACAAATTTCCCAGGAACCATTGCGAGGACGATAGCCACGCCTACTCCCACGGGAGGACAACCCGGAAGTCAGCTGAAACATCAGAAATAAAAGGTAAGTAAATAATATATATTTTTTTCAGGGTTCGTTTAGGTAAGTATGCTATCTGTTGATTTTAATAACATGTACTTTCATTTTTAGGTACCAAACCACTTTAAAGGCTCATGGGAAGGGTCACCTGTAACTTTTGCCAATGTATACTTCCCGAATGTCTCCCATGTATCTTTTTGCAACAAAATTGTAGAGGACCTCAAATGGTTTGCCGAAGGATGTATCCTTCTTGGTGGAGACTTTAATGTTCCCCTCGCACCCCTCAAAGACACTTCGACAGGACATACCCAAGTTCCGTATAGAACGCTCAAGAGAATAAAAGCGCTACTGCAGTCACTGACATTGGTAGATACCTGGAGATCCATGCACCCCACAGACAGGGACTACTCCTTTTTCTCCGCACCACACAAAAAATACTCAATAATAGACATGATATTCATATCGCAAAGGGACCTTGGCAACCTACTCTCAGCGGAGATAGGCATTATGGCCCTCTCTGACCATGCACCTACATCGGTCACATTACATCTAAAAACACCACACAAGTCCGTATTTAACTGGAGACTGAATTCCTACCTCCTCACCGACCCAATTGTAAAAGATGACATCCTACAAGCCATCAACACTTATTTTGCTCATAACATTGACTCTGACACGACCCCACTGAATAATTGGGAGGCACACAAATCCGTGATTAGAGGCGAACTTATTAAATGGGGAGCCCGGAAAAAGAAGGAAAGGGAAAATGAAATCCATAAGCTCTCCCAACAAATAGCAAATCTTGAACTGCAGCACAAACAATCCCATTCACTTCAAGTAGAACATCAATTAACGCAACATAGGACCGCACTAAGGCTTCTGTTTGACATGAAAATTAAACGCTCCCTATTTTTTAAGAAAAGCATTTTTTATGAATTTGGAGACAAGAGTGGCAAACAATTGGCAAAGGCCCTAAAGGATGCTACGCTATCGAACCGTATCCACGCTCTAAAAGGCAAGGATGGTATTTTAAAACACAACTCGGAAGAAATAGCTGATATGTTCCATGCCTACTATTCTAAACTGTATAAACTTTGTAATGGACGCCGTGGCTGGGTCCTGGAAGGACGCTATATTTCCCCTCTGTTTGGGTTGTGCTCTCTTTAAGGGAATACAATTGATTAACCCACCTGTTAAGGCAGTGTCTTTAAAAAGCAAGACAGGAAGTTGTAGGAGGGTGGAGTGTGAGCAGCTTGCTGCTGGTTGAAGAGTGGTTTGCCCTGTGGGAGACTGTAGTCCGTGTAAGGGACTGGGAAAGGCTGACAACCTTGAGAGTCAGGAAGACTAAGGAAGCCGGTGAGTCCAGGGGGCTGGAAAGAGTTGACAAATCTGTTGGGAGCAAGCAGAGGAACTGTTGACAGTTGAGAGCCAGGTGGCTTGGTATGTTCATTTGTGTGCTGAATGAATTTAAACCCCTGCGTGGGATTACTGGATGAACTATTATTTTGTTTTCTTATAATAAACGTGGGCTACCAGGCCCTTAACCATAAAACGCCTGCCTGATGTAGACTAAAACGTGCATCTACCAATTGTGCTTAATCACCCGAACATTACAAGTGGTGCTCGAATGCGGGCAGGTAGACGGTGGAATCCGGGTCCTTGCTCCATGGTGAGTCGCATCAGGAACTACTGCTAGCTGTGTGTGGCAGCCAGGCGAACAGCATTGCGTATACGTTTATTTGATGGACTGTGTTGCATGCAGGTTGTGTACCTGTGAAGGAAGAATCAAACATCAGATTTTTTTTTTTCTTTCTCTGCTGAGAACTGTTACAAGCTGCTGTGTGCATGTGATTGCAAGGATGAGGCAGTCAAAAAGCAAGAAGTTCATGTTTTATCAAGTTAAAGAGGATGTGAGCTCAGCATGGCCTGGGAAGATGTCTCCACCTTGTAGGGCCACTCAAAAGGGGCCAGTGATGTGTGAGACAGTGAATGAATGGTTCAAGCGGAATCACAAAGAGTGGGGCGCAGTGCAAGGAGCTGAAATCTTGGCCTCTGACTATATGCAACCCATGCTGCCTACAGAGGAGGTGGGAGACTTCCTTGTAAGATTTGAAAAAGTTGCTGTAAAGAGAAAATGGCCTAGGGACCGGTGGCCAAAACTGCTGCAAACCTTATTGCGGATAGAGTTCCGGTCGGTTTACCATTTGATGGATGGGGGCCAGGATGACTACCGCAAGTTTAAAGAGGAAATCCTTATTAGAGGAGCGTTCCATCGTATCATGGGCCGCCAGCAATGCTCCAGGATGGGAGAAGTGTCGCTGGAAGACCTAGGATTTGGAAATCCAGAGAAACGTAAAGTTTTCTGTCATGGCCACTTAGGCAAAGGGGTCAGTCCAGAAAGGAGAGTATATCAGCCTGAATCCTGCATGAGGTATAGCCAACCTGCTTTGGAGCGCAAGTCTGCAGTTACCCCTAGCAACAAGGATCTTGTGTTACCTACAGGGGGCGTCAGTGGGTCCAGAAAGGCTGCAGTTTTGCTCCATGGCCACATGGGGGAGTCAGCCTGTGGAGACACCACACCAGTGAGACAACGCACTCAAGTGAAGGCTATGACACCAGCTGCAGGAACTGGTAAGACTGTTTCAGTTTATGATGCTGAACCCAGTGAAGTGGGAGTATGTCCAGTGGGGAGATCCGCAGTACAAATGGACATAGACTTTCTGCATTGTGCTACCCAGAGTAGTGGGGAGGCGCAACGTAAAGCCCAACTAGACGCAGGGCTAAAGACTGAAAAGGACATGGGGACTCTGCATATGCCTGCTATGATCCAGCAGATGGCTGGGAAAATTGAGCTAGGGGTGACCAAAACAGTGCTGGTACCATGTTCCCTAGTGACAGCTGCTGCAGGGTTGCCCAGGGAAACTTCCAAGGAGCTTGCAGTGTTGGAGCAGAGAGTTTCCCAGGTCAGCTATGGAGCTGCCCAAATAGGCAAAAGTGCCCCTTTACAGAGAGCAGGTGCTGTGAAGAGTCGCTCAGAGGTTATGGTGGCTCATAAACAAACCACAAAAACAGCAGTTGTGTCTACATGTAATGAGAATGCTAATGATCGTACTAACAAAAGTGATACTATTGCTAAACGTGATGAGTGTAATGACATTGAAACATGTATTTCTTGTAATGTCATATCTGAGAGTGAGGTTGGTAATGTGTTCACTACCAGTGATGAGAGTAGGAGATCTCCCATGACAGGCAGAGGCCCAGGATTGTCCATGGAAGTCTCATGGGGTCTCCATGTGTTGGAGTCAGAGGCTGCCCAGGATGGCTCTGGTGCTATGCTGGTGGAACAAGGGGGGACTAATTCACACAGTGAGAGCGTGTGGGCGCAGCCCCACAACCCTACAGGTAGCCCAGTGGGCAAGGGGTTAATTCAGCCTGCAAAAGTTGAGTATACAAAGCTGGATGTGTCTGTAGTGCCACCAGAAAAAGGTGTTCAAAATGGTGTGCTGCACCAAGCTTTAGGTGATGAAGCATCACCCCAATGCAACGTTGATAAAAGTGTGGTGTCACAAAATGATGTATATAGAAGTGAGGAATGTGCAGTTAAAGCTAATGAATCCCAGGTTTCTGTGCGGCTTTCTACAGCAGGTGATGCAACGCTGTGGAACACCCATGGTGGAACCACAATGGACTGGGACAGCTGGGCCAAACAATTGCTAGCCATGCTGGGTAAGGCTAGCTTAAATAACAAGGGTGTGGACACAACTGCTATGCCAGACAGGGGGATCGCAGAGCCGCTGGTGGTTGAGGGCGTCCTGGTCCCTGCAAAGGTTGCTGCCCTCCCCTCTGAAGAAACAGTTCAGGGCACTGGCATCGCAGATGTGTTGTCCACAGCTCCACAGCTAAATGATATTGAGTATCAAAGTGATAGTGTGACTTGTAATGACCTGCAGAGGCTCACCAACACTGGTGCAGAAGGGATAAGTGTGAGACATGTGACTGACAGCTCTCCAGGGGAGCAACAAGCTGTGATGATGGGTACCTCCAAGGAGGATGAGGCCTCTTCAAATGTCTCACCCTCTCAACCTGCAGTCGCTGAGCCCCTCCATGTCTTGGACAGGGTAAAAGACCCTAGAAAGTTCTGGTGTTTAGACTTGGGATGTTTAGAGATGACCGAAACCTTACTGGAAATGCTAGAGTTGGTAAAAATGAACTTGCTGTATACTTGGGTATCTCCACCGCAGTTGGACCAGGGGGTGCTGCGTAGCACCAATGGGTGGAGCCAGGTGGTACAGGCAGTGCTGGGAAACCATGACCAACAGTGGAATTGGTGGGACCAATGGTTACCCATTTGGCACAGGATCTCCAGATTCTCTGTGAGCGTACTTCTAGTTATTGATTGGTATGGAAGGCACGCGAGAGAACTGCTTGAGATATCAGAGGTCTCTCCGTCTGATGCGGTGACTAGAAACATCTCTGCTGGTGTGGTCCGAGGTGCGGCGGAGCAGTTGTCAGTAGAGGGCGCAGATACTGCCTTACCCGCTAGGCCTCATGAGAAGGAACGGCCCAGAATGGACTCAGCAGTAGCAGAGATGCTTTCTGTCACTGGCCCAGGGGTACAAGTTAAGGTGCCCGGAGACACTATGGGAGAAAGTGTTAATATTGGTTGCCATAACAATGTAATGTGTTCACATGGAAAAAATGGTTTATGCTTGGGTCAGGGTAGGTTGTTAGAACAAGTACCCATGGAGTGTTGGACAACGGGTGAGGTGGAGCTGTGCTATGGTCCCGTCGGATGTAGTCCCTCCTCGGGTCTTCTTCTAACAAGCACTGATGATACGGAAAGCTGTGATCTGTTAAGAGTTCGTTCTGCAAACAATGATTTGGTTGCCATGGGTAACAAGAGAAACTGTTTTGAACCTGAAATACAGATGGTGAAGGGTAAAATGGGTATTTGTAAGTTGAAAGGAGGGCTCAAGGAAGGCAGAGTTCCCCCAAGAAAAGTGAATAAGCCCAGGGACCCCAAAAGAAGAGGAAGGCTGAGTATAGGACAATATAGGAACCTGTTAAGATCCAGGGGGGAATGTTCCTGGAAGCGCACCCGGAAAAAAGGTTGGGCCTACGTGGCTGACAGCCAGCACAGAGGTGTCCCAACCATCATGATGGGTGCTGGTGTTCCTCCCTCCGGATCGAAACACAGGGGGGGATATGTAATGGACGCCGTGGCTGGGTCCTGGAAGGACGCTATATTTCCCCTCTGTTTGGGTTGTGCTCTCTTTAAGGGAATACAATTGATTAACCCACCTGTTAAGGCAGTGTCTTTAAAAAGCAAGACAGGAAGTTGTAGGAGGGTGGAGTGTGAGCAGCTTGCTGCTGGTTGAAGAGTGGTTTGCCCTGTGGGAGACTGTAGTCCGTGTAAGGGACTAGGAAAGGCTGACAACCTTGAGAGTCAGGAAGACTAAGGAAGCCGGTGAGTCCAGGGGGCTGGAAAGAGTTGACAAATCTGTTGGGAGCAAGCAGAGGAACTGTTGACAGTTGAGAGCCAGGTGGCTTGGTATGTTCATTTGTGTGCTGAATGAATTTAAACCCCTGCGTGGGATTACTGGATGAACTATTATTTTGTTTTCTTATAATAAACGTGGGCTACCAGGCCCTTAACCATAAAACGCCTGCCTGATGTAGACTAAAACGTGCATCTACCAATTGTGCTTAATCACCCGAACATTACAACTTCCAGCCCAACACAAACCACCTCACCTAACACACACAAAACAGGATAATATACAGGATTTTCTACAGGATAGCGGACTTCCCTCCCTAACAGCAGAAGATACAAATGCACTTGAGGATCCCATAACTACCACTGAGATTGCGAACGCGATTGCCGACTTGAAAGCAGGGAAGAGCCCTGGACCTGACGGCTTCACTTCGCAATACTACAAAACTTACACTACCGCTCTTATAAAACCCCTCCGCTCAGCCTTTAATTTCTTAGCAAAGAACCAACATGTCTCTCCATCCTTTCTCATGGCGCATATAGCGGTAATTCCCAAGCCCAACAAGGAACACAGGGATTGCGCAAACTTTCGACCCATTTCACTTTTAAACATAGACCTCAAACTCCTAGCCAAAATCCTAGCGAATAGACTAAAACCCCTTCTAGCGAAAATAATCGGCCCTGAACAAGTGGGATTCATGCCGGGGAGGGAGGCCCGTGACAACACCATTAAGGCCTTGAACTTAATACATTTTGCACGCAAATCTACCACCGAGGGCATGTTGCTCTCTACCGATGCCGAGAAGGCTTTCGATAGGGTTTCCTGGGATTACATGATAGCTACGTGCACACATATTGGCCTTGGAGGAAACATGTTGTCATGGATCTCGGCTCTCTATCGGAATCCCCGAGCCAAAATCAAAATTAATAATATTTTCTCAGACCCTATATCCATCCATAACGGTACCCGCCAAGGCTGCCCCCTGTCACCCCTCCTCTTTATCCTAACCCTAGAGCCTCTAATTAGAACAATTAATCTAAACGCTGACATCCAGGGCTTTACGGTAAAGGATAGAGAATACAAAGTTGCTGCCTATGCCGATGACCTCCTGTTTTTTCTCACCAATCCCCACATCTCGATATCTAACCTACACAAAGTATTTCAAACCTTCGGGTACATATCTAACTTTAAAATCAACCAGTCAAAATCAGAAGCCCTGAACCTCACCCTACCGCAAAATATCCTTGAAAATCTACAAAACAATCACCCCTACAAATGGGAACGAGGCGCTCTTAAGTATTTGGGCATAAATTTATCTAGTGAACTTGAAAAACTATATGATGCAAACTATAAACCCCTACTTGCCACGATCAAAACAGACCTTCTCAAGTGGAAATCAAAAATGTTCTCTTGGTTTGGTAGGGCCTCGATATTAAAGATGACAGTGCTCCCAAAACTTCTGTACGTATTTAACGCTCTACCAATAAAAATACCAGAACTCTTCTTTAAAACATTAAGCCAAATTCAAAGACAATTTCTATGGGCAGATAAGAAACCTAGAATCCAACTCAGATGTTTAACATTGGCTAAGCGAGATGGGGGCATAGGACTGCCGGACTTCAAAAAGTACCACCAGGCTACCCATATCACGAGAGTGATAGACTGGCATTGCCATGGACTAAATAAAGATTGGGTCCAGCTAGAAAGCAATCTGGCACAACGCAGCACCCTCTAGCTCCCATGGTCGCTTCACTCCAGAAGGCCCAAACTTATAGGCCACCCATTAATCAAAACTACAATACAGATTTGGCAGACGCTGGTAAAGTCGCAAAAAATCGCAACAAACCCAGGTCCCCTGACCCCGCTCACAAATAATCCCGAATTCATTCCAGGCCTACACCATAACATGCCACAAAATTTTTTAGTACACACCTGCATGTCAGGTACACGAGTTAAGACATTTGAAACACTGGCCGCAGAGGTGGGGGAGCTGTTTCCTGGATGTTGGTTCTATATCCAGCTAAAGGACTTCCTGGTCAACAACAAACACAAAAATCTATTTTGCCTCCCATTAACTCAGATCGAGCATATATGTCTACAAAGATCACCAATAACGAACACCACTTCTCTTGCATACTCGATGCTAACTCAAGCATCGCAGGCTGACAAAAATAAATTCAAAACAAAGTGGGAATGTGATCTCAAGACCAGCATATCTGAGGAGCAATGGAATAAGGCATGCGTTTTGACACACAAGTGTTCCTTAAGCTCTAAATATCAGGAAATATCCTATAAAATTCTAGCTCAATGGTATATTACGCCACAAAAAAACAGGAGATGGTCTCCCTCCGCCTCAGACACATGCTGGAGATGTAAAACAGACACAGGTACCTTTATGCACATATGGTGGGAATGCCCACTAATACAAACCTATTGGGAAACAATCAGATACTGGGTTAAGCATATAACAGAAACTCGCCTGGAATTGAATGCGGCCGCATGCTTGATCAATCTGGTACCCATCAATATACGCCGCTACAAAAAATCGCTGTCCAGACACCTACTCACGGCCGCTAAAACACTAATACCAATCCACTGGAAAACAACCAAAGCCCCGGCCATCACGGACTGGCTAGATAGAGTACAGTATATCTACATGATGGAGGAGATCGTGGCTACCAAACACGAGAATAGCACAAATTTTAACAAAACATGGCAACCATGGCTGGCCTTCACACTCTCCCCTGAATTTCGTGCACTCAAGGATTAATCTCGTCGGCACCTCTTGATCCTTAACACGGTGGGGGCAAGGTTTGGTCTGCCATAGAGCATCTATAACAAACGGAGTTAGATACAATAGCAAAGGGCTGATCACACCCCACACCCCCCCCCCTTTTTACCCCCTACACCTTCCCCCCTCCTTCCCCTCCCCCCATGTCCTCCACACCACATATCCCCAAATAGTGTACGCTACTCACTGTATTCAATCGTGCACTCTCCCCAACTTAGTCACTGACTAAATTAGAACACCATAGAGATGTATTTATATGTTTTGTTGTTTATAGACGGCCTGAAATAATACATGTATTCAAACGTTGACTGTAAACATGATCTTAATTTCAATAAAACCTTTGATTGTGAAAAAAAATAAAAAAAATAAAATAAACAGAACTTAGACATAGAAATAGGGTGCACTCAGATTTGTGCACAGTGTAAACGGCCTAGCAAACTCTTGTCACAAGACCAACAGGAAAGCTCCCATCCCTGTCCCAGCATTGCTTCTGGGTCAGTCTCCGTCTACATTTCATTCGCTGTTAATTTCCTGTAATTCGAAAAAAATAAAAATGACAAACTGCCATGCCATGAATCCCATTCATCCCACTTCAGAAGTAATCCCTACTCCCGGATGATCTGACAGAAAACATTGAAAGCTATGAGTCAGCATAACAAGCCCCGTGTGACCTTCCTCCCTTTCAGTCAGGTGTCCAGTGGGAATTATGGCACGTGGATGCTATGTGCTTTTGCACAAAATACGGCAATGGACAAATTGCTACTAGTGAGGATGAAACCGGCTGCACACGGAAATCTCCAGCGTAGTAAAACTTTATTATTCCACTATTAAGCCAATTTCTGGGGAAATGTGCCAGAGAGAAAGGCCCCAGATTCATCTTTTATATGTCTGAAACAATGTTTTACTGTGCTGAAGATTTCAATTTGCAGGTAGTTACCCTTTCTCTAAAGAACTCTATTTTGGAACTGGAATGAGCTCCCTTCAGTCTAAGACAAATGTGGGTTTAAGAGTGCATACCTCCCAACATTTTGGGAATGAGGGACACCTATCAGCAAAAGTATGCAGGCATAGGATACATCCCCTGCCATGCCCCCTTAAAGGAGAATTGTACAAGAAAAACAAGTCTGGTTAAACCCACAAGTGTTTTTTTACCATTACTATTCCTTTATATTGGCTTTTGGAATTTACAAATACAGCAATTTAGAAATTGGATGAGAGGTTTAGCTCTGGAAAACAGTTTTTGATAGATAAAAAGTGCATTTTATATACATCTATATAGATCAGACCAAAATGAGGGACAAATGAGGAGGAATGAGGGATAGAGGGAAACTGCTTCAGTCCCTCCAAATCAGGGACAGTTGGGAGCTATGAGAGTGGCATTTACCTGTTATGGAGGATGAATTTCTACTGCTTTCTTCTAAACGTATTTGTATTTACCAAGCATGGGCATATTACACTGAGCTTTAAGAGGACTTTTACTAAGGTAGCTATGGCCAAAAAAAGCAAAAGGTTAATTGCAGCTGATTTTCCCATTACTGACTTGCCTGCACTGTACAGAGGTGACCATCTTGTTAGAGGTAGGGCATTGCTTCCACATGTCAGATATGAGCCTTCATGACTGGTTATCTGATTACTGATGGTTGAACTATCAAAGAACAGCAGGACAGATCCAAAAAGCACAGATCTACAAAATGGATATGGCGGAAACAGGGATAGGATTGTCTGCATGTCCTTGGGTTCCACAGCTGTGTCTCCTCTCCATCAAGTAGTACAGTAGTGAAGAGATTTCCCAGTAAAGATCATTTGTGTGTTACTACAACTTGTTTCTTCGTGTCCGCACACTTTTGCCAGGAGACTGTTCTTGGGGTTGAAAGGGTGGATTAAGGACCTGAATATATTTAAGTGGCTCTTATCGGGGTAGCACTACAAGTGATATGGCCAAGAACTGTAGATTGTTTGTGCTACAGTAAAAACAGTAAAGAGGTGGGCCTTAGGCTGGGAGAATGCAAGTGATCAAAGATGACGGCGTTTCTCCACACAACAGTTATCTCTCCCTACATCATTCCTGTGCAGTTGGATGGTGGGAGGGCTTGTGGCCAGTATGATCATTGCTGATGGTTGTTTGGGGGCCTTTTATACATAAGCAATACCCAGAACAAATTACCTTTTGACTTGAATGCCTCCTGGCAGTGAACTTCCTGTGCCTAGGCACTCATGGCCTACAACCTCATAGCTGTATATATAAAGTATCAGAGGCACTACTGCCTGTTACTGCTAGTTTAATGAGTTTTAGAATGTATGCTCCTACATAAATGTACATACAGTGCCTTAAATAAGTATTCATACCCCTTGAAATGTTACAGCCAAAAACATAAATGTATTTTGTTGGGATTTTAGGTGATGGACCAAAACAAAGTGGCACATAATTGTGAAGTGGAAGAAAAATGATAAATGGTTTTAATTTTTTTTTTGCAAATAAATATGTGAAAAGTGTGGTGGGCATTTGTGTTCAGCCCCCCTGAGTTAATACTTTGTAGAACCACCTTTCACTGCAATTACAGCTGCAAGACTTTTTGGGTATGTCTCTACCACCTTTGCACTTCTAGAATGAAATTTTTGACCCTTTGCAAAATAGCTCAAGCTCTGTTAGATTGGATGGAGAGCATCTGTGAATAGCAATTTTCTGCCACAGATTCTCAATTGGATTTAGGTATGGACTTTGACTGGGCCATTATAACACATGCATATGCTTTGATCTAAACAATTCCATTGTAGTTCTGGCTGTATGTTTAGGGTCATTGTCCTGCTGGAAAGTGAACCTCTGCCCCAGTCCCTAGTCTTTTGCAGACTTTAACAGGTTTTTTTCTAAGATTGCCCTGTATTTCGCTCTATCCATTTTCTTATCAACTCTGACCAGCTTTCCTGTCTCTGCTGAAGAAAGACATCCTTACAACATGATGCTGCTACCACCATGTTTCACAGTGGGGATGATATGTTCAGGGTGATGTGCAGTGTTAGTTTTCCGTCACACAACGTTTTGCTTTTAGGCCAAAAAGTTAAATTTTGGTCTCATCTGGCCAGAGAACCTTCTTCCATATGTTTGCTGTGACCCCCACATGGCTTCTCATAAAGTGTAAATGGGACTTCTGATGGCTTTCTTTCAACAACGGCTTTCTTCTTGCCACTCTTCCACAAAGGCCAGATTTGTGGCCTGTACGACTAGTTATACTGTGGACAGATTCTCCCACCTGAGCAGTGGATCTATGCAGTTCCTCCAGAGTTACCATGGACCTCTTGGCTGCTTCTCTGATGAATGCTCTCCTTGCCCAGCCTGTCAGTTTAGGTGGATGGCCATGTCTTAGTAGGTTTGCAGTTGTGCCATACTATTTCCATTATTGGATGATGGATTGAACAGTGCTTTGTGAGATGTTCAAAGCTTGAGATATTTTTTATTACCTAATCCTGCTTAAAACCTCCCCACAACTTTATCCTTGACCTGTTTGGCGTGTTCCTTGGCCTTCATGATGCTGTTAGTTAACTGTGGTTCTCTAAAACACTTTTGAGGGATTCACAAAATGGCTGTATTAATACTGAGTTTAAATTATGCACAGTTTTACTAATTAAGGTGACTTCTCAAGGCATTTGGTTCCACTAAATTTTAGTTAGGGTTATCAGAATAAAGGGTGCTGAATACAAATGCATGCCATGTTTGTCATATATATATATATATATATATATATATATATATATATATATATATATATATATATATATATATATATATATAATTTTTTTTTTTTTTTTTTTTTTTATTTGAAAACCATTTATCAATTTCCTTCCACTTCACAATTATGTTATACTATATGTTGGTCTATCACATAAAATCCCAATAAAATAGATTTAGGTTTTTGGTTGAAACATGACAAAATGTGGAAAATTCCAAGGGGTATGGATACTTTTTCAAGGCATTCCTTAAAACATTAATCTACAAATGGTAGGACAGAAAATACATGAGACCAACATATTTCGTTACAAGTACAAGGGAGATTTCTCATAGAGGTTCCATTCATGTGACTGCTCTGCCATAGAGTGTTTCCCTCCCATCTAGTCTGTGTATATCATTACAGGCTGATGCCTCATTGGTTGGAATGGCGTGGCTCTGATTGGTGGGCTTACCTAATTCTGGTTCAGGATTGGCTACATCTCCAATCTCTATACTTTACATAAGTCAGCCCCCTTTAATGCTTAGCCACCGAATTGTCTGTCTAACAGACACTTCTGTGACGCTATGTTGCACGCCCTCCATAGATACAAGCTAAATGAAAATTAAATATATTTATAATTACAATATTTTACAGGCAACACCTGCTAAAGGGAGGGGGCACTGAACCCACAGATGGACTCCTGTTTAAGAACTACAGTTGTGACTTTCCTAGGTAACATACGCACAAAAAATTATTTAAAATGCAAAAAACAGTTTCTTAATCTAGTTTAGTAAATATGGCATAATGAGATTATAGTGTGCTGTCATCTTGACAGTGTTTAAACTGGATTAGATGCGCCGCTGCAAAGCATCCCTGGATATTAAGCTATGTATATTATATATAGAGGTGATTCTGTAACATGTTGTGAAATAAACTGCCTGACAATATATTTTCTCACAGAAATATAGCTGGATTCCCTGGTATTATTTGGTGCTGATGCTGCTCAAACAGAAGGATCAGCATTGATGATCCCTGGATTTAATCTAAACGCTGTCGGTCTTCTGTTGACAGGAAGATGACAAAACTTTAGACTGGCTTCCTGCTGCACTATTTTTATAGGTCTAGCTTTTCATTGCTTTTTGAAAGCTATAGCTTTGCTTTTGCTTTAAAGTGAAGCCCGGAGCAAAAAGATAAAATAAATAGCGAAGGGCTGGTATGATGTGGGAAACAGTGAACAGGGCAAAATTAGAGTGCTCACCTGATTGGGGACAGTCTGGGGGAGAGGGGACACAGGCTGTTAAAAGGAGATGGCCCCTCCCCCAGCATCCAGTGGAGAGAGCGTGCAAGGAACAAGCTTGAATAAGCATGTCAGAGGTGGACAGACTTTTGGCCCAGCTGCGGGTGGAGGCGGCGTCAAGGGGAGCGGAGTGACTGCAGGAGCATCTCTCCACTGTACTGGGCGATCGGGCCTCCGGATCAGGTATGGGGGGGGGCCATACAAGCTCGGACATGATGCAGACATGACACGTCAGAGATAGAGGAGGGGCCTGCTGATATCGGCTGCGTGAACAAGCGGAGTGTGAGCGAACGGAGAAGAGGCGATCCGGGGAATCAGCAGGGGTAGTGCAGAGTGAGAGACCACATATTCCCCTACACCTTCCCCCCTCCTTCCCCTCCCCCCATGTCCTCCACACCACATATCCCCAAATAGTGTACGCTACTCACTGTATTCAATCGTGCACTCTCCCCAACTTAGTCACTGACTAAATTAGAACACCATAGAGATGTATTTATATGTTTTGTTGTTTATAGACGGCCTGAAATAATACATGTATTCAAACGTTGACTGTAAACATGATCTTAATTTCAATAAAACCTTTGATTGTGAAAAAAAATAAAAAAAATAAAATAAACAGAACTTAGACATAGAAATAGGGTGCACTCAGATTTGTGCACAGTGTAAACGGCCTAGCAAACTCTTGTCACAAGACCAACAGGAAAGCTCCCATCCCTGTCCCAGCATTGCTTCTGGGTCAGTCTCCGTCTACATTTCATTCGCTGTTAATTTCCTGTAATTCGAAAAAAATAAAAATGACAAACTGCCATGCCATGAATCCCATTCATCCCACTTCAGAAGTAATCCCTACTCCCGGATGATCTGACAGAAAACATTGAAAGCTATGAGTCAGCATAACAAGCCCCGTGTGACCTTCCTCCCTTTCAGTCAGGTGTCCAGTGGGAATTATGGCACGTGGATGCTATGTGCTTTTGCACAAAATACGGCAATGGACAAATTGCTACTAGTGAGGATGAAACCGGCTGCACACGGAAATCTCCAGCGTAGTAAAACTTTATTATTCCACTATTAAGCCAATTTCTGGGGAAATGTGCCAGAGAGAAAGGCCCCAGATTCATCTTTTATATGTCTGAAACAATGTTTTACTGTGCTGAAGATTTCAATTTGCAGGTAGTTACCCTTTCTCTAAAGAACTCTATTTTGGAACTGGAATGAGCTCCCTTCAGTCTAAGACAAATGTGGGTTTAAGAGTGCATACCTCCCAACATTTTGGGAATGAGGGACACCTATCAGCAAAAGTATGCAGGCATAGGATACATCCCCTGCCATGCCCCCTTAAAGGAGAATTGTACAAGAAAAACAAGTCTGGTTAAACCCACAAGTGTTTTTTTACCATTACTATTCCTTTATATTGGCTTTTGGAATTTACAAATACAGCAATTTAGAAATTGGATGAGAGGTTTAGCTCTGGAAAACAGTTTTTGATAGATAAAAAGTGCATTTTATATACATCTATATAGATCAGACCAAAATGAGGGACAAATGAGGAGGAATGAGGGATAGAGGGAAACTGCTTCAGTCCCTCCAAATCAGGGACAGTTGGGAGCTATGAGAGTGGCATTTACCTGTTATGGAGGATGAATTTCTACTGCTTTCTTCTAAACGTATTTGTATTTACCAAGCATGGGCATATTACACTGAGCTTTAAGAGGACTTTTACTAAGGTAGCTATGGCCAAAAAAAGCAAAAGGTTAATTGCAGCTGATTTTCCCATTACTGACTTGCCTGCACTGTACAGAGGTGACCATCTTGTTAGAGGTAGGGCATTGCTTCCACATGTCAGATATGAGCCTTCATGACTGGTTATCTGATTACTGATGGTTGAACTATCAAAGAACAGCAGGACAGATCCAAAAAGCACAGATCTACAAAATGGATATGGCGGAAACAGGGATAGGATTGTCTGCATGTCCTTGGGTTCCACAGCTGTGTCTCCTCTCCATCAAGTAGTACAGTAGTGAAGAGATTTCCCAGTAAAGATCATTTGTGTGTTACTACAACTTGTTTCTTCGTGTCCGCACACTTTTGCCAGGAGACTGTTCTTGGGGTTGAAAGGGTGGATTAAGGACCTGAATATATTTAAGTGGCTCTTATCGGGGTAGCACTACAAGTGATATGGCCAAGAACTGTAGATTGTTTGTGCTACAGTAAAAACAGTAAAGAGGTGGGCCTTAGGCTGGGAGAATGCAAGTGATCAAAGATGACGGCGTTTCTCCACACAACAGTTATCTCTCCCTACATCATTCCTGTGCAGTTGGATGGTGGGAGGGCTTGTGGCCAGTATGATCATTGCTGATGGTTGTTTGGGGGCCTTTTATACATAAGCAATACCCAGAACAAATTACCTTTTGACTTGAATGCCTCCTGGCAGTGAACTTCCTGTGCCTAGGCACTCATGGCCTACAACCTCATAGCTGTATATATAAAGTATCAGAGGCACTACTGCCTGTTACTGCTAGTTTAATGAGTTTTAGAATGTATGCTCCTACATAAATGTACATACAGTGCCTTAAATAAGTATTCATACCCCTTGAAATGTTACAGCCAAAAACATAAATGTATTTTGTTGGGATTTTAGGTGATGGACCAAAACAAAGTGGCACATAATTGTGAAGTGGAAGAAAAATGATAAATGGTTTTAATTTTTTTTTTGCAAATAAATATGTGAAAAGTGTGGTGGGCATTTGTGTTCAGCCCCCCTGAGTTAATACTTTGTAGAACCACCTTTCACTGCAATTACAGCTGCAAGACTTTTTGGGTATGTCTCTACCACCTTTGCACTTCTAGAATGAAATTTTTGACCCTTTGCAAAATAGCTCAAGCTCTGTTAGATTGGATGGAGAGCATCTGTGAATAGCAATTTTCTGCCACAGATTCTCAATTGGATTTAGGTATGGACTTTGACTGGGCCATTATAACACATGCATATGCTTTGATCTAAACAATTCCATTGTAGTTCTGGCTGTATGTTTAGGGTCATTGTCCTGCTGGAAAGTGAACCTCTGCCCCAGTCCCTAGTCTTTTGCAGACTTTAACAGGTTTTTTTCTAAGATTGCCCTGTATTTCGCTCTATCCATTTTCTTATCAACTCTGACCAGCTTTCCTGTCTCTGCTGAAGAAAGACATCCTTACAACATGATGCTGCTACCACCATGTTTCACAGTGGGGATGATATGTTCAGGGTGATGTGCAGTGTTAGTTTTCCGTCACACAACGTTTTGCTTTTAGGCCAAAAAGTTAAATTTTGGTCTCATCTGGCCAGAGAACCTTCTTCCATATGTTTGCTGTGACCCCCACATGGCTTCTCATAAAGTGTAAATGGGACTTCTGATGGCTTTCTTTCAACAACGGCTTTCTTCTTGCCACTCTTCCACAAAGGCCAGATTTGTGGCCTGTACGACTAGTTATACTGTGGACAGATTCTCCCACCTGAGCAGTGGATCTATGCAGTTCCTCCAGAGTTACCATGGACCTCTTGGCTGCTTCTCTGATGAATGCTCTCCTTGCCCAGCCTGTCAGTTTAGGTGGATGGCCATGTCTTAGTAGGTTTGCAGTTGTGCCATACTATTTCCATTATTGGATGATGGATTGAACAGTGCTTTGTGAGATGTTCAAAGCTTGAGATATTTTTTATTACCTAATCCTGCTTAAAACCTCCCCACAACTTTATCCTTGACCTGTTTGGCGTGTTCCTTGGCCTTCATGATGCTGTTAGTTAACTGTGGTTCTCTAAAACACTTTTGAGGGATTCACAAAATGGCTGTATTAATACTGAGTTTAAATTATGCACAGTTTTACTAATTAAGGTGACTTCTCAAGGCATTTGGTTCCACTAAATTTTAGTTAGGGTTATCAGAATAAAGGGTGCTGAATACAAATGCATGCCATGTTTGTCATATATATATATATATATATATATATATATATATATATATATATATATATATATATATATATATATTTTTTTTTTTTTTTTTTTTTTTTATTTGAAAACCATTTATCAATTTCCTTCCACTTCACAATTATGTTATACTATATGTTGGTCTATCACATAAAATCCCAATAAAATAGATTTAGGTTTTTGGTTGAAACATGACAAAATGTGGAAAATTCCAAGGGGTATGGATACTTTTTCAAGGCATTCCTTAAAACATTAATCTACAAATGGTAGGACAGAAAATACATGAGACCAACATATTTCGTTACAAGTACAAGGGAGATTTCTCATAGAGGTTCCATTCATGTGACTGCTCTGCCATAGAGTGTTTCCCTCCCATCTAGTCTGTGTATATCATTACAGGCTGATGCCTCATTGGTTGGAATGGCGTGGCTCTGATTGGTGGGCTTACCTAATTCTGGTTCAGGATTGGCTACATCTCCAATCTCTATACTTTACATAAGTCAGCCCCCTTTAATGCTTAGCCACCGAATTGTCTGTCTAACAGACACTTCTGTGACGCTATGTTGCACGCCCTCCATAGATACAAGCTAAATGAAAATTAAATATATTTATAATTACAATATTTTACAGGCAACACCTGCTAAAGGGAGGGGGCACTGAACCCACAGATGGACTCCTGTTTAAGAACTACAGTTGTGACTTTCCTAGGTAACATACGCACAAAAAATTATTTAAAATGCAAAAAACAGTTTCTTAATCTAGTTTAGTAAATATGGCATAATGAGATTATAGTGTGCTGTCATCTTGACAGTGTTTAAACTGGATTAGATGCGCCGCTGCAAAGCATCCCTGGATATTAAGCTATGTATATTATATATAGAGGTGATTCTGTAACATGTTGTGAAATAAACTGCCTGACAATATATTTTCTCACAGAAATATAGCTGGATTCCCTGGTATTATTTGGTGCTGATGCTGCTCAAACAGAAGGATCAGCATTGATGATCCCTGGATTTAATCTAAACGCTGTCGGTCTTCTGTTGACAGGAAGATGACAAAACTTTAGACTGGCTTCCTGCTGCACTATTTTTATAGGTCTAGCTTTTCATTGCTTTTTGAAAGCTATAGCTTTGCTTTTGCTTTAAAGTGAAGCCCGGAGCAAAAAGATAAAATAAATAGCGAAGGGCTGGTATGATGTGGGAAACAGTGAACAGGGCAAAATTAGAGTGCTCACCTGATTGGGGACAGTCTGGGGGAGAGGGGACACAGGCTGTTAAAAGGAGATGGCCCCTCCCCCAGCATCCAGTGGAGAGAGCGTGCAAGGAACAAGCTTGAATAAGCATGTCAGAGGTGGACAGACTTTTGGCCCAGCTGCGGGTGGAGGCGGCGTCAAGGGGAGCGGAGTGACTGCAGGAGCATCTCTCCACTGTACTGGGCGATCGGGCCTCCGGATCAGGTATGGGGGGGGGCCATACAAGCTCGGACATGATGCAGACATGACACGTCAGAGATAGAGGAGGGGCCTGCTGATATCGGCTGCGTGAACAAGCGGAGTGTGAGCGAACGGAGAAGAGGCGATCCGGGGAATCAGCAGGGGTAGTGCAGAGTGAGAGACCACATATTCCCCGACAGATGAGAGCCTCCCAACCCCGCAGCTTCCCCTTTTAGAGCCGACGAGCTTAGTGGCCGGAACGAAACAGCAAGGAGCACTGGCGGGAAGGGATGGGGCTGCAGATTGGCAGTCTGCATTACATACCGGGAAACGGCAGGAGCCCCTGGACCCTGCTCAGCCCATCCATTCGGGAGGTCCTCTTTGGCATTGCTAATTCCACATCCATGTATTAGATCCCCCCCTGCTGGTCGGCAAGGAACAGTGAAATAGCTAATACCCATGGAATGATGCAAATAGGAGGCAACAAGGAATCCAGGAAGTAACTGGCATGGAAATTTAATATACACCATCCCATATTGATCCAAAGAATTGCTAAAGTGGCAACCGGAGGTCAGTATAATAAAAGAATAAAAGGCGAAACGAGGATCCCGGGCCGTCCACCCCCCTCCAGGTATGAACTTATGGGTCTTATAGTAAAAGCACCTATAGAGACTTGCCAGATAATTTGTGCCTAGACATTGAAAGGAAAAACTATGTAATCACTAGAGGGGAGTGGAGACAAGCAAAGATGGAAACAGGCTGTTTGGATGAATGATCGACAAACGAACAATACATTAAGTTGTTTTTACGGTTAATATTTGCTTACTACTTTACTACAAACTTTCAAATTTAGTGCACTGAGTCTACAATATTGATGAATTCATAGATGTAAGCCCTCAATTATATTTTTGAGGTCTGAGTTGTCTGAACTGTCTGCATTGAAAGATTTAATCCGAAGAATGCAGCCCTTATTTCTTATTTTCCTTTAGAGTATGATTCAGAAAAATAGGTCTATGAAGTAAAGTTAAATAGGTTGAAACTTTGTGATTTTTTTGTAACTGAGATACAACAGCGACCCTAGTGAATTGCTTGCAGCCTGAGGGAGGAGGGGAGGGGATACACCTTGCAGGGACAAGTAAAATACAAGATTCTAAGGCAATACCAAATGTTATTGACTAGCTCCATTTGCGAATAAGATAGAAGATGGAAATACATTTTTTGACATATAATGTTAAGGGTCTTAACTCCCCGGTTAAGAAACACAAGATACTAGATAAGCAAATTAAGCAACATCGAGCAGGGGTGGTGTTCTTGCAAAAGACACACCTAACTCAGGAGACAAATATTAAAATATATTCCAAAGACTTCCCAACTTGGTATTACAGTGACTCTCCCACTAGGGGGGCTAAGGGGGTGGCAATTGGGTTTGCAAAGAAAATAACATTTACGGTATTAGATAGAGTGATAGACCCTGAGGGCCTTTTCCTATTTGTAAAGGGTAGAATGGGAGAGAAGATATACACCTTGGCAAACTTTTATAGCCCCAATAAAAACCCGATAAGATTTTTGAAGCAGGCGTTGAGCCGCTTAATGCAGGGGTTGACAAATTTGCTTGGAATCTAGGAGCCAGCTAAAAAAGTTAGGAGCCAGGTCCGTGACGGCGATCTGGACCTGTCCGTGGCCTGACATGGAGACGAGTGAGGGGAAGATAGCGCCTCCAGCCCCCCCACCTGTCTCCAAGTCATTGCCCATAGCTCTTAGAGGGACATTTTATTTGTTTTATTTTTTTCAAATGACGATTTTTTTTTAAATTGCATTTTAGTGTAAATATGAGATGTGAGGTCTCTCTGACCCCATATCTCATATATAAGAGGACCTGTCATGCTTTTTTCTATTACAAGGGATTTTTACATTCCTTGTAATAGGAATAAAAGTGACACACATTTTTTTTTTTTAAAAAAGAACAGTGAAAAAAAATAAAAATAAAAGTTAAAATAAGAAAAAAATTTTTTTTTTTAAATGCGCCCTGTCCCGCCAAGCTTGCGTGCAGAAGCGAACGCATATATGAAAGCAATGTTCAAACCACATGTGAGGTATCGCTGCGATCGGTAGAGTAAGAGCAATAATTCTAGCCCTAGACCTTCTCTGTAACTCAAAACGTGCAACCTGTAGAATTTTTTAAACGTCGCCTATGGAGATTTTAAAGGGTAAAAGTTTGTCGCCATTCCATGAGCGGACGCAATTTTGAAGCATGACATGTTGGGTATCAATTTACTCGGCATAACATTATCTTTCACAATATAAAAAAAAATTGGGCTAACTTTACTGTTGTCTTATTTTTTTTTATTAAATAAATTATTTTTTCCCCCAAAAAAGTGCGCTTGTAAGTACGCTGTGCAAATATGGTGTGACAGACATTATTGCAACGACCACCATTTTACTCTCTAGGGTGTTAGAATAAAAAAGAAAAAAAAGTGTGTGTGTGTGTGTGTATATATATATATATATATATGTGTATATATATATATGTATGTATGTATATGTAATGTTTAGGTGTTCTAAGTAAATGGAAGGAGATCCATTAGCATTAATGGTTGTAATTCCAACGGCCACCACAAGAGGGCGCCAGATTCCAGAAGGAATAGGATCACAGAAGGGAATAGCATCACAGAATGCCTCAAAGCCGGGGGCTCAGTTACCGGCCGCCGGCGGCGCGGCCCGACGCAATCACGCTGGGGGGTCCACGGAGACAGGATACCCCCAGCTGTGCTGCCCCAGGCGCCAGTCGCTAATTCTAGTCGCCAATGCGACCTGGCGCCCGGGTTTTGTCGAGCCCTGGCTTAATGGATTGTAAGGTAGGGGAGGTTATCCTAGCCGGGGATCTAAACTTTTGTCTGGACCCATTGACTGATAGCATGTCCCGATCACAGGGGATGAGCAAGGTTCAATTGAAAGCGATAAAACTTAAGATGTGTCAATGCCAAATGATAGATGTATGGTGGGTACAACATGCTAAATCTAAAGACTACACCTACTTCTCCCCTGTGCATGGGACTTATTCAAGACTAGATTACATACTGGTAGACCACAGACTGCTAGAACATGTGAGGAAAACAAAGACATGCCCCGGTTTCGATGAAAATGAGGATCCCAGGGATTCAAAGATTACCTTTCACCTGGCAGTTAAACAAAAGTTTGCTCCAGGATGAGGAGATGGCGGAAGCAGTATGGAAAGAAATCAAATTTTATTTTCTTAATAACGATACAGGGGAAACGTTGGATGCCTCGCTATGGGAGGCGCATAAAGTTTACATTAGAGGGATCCTCATCTCCATCGGGGCGAGGAAAAAAGAGAGAAAGAAAAAAACATGAAGAATCTCATTGAAGAAATTCATAGATTAGAACAAGAGCATAAAAATCATAAGGACCAATATCAGCAAAATTTCCATGCACTGGTAAATAAGAGAGAAGAGCTTAAGGACATCATGGAGCAAGAATCAAGAAGGGTATTGAATAGAATAATAAGAGCTAAATATCAATGGGGAGACAAATCAAGTAAACACCTAGCCAGGATGGTGAGAAAGAAAAGAGAAATTAACTTTATTGAAAAAATTCAAAATAAGTCGAGAGAAATGGTAAATACCACAAAAGAAATCGCAAAGGAGTTCAGGAACTATTATGAATCTCTTTATGCAGCTAGGAAGAAGGGGTAGGATGAATAAGAGGAAGAGGCGAAAATTAGAGTATTTCTAGATAATAGCCCATTACCCTCGTTATCAGAGAGCGATAGAACCATCATGGAGGGACCAATCACAGAGGAGGAAATTTACAAAGCCCTAAAAAGCTCTCCCCCGGGCAAAAGCCTGGGACCAGATGGCTTTACGACGCTCTACCTTAAAAAGTATAGAGAAACATTAGTCCCAAATCTCTGCCAATATTGGAATAAACTAGGTACGGAATGCGAAATGGGAAGGGATGCATTGTCCACATCAATAACAGTTTTACTAAAACAGGGCAAGGATAGCACGATCTGCTCTAGTTACAGACCAATTGCCTTATTGAATGCTGACACCAAACTGTATGCAAGCATACTGGCATAAAGATTGAAAGAGAACATGACCGATCTGGTGCATCCAGACCAGGTCGGATTCATATCAGGCAGAGAAGGAAGGTACAATAGAGTTTGAGCTCTACTGCTTCTCCAAGCTACCAAGATAAGTGGGGCCCCAGTCTATTCCTGTCGATGGACGCCGAAAAGGCCTTCGACAGGGTAGACTGGGGTTATATGATGAAAACTTTGGAAGCCATGGGAGTAGGCCCTAGGATGACCAGTGGAATAAAAGTATTATATAATGATCCCCAAGCATTGGTTAAAGTAAATGGAGTATCTTCTCCCACGTTCTCAATGAAAAATGGAACTAGACAGGGATGCCCGTTGTCACCTCTACTATTTGTACTGTCATTGGAGCCATTATTGGCCTCAATCTGAAATAATCCCGATATCAAAGGGATTAGGGTGGGAGACAAGGAGCACAAAATTGCAGCATGTGCTGATGATATGTTCTTCTTTATCTCAAATCCCAGGACCACGATTCCAAAACTGCTAAATGTGTTAAAAAAATATGGAGAATTTTCAAATCTCAAAATAAATCTCAGTAAATCTGAAATCTTAAACATAAATATAAACAAGTTGGAAGAAAAAAAACTCTCAAAAGAATTCAATTTTCCATGGAGAAAGGACATAAAGTATTTAGCAGTGAGACTGACCAACACCTTGAGGAAAATATATCTAATAAACTATGTACCCTTATTAGATGAGATAAAGATGGAAACTAAAAAAATGACAATGCACCCTCTCTCATGGATAGGGCGAATAAATGCAGTAAAAATGATGGTGACCCCCAAAATTACATACAAATTCCTGATGCTTCCCCTAGCTGTCCCACAATACTTTTTCAGAACCCTAAAAGGCATAATTTCTAGGTTTATATGGCGTAATAAAAAACAACGAATTGCAGCCACGGTAATGAACCGGGAGAAAAACCAGGGGGGCTTAGCTGTGCCTGACTTCAAAAAATATTATAATGCAGTATCACTTTCACGGTTAATAGAATGGACAAAAGAGAGGAATGACAAGAGGGGGATTAACATAGAAAACACAATGAGCAATACACATTTAGGTCACGTAATATGGAACCCACCACAGTATTGGACACTGGGACGGAACACACACGACATAACAAGTACTACACTTAAAATATGGGATAGAGTACATACACAAAAAAAAATGGAAGTATAACTCCCTGTTGATTTATTAAAAGGAAAATGAATATTTTGAGCAAGGAAGGAGGGCAGTGGGGGGAAATTGGATAGAAAAAGAAAATTCACAACTGAAAGACATAATAAAGAATGGGAAAATATGCACTTTTCAAGAACTACAATTAGACACCGAGGTGATGAAAATTGCCATATGGAGGTAAATCCAACTGAAACACTTTGTAGAGAAATTACCAAAACCAATCCGATCCGGGGAAGATTATACTCAGATGGAACGGTTATGTATGAGGGAAAATCCAAAAAATAATATTTTGCGATTATATAAAATTCTATCGGAGGGAGAGGGATTGGATGTCCCTCCATATGTCAATAAATGGGAAAATTAAATAGGAACACGCTGCAGTAATCACAAGTTAGAAAAAATCTTGAAACTGACACATAGCTCCGCAATAGACTCTAAGATGGCTGAAACAAATTCTAAATGCCTGGCAAGATGGTATATTACGCCTGATAGAACTAGAAATTTTCAACGGGAGAAGTCCCCGAGTGTTGGAGAGGGTGCAAAGCCATAGGTACAATGTTTCACATATGGTGGGACTGTCCCATCATTAAAACATTTTGGAAAGAGATTCTACAATTAATAAAGATAATTACTAACGAAGATATCCCTGATGATCCATGGACATGTTTGTTTCACGGGACAAGTAGCCCCGTGAAACAATACAAAGCATCGATAATTCCAATCCTGCTTAATGCAGCAAAGTAAATACCATACAAAAACTGGAGAGTGTGGATGAAAGGGGGGAGGAACAGATAGAAGAGGTAGAACGGAAGGATAAATGGAAAGAGTGGAATAAGTTCAAAAGAACATGGACATTTGTAGTGGAGATTACCCAATAAAATGAGAGATGAGATGAGGTAGGAAAATGGAAGAAAACAAATAGGAAAGGAAAGAAGGGAAAAGGGAAAGGGAAGAATCTAAAAAAAAAAAGGAAAAGCAAAAATATAATTGCCATTTGTGAAAGGGGCAAGGTGGGGGGGGGGGGGGGGGTCTGATTAATAAAGGAGTATATGTATGTATTTTTAAATGTTCCTTTTTTTTTCTCTGTATGATGAAAATTTATAAAATAAAATAAAGAATAAAAAAAAGGTACAGGGGGGCTGGAGTCCACACAAGCTTGGAGGTATCAGCCTCCAGAGTGCTTCTCCCCAGACTCCTCGCCCACAGCTTGGCATCACACCGGGAGTCCCATACGGGCCCCTTCAAGACCACCCACAAAGTGTTCCGCTGTGCCAATGGAGCAGTGGTCCTGGAAGGAATCCCCCTCACAGACGGAGCTTGGCGGGTGGGGCCTCCGGGAGTAGTGGTGTCTCTCCACAGCTTAACCCCCGTGGCAGGTGCAGGACCATGCTGGTTCCACCCCTGACCATTAGACAGTGGGGGTGGGCCTTGACACGGGAACCGAGCAGCAGCGTTTGCCGGTCCCTCCACTGCATCGGCTGGCTGCTCCCCAGTGAACATTCAGCTTCCACAGAGAGCAGAGATACAGAGGGATGCAGGAGGGAAGAAAATGGAGAACTCCAAAGGCCCAGGCAAAGCGGCAAGGGAATCGGTGGGCAGATCCGGTGTGAGGAGGTGGAGCTTGCAGCCGCACAGATCCTCGGCATCCAGGGACACATCTCCTGGAGGGCTGTCGTGAGAGGTGGCTGGGAAGAGATCTGAGGGCGAGCTGTCTGCGTTGTCAGAGGTGGAGCCTCATGAACGATCTGCAGCAATGGATGCAGCAACAGGGGCTCCCAGCTTGCCCTCTACTATGGCGCCAGCGCCCACCGTAGTGGAGATTGCAGCGACGGGACAGGCTGCGACGGCAGGTAAGTTGGCATTGGGGGACAAGTCTGAGACTGCAGGGAAGACCGCTAACAAACAAGATACAGTTAGGCTGGCCGACTCAGCAAAATGCAAAGTTTATGTGTGTATTGAGGGGCCCCTGGGCATGCACCTGAAACCGGAGGTCCGGGAAAAAATTTGGAAAGGTGAGTATATGGTGATCTTCTCGTTGCTTCCGCTGTGAAAATTCAATCTGGATAGGTTTAAACCAGAGGAGAACAAGGAGGATGAGGAAAAAAGACGGTACAGACTTATCCCTAATTGGCTACAGGCTTTTGCCATTATGGCGAGTGTGATTGGGGAGAAGAATCCGGAACACTGTTCGGTGCTCTTCTGTTATCTGGATGCCATCGGGGAGGCATACAGTGTCTACGGGGGAACTGCATGGTTGATGTACGATGAACAGTTCTGGCACCGGAAAGCGATTCGCCCTTCCTTGAGGTAGGACCACAAATACATTCATTTGTGGATGTGACTTATGACCTCGGCGTGGGCCCAGTGAACGTGGAAAGGATGCAGCCTTTCCTCGATAGATGCCCGAATAGGGATGAGGCACGGTTGTTAGGCTTAGGTTTCTCAGAGGGATTTTGCATACACTGGACACGGCTCCACCAGTGTCCCGGAACTTGTGCACGGCCTTGCAACATTCAGAAGTGGTTTCTGAGAAACTGCAGAATGAAGTGGCCCTTTCCCTTCGTTGCCTTTAGCGGATTGGGTTATCTCGCCCTTAGGGATCGTGCCAAAGAAGGAGCCCCATAAATTTAGGCTCATTCACCACCTTTCCTTCCCGAAGGAAGGGCCGGTCAATGATGCGATTGACTCAGAGGTGTGTGCAGTATCTTACACTTCCTTTGATGCGGCTGTTTTCTATGTACGACATTATGGACAAGGGGCTATGATGGAAAAATACAATACTGAGTCTGCCTTTAGACTGCTTCCCATTCATCTAGATAGCTTTCGTTGGCTGGGATGTCATTAGCAAGGGGAGTTCTATGTGGAACGCTGCCTTCCCACGGGCTGTTCTATTTCATGTGCACTGTTTGAGAAGTTCTGCTCCTTTGTGGAGTGCGTGGTTCGAAATGTCTCAGGGGTGAATTTGTCTCACTTTCAGTGGGACAGGTTCAAAGAGTTGGCGGCGGAGCAACGTGGGGTTCCTTGTCCCGACTGACTGTGGAGAATTGGGGTCATCTACAGATGGATCAGATGGTCTGGAAGTGATGTGATGTGGGCTGCATACAGTAAAGTATGGCAGGAATGGTTGTCTTTGTTGCAACAGGCCAAGGTGGAGCAGGAGGGCCCAGAAGTGAAGTTGTCGGTTCTGTACTTTGTCTCGCAAAACCTTGAGGAGGGGGTGTCGGTGTTGGGGAGAAAATTGGCAGGGTTGGCAATTTTATTCAAATTGCAAGGTTGTCAGGACTTCACTAAATATTTTTGGGTACGTCAAGCCCTGAAGGGGTATCGGCACTCTTAGAAGTACAGGGACTCTAGGTGCCCTGTTTCGATTGAGATTATGCAGAAGGCTGGTGGTATTCCAGTTAACGGGTGCACTGTGGTCAGTGGGTTGTCTCTAAGCCAGTATGTCGGCTGGAGGCCTATTATTATTATAAAAAGGTACTATAGTGCATTATTAAACATATGCTAGTCTGGGGTTCCTGGAAAGACCAAAGCGAGTAGTGACTGATGAGTATTTTGGTTTGACAGATGTTTTTTATGGGTATGTTAATTAAGTTGATTTGTTAATAAAGAGGCTGCTACGGCCAATTTTACCCAACTATGGTGTGGTCTCCATTAATGGGATTTAATGGTATGGGTGGATGGAGTATGGGGTTGGTCGGGAAGTTATGGTGAAGGATGGGACATCTGTTATACAATGGTCATGCAATCTTCATGCTGTGTCTCCAAAAAAAAAAATTGAGTACTGTCCGTGATACTTTTTTTATTTGCACTAACATACAATTTTTCAGGACAAGCTTTCGGGGTATGTAACCTTCTTCAAGGTCCAAGCAGTACTGCTTGGACCTTGAAAAAGGGGACCTCCCCTGAAAGCTTGTCCTGAAAAATTGTATGTTAGTGCAAATAAAAAAAGTATCACGGACAGTACTCAGTTTTCTCTGTCACAATTGCACTAATACGGCTACAATCACATTAAGTATTTGTAGTCAGAGTCTTCAAGCGGGAAATGCGATACTCCTAAGAACCAAGGCCTGAGGTGTGCCTTGGCCTAGCTGGTCAGTATGCCTGAAAAAGAGGGCATACCCTGAATGTAAGAAGAAGAACAAAATACTATGAGAATGTATGAAAAACCGGGGGAACGGGTGGGAGGGAACCCAGAAATCCTGACAACACTGGCCCTGACAGAGGAGGAGGTTTAAATAGCCCTCTCAGGCTCCTCCTACAAATACAGCCTACTTGTAGTCAGAGTCTTCAAGCAGGAAATGCGATACTCCTAAGAACCAAGGCCTGAGGTGTGCCTTGGCCTAACTGGTCAGTATGCCTGAAAAAGAGGGCAAAAAGACACAAATTTAGGTGAAGAACGGAAGGTAATGAACCATCACGGATAACGGCGTGCTCCCAGACAGCAACAGTAAGTATCCAGCAAGTAACTGTAAAGTATCCGCTGTGACAAAAGAACACACCGACCCCTGACTAGGTGATGAGAAGGGGCCCCCTATAAAACCCATGAAACTCCCCTGAACCCAACTGAACCTCCCCTGAAAGATTGAATTGAGCCATGACGCCAGAGACACCCATACCCGAGAATGAACTTTAAGAAATATGAGGATACGTGGGGGAAAGGAACAAGGCCTGGCCCGAAGAACCCCTGCGAATGACGGCGAAAATACCTCAACAAACACCAGTGAAATAGCTCAGACATACCACTCCCCCAAGAGGGTGAGAGGGTGAGTGGCAAAAAAGACCCCTAGCAGGAGTGCGAAAAGCTGGATACCTGATGGATGTGATGGAGTAAGCGGATAAGGCCCATGCACCATAGCAATAAAATCAACCAACATGGAGAAACCATGCCGGACACAGGACCCTGGTCCCACCAAATATGCTTGGGTCATGCTATAGCCTGAGACCTAACAGCTAAGTCATGAATCCTGAACCGAGGAAGGAGGGCCAGACTCCCTCTCGGGGAAATAGTCCCATGGCATGACACATACCTGAGGTGGCTGAAGCCCCCCCACTTGGAACAGGCTGGGGATCGGAAAAGACGACTGGACTGAGGTCCCTAAGTAGAACTCCAGGCAATATGATAGACAAGATCAGAGCCAATAGCAGAATCCAGAATCATTATGACGTCTGCCCAACCTACCACCCAAGGACCGTCACAGGGACGTGGCTTAGCACACACCCTATACTAGACTATACATCCCTGGGTGGTACCAGGGCATCAACTGAAGAAAATTTTTTGACTGCTTCTGACCCAAGGATGAGCCCAGTGGTGAAACAACATCAGCACCAATCAACTAGCCCCCAACAACGGGAGTGAGTGCAAGCATGGTTGATATCGGTATGGATGCCAAGACGGCCCAACCTGAAACACAAACTAGAGAAATGACAGACAACCAGACAGGAGAACAACAATGCCCCCCCCCCCCCCGCCTACCTAAGAATGAAACATGAGCAGAAATGTCAATACCACTGTCCGTGAATGAACCTGACGACCAACCCCCCCCCATGTGAGATGTAAGTGAGCCTGAGTAACAGCGCAGAGACAGGTAATTAACAGAAAACTCAGGACTAGTGTACCCACAGGCCGTGGTGGGTAGTTGTATGGATGTGGTGAATGAACATGCATTATATGACGTATGGTATACGGCCGAGAAGATTGTGGACAACAATCAATTAACAAACGAAAATCTCAGCCCGTATGGATCTGTAGACGTGACAGATCCTGAAGTGTGAGTCCTAGCTACCTGACCCAGGTACAAACATGACACAGACACGATGGGACATGACAAACAACGAAGACAAAGGACTACCAGAGAATGCCATCAAGGCTGAAATACCAAAACAGACATGCTGGCAGCAACACAAAACAGCAACACTATGACAGAGACACCGCTATGACAGAGACACCGCTATGACAGAAAAAACTGAAACTGAATGCTGATGCAGAAACATAGAGACAGAAATCCAGGGGCAGAACGCAATGACAGCAAAACCAAGACTGAAACACTGAGGCATAAATGCAACGCCAGAAATCCTGGGGCAGAAAACGCTACAACAGAAAGGTGAGACAGCGAAGCAACAGCAGAATCCTGACCAGAAATGCAGTGACCGAAAACCCGCTGAGACTGAACGCTGAGACAGAAATGCAAAGACAGTAATCCTGGGGCAGAAACGCTATGACCAAAATGCTAAGACTGAATGCCGCCAGAATTACTGAAACTGAACGCCGAGCTGAACACTATGATAGAAAAGCACGCAATGACAGAAAAGCTGGGGCAGAACACTATGACAGAAATACAGGGGTAGAGACGCAAAGACAGAAAATGCTTGGCAGAAAGCTATGACAGAAATGCTGGGCAGCATGCTGGGGCAGACCCCTGTGACAGAAAAGCTGGGGCAGACCACTGCGACAGAAACCTGGTGTGAAACGCTGACAGAAATCCTGGGACAGAATACTATGACCGCCGCCCTGGGGCAGAAAACGCCATGACCGAAATCCAGGGCCAGAAAACGCTATGACAGAAAATCAGGGTCAGAAACACTATGACAGAAGTCCTGGGACAGAAAAACACTAAGACAGAAATCCTGGGGCAGAATGCTAAGACAGACATGCCGGGCAGAACGCTATGACAGGAATCCAGGGGCAGGACGCTATGACAGGAATCCAGGGGCAGGACGCTATGACAGGAATCCAGGGGCAGGACGCCATAACGGGAATCCAGGGGTAGAACGCTATGACGGGAATCCAGGGGTAGAACGCTATGATGGGAATCCAGGGGCAAAACGCTATGACGGGAATCCAGGGGCAGAGTGCTATGGCGGGAATCCAGGGGCAGAACGCTATGACGGGAATCCAGGGGCAGAACGCTGTGACGGGAATCCAGGGGCAGAGCGCTGTGACAGGAATCCAGGGGCAGAACGCTAAGACAGGAATCTAGGGGCAGAACGCTAAGACAGGAATCCAGGGGCAAACACTGACAGACATACTGGGCCGCACGCTAAGACAGAAATGCTGGACAGCACGCTACAACAGAAATGCTGGACAGAAACACTATGACAGAAATGCTGGACAGAAATGCTATGACAGAAATGCTGGACAGAAACGCTACGACAGAAATGCTGGACAGAAACTCTACGACAGAAATGCTGGACAGAACACTATGACAGAAATGCTGGACAGAAACGCTATGACAGAAATGCTGGACAGAACGTTATGACAGAAATGCTGAACAGAAACGCTACGACGGAAATGCTGGACAGAACGCTATGCTGGAAAATGCTGGACAGAACGCTATGCCGGAAAAATGCTGGACAGAACGCTATGACAGAAATGCTGGATAGAACGCTATGACAGAAATGCTGGACAGAACGCTATGCTGGAAAATGCTGGACCGAACGATATGACAGAAACTGGACCAACGATATGACAGAAACCCCTGGACAGAACGTGATGACAGAAGAACGCAGAGACAGAAACCTGGGCCGAACGCCATGTCAAAACCCCTGTGACTGAAATGGGTGCCCGGACGTGCGGGGATCCCCCCCCAGAGTACCGGGAGGTGAACAGGTGGGTGAGAGCCCCCCCCCCATGAAAACCGGGAAACGTGTGGGCATCCCCTCCATGGAGCATGGCGTGAGTTCCCGGGAGGTGAACTGGCTGGCAAGCGGCGGGTGTAGGGTGACGCTATGACTGAAAGCTGGACAGAAACGCTATGACAGAAAAACGCTGTGACAGAAAATGCTGGACAGAAACGTTATGACAGAAAATGCTGGACAGAAAACGCTGTGACAGAAAATTCTGGACAGAAAATTCTGGACAGAAACGCTGTGACCGAAAATGCTGGACAGAAAATGCTGGACAGAAAAACGCTGTGACAGAACATGCTGGACAGAAACGCTTATGACCGAAACCTGGACAGAACGCAGGCTGCGATCGACACATTGACCAAAAGAGCAAATTCACAAAAGACCGCAGCACCCTGGCAGACCTGCCAAAGTCATGATTGCTGTGGGTGGTCTGACATCCTCTGTCACAGCAGCAGACATTTCAGTCACCGTACACCACCAGAGCACCGTCGGCCCCCCCTCCTGGTGGAACCAGAGGAGCAGGAGGGGACAGAACACTGACCCCCCACCAGGTGTGCGGCACAGATGTGGGGATAGATGTGCCGATCCCCCCCCCCTCAGAAACAGCGGGAGGCAGCCAGAGTGCATGGGGAGAGAGGAGCTGTCGGGCGGCCAACCCCCCCCCCCCCCACACTGGGAGAATCGGCGGGTGCTCTGCACATGTGAGGGGAGAGGGGGAGCCGGCGGTGGCCAATCACCTCCCCCCCGCCAGGAGAATCGGCGGGTGCTCTGCATATGTGAGGGGAGAGGGGGAGCCGGCGGTGGCAGATCACCTCCCCTCCCCCGCCAGGAGAATCGGCGGGTGCTCTGCATATGTGAGGGGAGAAGGGGAGCCGGCGGTGGCCGACTACCCCCCCCCCCCTCCGCCCCACCAGGAGAATCAGCGGGCGGAGCCACGTGGAGACGTACATGGGGAGAGGGCGGGCGGGGAGAGAAAGAGGAGCCATGACAGGAGAACGTGGGTGGACAGCGCAATGCACACGGGGGAGAGAGGAGCTGGGGGTGGCGGATCACCCCCCCTCCTCTCCCCCCACACCGGCAGAAACGGCGGGCATACGGAGCGATACACATGGGGAGAGAGAGGAGCTGGGGGCAGCCGATCACTCCTTCCCCTCCTCCCATACCAGAAGAATTGCCGGGCGGGCGGACAGCGAAAAGCACATGGGTAGCGGCCGATCACCCCCCTCCACACTGGAAGCCGGCATGGACACAGAGAAGAGAGTGGTGGAGGATAGATTGACTGCCCTTCCCCATGAGCGCCAGCTGCCTCCACCCAGAAATCCTGACAACACTGGCCCTGACAGAGGAGGAGGTTTAAATAGCCCTCTCAGGCTCCTCCTACAAATACGGCCAGCCTTTCTACGTGTCTCCAAATAAAGTCTCTTATATAATTATATAAAATGTATATTTCTACTTTGACAGCCAAATTGGGATAACACATACTATTGTACAGTTACATGTTCCCATTGGCATAGCAAAACTTTAAAACATATAAAAATTGCTGGTTGCCTTTTAAAGCAGTGTTCCGCTTGAAAAAAAAAAAAAATTACAAATACTGCAGCTGCTGACTTAATCGGACACTTACCTGTCCCAGGGTCCAGCGATGCGGGGATCGAAGCCCTGCGTGTCTCCTCCTCTGCTCGGCGGCGCTGCCATTGTAACTGTTGGCACCCGCTGCGCATGTGTGAGCGGCGCCGCCCGCCTTGATTGGCCGCGCAATCATCTGAGACCTGAGACGTGTCCCAGATGATTGACAAGAGGGAGGGGGCAGAGCTGATCTCCCTTCCTGCGCTGAGGAAAGTGACGTCAAGAGCATAGGCGCTGAAGGAGGCAGACTATGAGGGACTCCCTAGCAATAGGCATTTAGAGGTGAGTAAAAAATCATTTTCTCCAAATGTTTTTTTTTTTTTATGCACATAAATTAAATTTTTTTCGCTTTTTTTTTTTAGGGTGGAACTCCACTTTAAGTGCTTTTTACTTAAAAATGCTAACAAGCTTTCCTCGCTTTGTAATGTTTAGGAGGGGCTGTGGAATAATGATTAACAGAATTAACCCCGTCTGTACTGTGCTCACAGTTCACTATTATTTGTAAATTAGATTTGAATGTTGCCTGTTCTAACAAAGGATTAGACATGTAGAAATCAGTGAATCCCCAGCCTGTGTGGGGCAGAGCCACTGTGAGACTTTCCAGAAATGCTTACAATCAGCCATAACATGGTATCCTCAAACATCTAAAAGGTAAGAAATATATTTTTTTATGGTATATTGTATGAATGGGAACATCTAAAAAAACATATGGTATTGTTTTCTCAAATTGGACTGCAAAAGTGGAGATATGCTTTAAGTCATCTTTATTCAGGTTACGCTGCAGCAATTACTGTCCGAATTTGAATAAATGCTGCCACCTAGTGAAGCACACAAGATATGCATGCAGGGAGTAGCCCCCTTATAGTTATATATGATGTGAGCGACTTACTAGAGGAGTAAATTTACTCTGGCCTAGCAAACTTAAGCTCACTTGCCTGTAGATATCACTTCTAATTTTTAATTCTTGTTGTCATATATGGATGCTGGAGTCGGACTTGAAAAAATATCAGATAAATGATTCTAATCAGGATAAAATTGCCAATAAAATTACATAATTATTAGTATGATACAGGATTTATATAGTGCCAACAATTTGTACAATGGTTTATATAATTAAGGAAGATGGTACAGTCCTGGTTGTAAGAGCTTACATTCTAAGAGGGAGGGTCAAGTGATACAAAAGGTAATAACTATGAGGGATGAGCTAATGGAGAAAGTAGAAGTACAGTTTATTGGACGGAGTGAGGATCAGCTTTCCTGAAGGGATGAGTTTTACAAGATTGCCTAAAGGCAGACAAAGTAAAATACAGCCAGAGAGATTGGGTTAGGGAGTTCCAGAAGATGGCATAGGCTCTGCAGAAGTTCTGAAGGCGAACATGGGTGGAGGTTAAGAGTGAGCTAGACAGAAAGAGGTCTTCGGAGGAGTGGACTTGGTGGCATTTTTAGACGACGTTGGTGATTTAGCACGGAGCAGATGGTATGTTGTTGTAAGTATTTAGAATTATATTCATTGGGTGAAGCCAATGAAGAGATTGGCAGAGAGGGGTGGCAGACACTGAACGGTTGGTATGGTGGATGAGTATGGCAGCAGCATTTCCGATATCAGATATTGTACAATAAGAACACTGTCTTGTGAGCAGAGGACATGCCCTTGCACAAGTATAGCAATCATTTACAAGCAGGTGAATACAAGTTTTTTTTTACATGAGTGGGAAGAGTTCATTGCTAAATGACATTTCATGAGATTGCAGGCCACACCCATCTGCAATGAACTTCCCCGGGTACAAAGATAATTAAATAAATACACAAAACAATTTATTTGCCCAAAAAATTGGTCACAACATCTTTATTGGTTTTAAACAAATAATTTACCCAAACTCCTTTATTATAACTCATAACTTCATATATATCAAATAAACAGATTTGTACCTGCTCAGTTTTTAGAACTCGAGCAGTAGCTTAACTTTAAATATAAATAACAGTCCCCCCCCCCCAGAATCCGGGGTGACCCAACCACATAAGAGGTGTCTGCGACTGGGGCAGGAGGGAGGGAGCTCCAATCTTCTCTTGCTGACCGCTGGAAAGGAGGGAAAACCCCTCACCTGCTGACCCTTATATAGCCTTCCTAGTGCTTCCAGAATTTTTCCTATGCCCTTATTGGCTAATCCTGGATACAGTGCTCAGGTCCCTTAAAGAGACAGTAACCCTGCTTAAACTGCCCGTGCATTAAATGTAAATCAGCCCTAACTGAGATGGGGAGTCCGCAATCTCAGGAAAGTGGACCCATATTATGCCCCCTTTTTTCATGAGATTGCAGGCCACACCCATCTGCAATGAACTTCCCCAGGTACAAAGATAATTAAATTAATACACAAAACTATTTATTTGGCAAAAAAATTGGGCGCAACACCTTTATTGGTTTTAACCACTTCAGCCCCGGACCGGACCATTTTGCTGGCCAAAGACCAGAACATTTTTTGCAATTCGGCACTGCATCGCTTTAACTGACAATTACACGGTCATGCGACATGGCTCCCAAACAAAATTGACGTCCTTTTTTTCCCACAAATAGAGCTTTCTTTTGGTGGTATTTGATCACCCCTGCGGTTTTTATTTTTTGCTCTATAAACAAAAATAGAGCGACAATTTTGAAAAAAAAGCATTATTTTTTACTTTTTGTTATAATAAATATCCCCCAAAAATATATATAAAAAAAAAATTTCCCCTCAGTTTAGGCCAATACGTATTCTTCTACATATTTTTGGTAAAAAAAAATCACAATAAGCGATTATTGATTTGCGCAAAAGTTATAGCGTTTACAAAATAGGTGTCAGGTCACCTTGAGGCGAGGTGACAGATGCACACCGTAGGAATCAGGAGTGCACTGCAAGGTTGTGGACCCTATGGCTGACTGCTGCGGACAGGAGACAGGTCCCACCGGGGTTAGAGCGTAAGATTCCCTGGGGCGCGGAGTCTAAAAGCCAGCAGGTGTTCACCAGAGCCTCGAGTGGTGAGGATGGACTTGGCTGCAACTGGCTCCAGGTCGCTACCCCCAGGGTCCCCCAGTTCACACCCACAGTAGGCAACAGGAGGATAGGGATGGTGAGGGACAAAGCCAAGGTCGGGGCCACAAGCAGACAGAATAGTTAGGGAAACGCCAAAAGGTCAGGATCACAGGCAAACAGGGATAGTCAAGGACACGCCAAAGTCGGTAACGGAACAACAGAAGAGCACACGGCAGGTAACAGGAAGCCAAACACACAAAGGAATACACAATGGTTGATCAGCACTGATGGCCTGCAGTGCACAGGTTAATATAGGGCTCCCTGATAGGGCCTGGGGTGGAGCCATGCTTAGAGCAAAGGTTATAAAAACCACCAGGTGGAAGTGGCTGGCCTCTTAGTCTGAACACATGAGGGGAGGTAAGCAAACACAGGAAGATCACTGCATAACCATGACAATAGGGGATAGTTTTATGGCATTTTTATTAATAATTTTTTTTTTCACTAGTAATGGCGGCGATCAGCGATTTTTATTGTGACTGCGACATTATGGCAGACACATCGGACATTTTTGACACATTTTTGGGACCATTGTCATTTATACAGCAATCACTGCTATACAAATGCAGTGATTCCTGTGTAAATGACACTGGCAGTGAAGGGGTTAACCAGTGGGTGGCAGTGTAGGGGTTAAGTGTTCCTAGGGGTGTGTTACTAACTGTTGGGGGCTGGGCTTTCATTTAGTGAACACAGATCTTTGCTCCAATCACATGGAGCAGAGATCAGCGTCACTTGTTGCTAGGCAGAACGGGGAGATGCTGTTTACAACGGCATCTCTCCGTTCAGCCGCCCCGTGAGACGATCGCGGGTATGCCCGTGGTGATGGAGTCTGCGGGACCCGTGACCAGACTCACGAAGGGCCCGACCAGCACGCGATCGCGTCGCCGGCGGCGCGCTCACGATGACAATGGCGGCATTAAAGATTGGACGTACCTGTACACCAATATGCCATTCTGTCGATGTACATCGGTGTGCGCTGCTCGGGAACTGGTTAAACAAATAATTTACCAAAACTCCTTTATTATAACTCATAACTTATATTTATATATCATATATCTATCATATATATATCAAATAAACAGATTTCTACCTGCTCAGTTTTTAGAAAGCTATGCTATTTTGTAAACCCAAATTAAAAATATCAATGCCCACCTCAGACAGGTGCACCCCATCTGGCCTGTACAACCCAGGATAACCACCTTCCAGGTCTACATGCCTAAAAGACAGTCCACCAATCTGGGTCATGAATTTCTAAGAACCCAATTGACTCTTTTCCTCATTTTTTCCATAGCTCTCCTCTGAGCAGAAGAGAGCCATGAAAGGCGAGGGACTACTTCAGAAAAAAACAGTGTTGTACCAGGGGAAGATATGTTGAACCGATGCAGGTCTAGCTTAATCATAAAAAGTAAATCCCCAAATCATTACCCGGCCTAAATGAAGAACCAAAATAGATGGTGGAGGCCATTTTTGACACAACCTGGTCAGGTGAAAATAAAGCTGAAACCATTGAAGGCCTCTTATACCTTTCCAAAATAACCTAAAAGAGTCCGGATGCAAAGATAAATTTGTTGAATAGCTGCGTTGAGCAGCTCTTTTTTGCGCCCAATAAACAAATGAATGTCCCAGGATCCATACCGTATGCTGGATACCTAAAATTCAAACAAACAAATTAAGATTAAGGTATAACTTAAAACATTGGGACTTCCACCTCCCCATTTCTTTATAATCAGAATCTGGTAAACCCAACCGGTCCACCTCAGAGGCCGTTCCAATCCTAAAAGAGTGGGAGGAAAACCTGAGATTGTTCAGACCTATTTTTCCCAAACATTTCTTAAGAACTGTATCAAATTGGTATTTGGTAAGAGGCATTAAATTAAAATGAATCAGCAATAATTTCCCACCGGGAGGCCTAACCCCCATGTATTGCCCAACTGTGGCCACTGGGCACATAACTACATCCTCATGGTCCCGCAGGTTCACCCATCTGCCCTTGCCGCATTGATCAGTTTTTGAATGTCGTAACCAAATATGGACACCTGATTGATCAAAAAGAATCCCTGAATTGCCTTGCCTATTTGCTGGTACCAATTCCGAGATGCGTAACGCACCGAAAAAAGCGAGCACAAAGGCTGTTTTGAACAATAAGGCTTCATAGAAGGAGAAACAAACTGCTTTGGTAACCTTGCAAAGGCCCGTGAGGATGTCGAAAGAGATTGGTCTCCTGTCATCTGATACAAAAGTTAATCTCCTGTACCCTTTTAGTGCCTGTTTAACCGAAAAATAGGAAGTGCAAGCTAGTAGGCCCAAAAGCCGAAAGAAAAAAGAAATGCCAACCAACATTTTTGTCATATGACTGTTTGAAAAACGCTGTCACATCAGCATGGACAAAAAAGCCAAAATCGTGTCTTCCAATGGACTATTAAACTTAAAACCTTCATTACTAGCAAACACCAACCAGCTGTTCCAAGCGTTTGCGTAACTGGACCAAGTCTTGGGGGCTAAGGAACCCCTAATAGCATCAGACACTGTCTTCAGATCACCTCCCACAAATGGTTCAGGCACGGGGTACCCTCCTGGTCTGCTTCTGGAACCAAAATCCGAAAATGGTCCATCTGAAACCGAGATAGGGAATCAGCAATATTATTCAATATCCCGGGAGTATACCTAGCTTTTAACCAAATATTAAATTTGAGGTATCTAAAAAACACCTGTCGCAAGACTTTTATCACCAAACAAGAACTTGAGGAGAGATAATTGAGCACATATAACACGCCTTTGTTATCCGATTCAACTAAAATACGCCTGTTTGCAAATTCTAATCCCCACAATTCTAATACCACCAAAATCAGGAATAATTCAAGCAAAACTACGTTCTTAGTTGCCCCTATCCTTACCCAGGACTCTGGAAAAGCTGCACAGCACCAATGCGTTCCCCAGATAGCGCCAAAGCCTCTAGAGCCCATTGCATCTGTGAACAAACGAAAATCCCGAGCCGTTATAAATTCGGACTGAAAAAAGGACTTTCCGTTATAAGAATCGAGAAAACTAGACCAAATCCTCAAATCCTCCTTAAGAGGACTGGTCAATCTGATGTGATCCAGGGGGGATTTCAAACCCTATATCGCCAAACAGAGACGTCGGGAAAAGATCCATCCAACTGGCATAATTTTACATGCAAATGCCAGGATGCCTAGGAGCGATTGCATCTCTTTCAATCGTATTTTCTTCCTTTGCAACACTCATGCAATCAACCACTTTCATTTATTTAATCTTGCCGCAAAATTCCATCCTACAGGTATTTATTTCAATACCCAAAAATTCCAACGTAGTGGTGGGGGGGCATGTCTTTTCTTCAGCTAGAGGGACACCAAAATCTTGCTACATAGTTTGAAATGCAAACAACAAATCTGAACAAGTCCTATCCTCAGCAGGCCCTATGAATAAAAAAAATCCTCCAGATAGTCTACTACACCATCTGCACCAGATTGCACACAAAGGGCCCAATGCAGAAACGTAGAAAATGCCTCGAAATACGCACAGGACAGTGAACACCCCATTGGGAGACACATGTCGAAAAAATACTGACCTTAAAAATAAATACCTAATGAATTAAAGGGGTTTTTTATTTTCTAAATAGGTTCCTTTAAGCTAGTGCATTGTTGGTTCACTTACTTTTTCCTTACCGATTTCCCTTCTAAATGTTTTTTTTCTTTGTTTTCTTTGTCTGAATTTCTCACTTCCTGTTCCTCCTCAGTAAACTGTTCAGTAAACTGTTCTGGCTGACTAAACACCGCTCGGATGATGGTGTGAAGTTTACTGAGGAGAAACAGGAATTGAGAAATTCAGACAAAGAAAAAAAACATTTAGAAGGGAAATCGAAGGAAAAGGTAAGTGAACCAACAATGCACTAGGTTAAAGAAACCTATTTAGAAAATAAAAAAACAAAGCTTTACAACCCCTTTAAACGCAGATGGTGAAACAGGCAGGGGCCGAAAAGTCGACTTTATGTCAGCTTTTGCCCACAATGCTCCAGGGCCAAACAAACTAATTTTTAATTCCCAATGGGGAAATATACGAAAATTCAAAAAAGGTGGGTGCTCAAAAGGCCCTGCAATCTGTCCTTCAGCCAATTCCTTACACAACTTATCCCTTACTACTTGGGGGTACTGATTCACTGACCTTAAATTGCTAACCATTTTACAGTCCACTCCTAAAAATGAAGGCAGCGGAAAGCCATTATCAAATCCTTTAATGATTAAACAGGCTTTCTCCCTGTTTGGGTAACTGTCCAGCCACGGGTGCATTCTTTTCAGCCTCACAGGCATGCAGGCTTTTGGAAAAAATATCCCTATTTGTTTGGCTGGGGCCTGAACTTGCATTTCTTTTAAAACACTTCAATGCTGTATGCGCCCCCCCCCCCCCCCCACAAATAGAACATTCATGCCTGTATTTGCATGAGTTATTCCACCACATTGACTGTCATTAAAGGCATAACAGCAATCTTTCCTAAAGGTGGCAGTGGGAGGGGTGGCTGTTGCTTGTCTAGGTATCATCTGTTTTTGGGGCAATATCAAATTTAGCCATAGGCCTACGTCTTTCATTCCCCACCTAAGTGACGGTGAATTGACAATTTTTGGTGAAAGAATTCATCATAATAGAACCAACCCAGACCGCCAAAGTTTTTGTACGCTTCTAGGATATGGTCCAAATGCAGAAAAGACCCCCGCACCTTTCCGGGTGCTTTTCTGCCATTACACCAGAATAAATACAAAAGGCCTGCAGCCAATTATTAAAGGACCTGGGAATTGGCCTGCGCCTCTCATCTTCTCCTCACCACCCTTTTCCGTTCTTAACATGAAATCCTTATGAGAGGGAAGGAGAGAAAGAATATCTATATACTCTCCTTTCCAGATTTTATCTTTAACTGAAGGATTCAGATGATACCCTAACAGGGACATCTCACAGGGCATGACGTCTTTCATGTAAGTCTCAGGAACATTAACTTTAGCAGGAACTAACATGTCACTTTGCCCCATATGCAATCAATTCTGTTGTGAGGATGAAATGACAGGAGGAGCAGCAATAGAAGGGTTAACAGAAGTGTTAACATGAGGGTTAGCAGAAGGGTTAACAGAAAAGTTAACAGAAGGGATGATAGAGGGAGCTGTTTGCATAGACACCAGAGCAGTTGGAGATGACACTTTAAATAAAGATTGAACCAGGGAGGACAGTGAGCCCACTAAACCAGATAACATATTTAAATGATTTAACTAGGGATGAGCCGAACACCCCCCCGGTTCGGTTCGCACCAGAACTTTCGAACGGACCCCAAATTCGTACGAACGTTAGAACCCCATTGATGTCTATGGGACTCGAACGTTCGAAATTAAAAGTGATAATTTTAACGGCTAATATGCAAGATACTGTCCTAAAAAGGGTTTGGGGACCTGGCTCCTGCCCCAGGGGACATGGGTCAATGCCTAAAATGTTTTTAAAAATGGCCGTTTTGGCGGGAGCACTGATTTTAATGACGATTAAAGTGAAAAAAAAAGTGAAATATTCCTTTAAATATGGTGCCTGGGGGGTGTCTGTAGGATGCCTGTGAAGTGCCACGTGTTTCCCGTGTTTAGAACAGTCCCTGCACAAAATGACATTAAACGGAAATAACACCATTTAAAACTGCTTGCGGTTTTAATGTTATATCTGGTTCCTGCAATATGGTTGAAAATCATTGAGAAAAATGGCATGGGTAGCCCTCCCTGCCCATTACCAGCCCCTTTGGGTCTTGTACGCATATTAAGGGGAACCCTGTACCCATATTAAAAAAAGGAAATGCGTGTGGCCCCCAGGCCCTATATACTCAGAACAGCAGTATACAGGCGGTGCAAACAAGACAGGGACTGTGTAGGTTTGTTGTGTTAAGTTGAATCTGTTTGTAATTTTCAACTGGTACATTTTTAAAGTGTAGCTCCAGTCAAAAAAACTATTTTTAAGCTTTTTGGAAAACATAGGGAAGGGTTATCACCCCTGTATAATTTGTTTTGTCGTCCATCTTTTTTCATCTCACTTGCTGTTGTCTCCTTCCGTTTGCAAGTAGGAGATGTTTGTAAGTTGGATGTTTGAAAGTAGGGGCCTGCCCTATATGCTCTGCAGAAATGGCGGAACAAGGTGTTGGTTTTGCCACAACATTGTAAGCCCTCAAAGTGACTCTTGGTGGGCGCTGGAGCGCCCTGCTGTGTACGATTATATCGAGAATTGTAATTACATGCCATTGTTGAACAGTGGTAGAAAAATTGACCTTTGGTGGTTGTGGTGCTGGTGCCACAACACTATAAGTCCTCACCGTTACTCTGGGTGGGCACAGGAAGGGGCCCTCCTGTGAAATATTATATCAAGAATTGTAATTACATGTCCCTGTTAAACAGGGGCAGAAAAATTTGGCCTTAGGCACTGGTGCTGGTGCCACCACACTGCAACCTTTCCCATATACTCTAGTTTTATTGCAGGAATTAGCCCTGCTGCAAAGCATTGCATCAAAAATTGTACTTAAACGCCCCTGTTAAACAGGGGCAGAAAAATTGGGCCTTAGGCACTGGTGCTGGTGCCACCACACTGCAACCTCTGCCATATACTCTAGTTTTATTGCAGGAATTAGCCCTGCTGCAAAGCATTGCATCAAAAATTGTAATTAAACGCCCCTGTTAAACAGGGGCAGAAAAATTGGGCCTTAGGCACTGGTGCTGGTGCCACCACACTGCAACCTCTTCCATATACTCTTGTTTTATTGCAGGAATTAGCCCTGCTGCAAAGCTTTGCATCAAAAATTGTACTTAAATGCCCCT